>NC_134362.1:33282661-33647661 GCF_048569485.1 Anomaloglossus baeobatrachus
CGATTAGCCTCAGAGGGCTTGGTTGGGGGTCTCGATTAGCCTCAGGAGGGCTTGGTTGGGGGTCTCGATTAGCCTCAGGAGGGCTTGGTTGGGGGTCTCGATTAGCCTCAGAGGGCTTGGTTGGGGGTCTCGATTAGCCTCAGAGGGCTTGGTTGGGGGTCTCGATTAGCCTCAGGAGGGCTTGGTTGGGGGTCTCGATTAGCCTCAGGAGGGCTTGGTTGGGGGTCTCGATTAGCCTCAGAGGGCTTGGTTGGGTGTCTCGATTAGCCTCAGAGGGCTTGGTTGGGTGTCTCGATTAGCCTCAGAGGGCTTGGTGGGGGAGGGGAGGGCTGTGTTTGAATTCTCATCTCCGGTTTAAATAAGTTTGAGGTTCTGATCTGAGCTCTGAATTCATAGAGGGTCATATTTTGGGGGTCTAACTAATACACTTATTTAGCCTGTTATAAAAAGTCTGCAAATTGTTAAGTCATTGAACTAAGGACTTGGGCAAGAGGACACTTACTAAAGGTACTCCTGTGCCCCTAAACCTTCACTGGGGAACCGGCTCCACTAACTCAGAAGAAGACCTCCAGAAACCAGGGCGTCAGTGGTCCTCTACAGTGGGAGAAGCACTTTGTTCTGGTTAATAATGGTTTAGCCCCTGTAGTCCGTCCATAGTTCCTAATATGACGTGTCTATAGAGATCGCCCCATCCAGATTACCGTCAATTCTTTGACTGCAGGGTACAATCTCCATAAAACACCCCGTGACCTCAGACACACGAATCCTTGCATTTTACCTTCCAGCACCTCTAGGAAGACTTCCCAGTTGCTTGAAATACTAATTTCGTTCTCGTACATGTGGTAATCTAGGAACACTGTGCCCGGATTCTTCCAAGTTTTCTTCCGTAAACGGAATCTGCGGAAAAGACAATGGTTATTCAATGCGTTCAGTAACTGGGGGGGGGGGGGCGAACGATCGACCGGAGCGTGCCACCTACCGGTCTATGGAGAGCTCCAGGCCGCACTGATCCCGGAGCTGAGGAATCAGCTCCTCCTTGGACTGCCGCACACTCATCCCCTTGGCGAACACCGCGTCCAGCAAGAACTTGCAAGGCTGCGAAATAAATCACCGGGTCAACACTGTGCACATGGAGAAGTCGAAGGCAATTCCGCCGCAAACATCACGGATCATTTGCTGATTTGCTTGCGCCAAATTCACAGTCTTATTTTAACAATTTTAGCCAAAGCAAGCGTAGATCTTTGGTGGGGGCTAGAGGGGCACTTTAATTGTACAGTGGAACCTTGGTTAACGAGAACAATCGGTTCTGGGAGTGTGCTTGTAAACCAAGTTACTCGCACAGCAAAGCAAGATTTCCCATAGGAAATAATGCAAGCTCAGACAATTCGTTCCACAACTTGTTCAATATCCCATCCTGGTCCCCTATTGTGCCATTCCACACACGTACAAACACACAAGCACGCACGCACACCTATTATTCTCACCTTACCTTCCGTTTCATCGCCGGCCTGCTGGAACTTGCAGTTCGCCAGTACGGCATGTGTATCGGGTAACCATCACGACGAGGTAGGAACATCCGCCGCCAGAGCTCTGACGTCAAAGGCAGGAGCCGCCTGGCTCTTATTGGTCAGCGCGCTGCCTTTGAGTACCGTCTGACAGAGGAAGTTCCTGCCTCGCCACGATGCTTGCGGATACACAGCCTATACCGGTGAACTACAAGACCCAGGAGGCCGGCGATGGAACGGAAGGTACACATATTATGCTCACCTTACCTTCCGTTCCACCGCCGGCCTCCTGGGTCTTGCAGTTCGCCGCAAGGATTCCTCCCCGTTGCGATGTACCGGCGAACTACAGGAACCAGGAGGCCGGCGATGGAACGGAAGGTAAGGGGAGCATAATACTGTATGTGTGTGCGTGCGTGCGTGTTTGTGTGGACTGCAAGAGTGGGTTAGAGTGCGGTGGATGTACGGAACCGGAAGTGTGTGCGGTGAGTATTTGCTCGTACCGCAAAGCTTGCTCGTAAACGAAGTTACAAATTTACAGCAAGCTTTGCTTGTTAAGCGAAATACTCGCTAACTGGGTTATTAGATAAGCGCAATTCCACTGTACTATTAAAACCATATCTAAAATAAGGCTGTGTTCACACCAAGTTTCTGGCGCTTTGATAGATTCCACCTGGATGGAGGCCAAAAGGCATTGTTTTGGCCTCCGGTGGATGGATTGGGCCCAATGTGTATGTAGGCGAATCTAAACCCAAATCCTGGCCTCGTACCTCTGGATCGTTTATCAGGAGTTGGAATACTTTCACTCGGTATTCTCCTTTCTTCAGGGCCCTGCCGAGCCGGATGGTGATCTAAATGTGAACAAAAAGACGTGTGATGACACTGAAAAAAAATGTCTGTGCGGATAATGGGAAAGATTTCTGTGATGCCAGGTAAATGAGAATATGAACCGAAAATGCCAAAAATAAACGTATTCCAAATCTAGCTGAAGTGACAACACGAGGAAAGTCGCTCTGTAGCAGCAGATAGGAAAATCTCACATTTACAGATTACATTACACCCATCACGCAAAAAAAACCATAAGCTAAAGCAAAGCACAGCACTGAATATTAAAGGGAATCTGTCACCAGGTTTTTGCCACCTGAGAGCAGCATAACATAGGGACAGAGATCCTGATTCCAGCAATGTGTCACTTACTGAGCTGCTTAGTGTAGCTTTTATAAAATCACTGTTTAATAACAATATTATTTATTCATTTATATAGCGCGTTACATACATTGGAAACACTGTCCCCATTGGGGCTCACAATCTAAATTCCCTATCAGTATGCTTTTTGGAGTGTGGGAGGAAACCGGAGAACCCGGTGGAAACCCACGCAAACACGGGGAGAACATACAAACTCCTTGCAGATGTTGTCCTTAGTAGGACTAGAATCCAGGACCCCAGTGCTGCAAGGCTGTAGTGCTAACCACTGAGCCACCACAAAGCCACCATGCCGCCCTTTATCAGCATGATATTATCATTACAGGACTACTTGGCGTGCTGCAGATAGTCAAGCATATTCATGAGCTTTGTATAACTGCTAGATCTGCAGATTTTATCAAAACGACAGCAGACAGCTCAGTAAGTGATACATCGCTGGAATCAGGGTCCCTGTCTCTACATTATGCTGCTCTCAGATGGGGGGAGGAAAAACCTGGTGACAGATTCCCTTTAAGTGATGTATTTTCTCTGACGGAAAGTGCATAATTGTAAAAACACTACAAATTTCCTCAATGGAGCACAGCAGATTACCATGTATGAGTGCACGCACCGAACCATTGCACAGCCTGAGAGTTACCAGCAAAACAGCAATGTCCTAAAGGCAACATTTGGTGCAAAAAGGCATTGGTCACTTTTAAAATATGAATTAGGCCTTGTGCTCACGTGGCTTCGTGTTTTTTTTTCATTAATTTTTCCTTGCTTTTATTGATTAAAATAAGCAAGGAAAAAAGATCCCAGCAAAGTCTATGAGAATCCTGATTTGCTGTACACACGCTGCTTCTTTTTTTCCTTGCAGCAGCGTGTCCATGGTTTGTGTTTATTTCTGGAGTTTCTATGATCCCCCTTCATTACTTTATCACTACAGGGGATTATAGCACAGCACTTCGCCTCAAACACCATGCATATAGTATGGCGTGTGAGGTTCTCTGAAGCTCAGTAACCCGGGGTCATCATGGTGATGACCTAGGGTTACTATGGCAACAATCGGGTCCCTGTGGATCGCATTACAGGGACCTGATCACCAGGGAGAGGTAAGTGATCCCTCTTCCCTTTGCCTTCTGAATGCTGTGATCGCACTGATTTCTGCATTCAGGGGGTTAAACTGCGGGAAGCGGCATGGGAAGCGGGAGGCAGGTCCCAGTTGTAACATTAGCCAGAGATCGCCGATAGCGGGTGTACAGCGCCTGAGCCCCCGCGATTGCCATGACAAAAAAAAAAAAATAAAATAAACGGGAAAAAACATAAGTGAAAAAATGAAATTAAAAAAACTTTTTTTTCACCTGCTTTTTTCCTGCCAAAACATGTTTTTTGTATGCAGAAAAAAAGCACGTTAAAAGGGAACCTGTCATGAGAAATGTCCCCTAAAACCTCACAGATTCCCCCTCTGCAGCTCCTGGGCTGCATTCTATAAAGGTCCCTGTTATGATTGTGGCCACTTTCTGACCGAAAAAAAAGTGTTTATAAAGTTGTACCTTTTTTGCTTCTGATTCTGTAAATCCGACACGGGGGCGGGCAGCCTGATGGCCGTTAGTCTGCCCCCTGGTCCTGTATGCCGCCCCCATCGCTGATTACAATAATGCTGGACGCCGCCCCCTGCTACATCCATCGCCGCGCATGCCCAGTGCCCATCTCTCGGGGATGAGCACTGTGCCTAGCGTCACCGCTGGTGACGTGCACGCAGGGTTAAGATTATGGGCGGTGCTGTGATGTTTATTCCTAAGCAACCGCCCATAATCGCGGGACCGTGCTTTCCCCCTCGGCCTGCTTCTTTCTGCGCAAGCGCGCTGCTGCTGACCTCACTTCGCCTCCTTCCCATCTTGCCCCGAGGCAGGAAATAGATGGGAAGAGCGCGGAGCAGTGACTACACCGAAAGCGCGGTTCCCGCGATTATGGGCGGTTGCTTAGGAATAAACATCACAGCACCGCCCATAATCTTAACCCTGCGTGCACGTCACCAGCGGTGACGCTAGGCACAGTGCTCATCCCCGAGAGATGGGCACTGGGCATGCGCGGCGATGGATGTAGCAGGGGGCGGCGTCCAGCATTATTGAAATCAGCGATGGGGGCGGCATACAGGACCAGGGGGCAGACTAACGGCCATCAGGCTGCCCGCCCCCGTGTCGGATTTACAGAATCAGAAGCAAAAAAGGTACAACTTTATAAACACTTTTTTTCGGTCAGAAAGTGGCCACAATCATAACAGGGACCTTTATAGAATGCAGCCCAGGAGCTGCAGAGGGGGAATCTGTGAGGTTTTAGGGGACATTTCTCATGACAGGTTCCCTTTAAAAAAAAGCAACGTGTGCACATAGCCTTAAACTACTTATATGGGAATGTGGAGAACTTAGTCCTCATAAAAAGCATACCTATAATATTACGTGGGTTACTTAGTGCTTGAGTGTGACAGACTCATTTTAAAGGGACCCTGCCAGCACAGAATGACTGTTCAAACCCACCACAGGCGCTTGCCGGCATCATAGAGGCCAAACATTTAAGTGCACCTTCCCACCTACTAGTTTTCCCTCTTTATCTCCACCTTCTCCTGTTTGATTGACAGCTCTGGCGGCTTCATAGAGCCAGAGAAAGGTGGAGATCGATGTAAAATAAGCAGGTGGGAAGTGCACATAAATGATTGGACACGTCAAGGGTACACTGAGCGACTGTGCTTGGTTTGAACAGTCATTCTGTGCTGACAGAGGCCCTTTAACTCATTAGGCTACTTGCTGCCTGCTCTGTCCATACCTTGTTGTCATCAGAAAAAGAGGACAGGGTTTCGTTCAGGCGGACGCTTTCAAACTCCTGGTTGCTGGCATAGACGCGGAAGACTTTAAACTGGGAGGACGAGACCCCCACGAAGGGCTCCAGCTGCTGTTTGAAAGCAGAGAGGGTGATTCTTTTATCTACATTCACCAATAAACCTGTAGGAGAGAGATTTGTATCACTGGCAGCCGGCAAGAAGCTTTCCCAAGGAGGGAGTAGTCTAATAGAGGAAATCTAGGGTGTAGTCAGACAGTCCTCAAGGAGACCAGAAAATTAAAGGGAACCTGTCATGTCATTTGAGATATTGAACTGTCCCCAATGTGTTTTAAAGGATGCAATGTGCATCACTGACATGGTTTTCCCCTCGTCAGTGCAAAGTAAGAGATCTGATCTGGCTGTATGGGAAACTATGAGGGTATTGGCCAATAAAAACATGCCAGATTTGTAGTGTTTCATATCTATGTGAAGTAAAATTGGGATAGAAGAAGGGAATTTTGTTTACTTACCGTAAATTCCTTTTCTTCTAGCTCCAATTGTGAGACCCAGACAATTGGGTTGTATAGCTATGCCTCCGGAGGCCACACAAAGTATTACACTAAAAGTGTAAAGCCCCTCCCCTTCTGCCTATACACCCCCCGTGCTCACGGGCTCCTCAGTTTTGGTGCAAAAGCAAGGAGGAAAAAAGTATAATTGGTTTAAAGTAAATTCAATCCGAAGGAATATCGGAGAACTGAAACCATTCAACATGAACAACATGTGCACACAAAAAAACAGGGGCGGGCGCTGGGTCTCCCAATTGGAGCTAGAAGAAAAGGAATTTACGGTAAGTAAACAAAATTCCCTTCTTCTTTGTCGCTCCATTGGGAGACCCAGACAATTGGGACGTCCAAAAGCAGTCCCTGGGTGGGTAAATAATACCTCATAATAGAGCCGTAACCGGCTCCGTCCTACAGGTGGGCAACCGCCGCCTGAAGGACTCGCCTACCTAGGCTGGCATCTGCCGAAGCATAGGTATGCACCTGATAGTGTTTCGTGAAAGTGTGCAGGCTCGACCAGGTAGCCGCCTGACACACCTGCTGAGCCGTAGCCTGGTGCCGCAAAGCCCAGGACGCTCCCACGGCCCTGGTAGAATGGGCCTTCAGCCCTGAGGGAACCGGAAGCCCGGAGGAACGATAAGCCTCGAGAATTGGTTCCTTGATCCACCGAGCCAGGGTTGATTTGGAAGCTTGTGTCCCTTTACGCTGGCCAGCGACAAGGACAAAGAGTGCATCCGAGCGGCGCAGGGGCGCCGTACGAGAAATGTAGAGTCTGAGTGCTCTCACCAGATCTAATCAAGTGCAAATCCTTTTCACATTGGTGAACTGGATGAGGACAAAAAGAGGGTAAGGAGATATCCTGATTGAGATGAAAGGGGGATACCACCTTAGGGAGAAATTCCGGAACCGGACGCAGAACCACCTTGTCCTGGTGAAACACCAGGAAGGGGGCTTTGCATGACAGCACTGCTAGCTCAGACACTCTCCGAAGCGATGTGACTGCCACTAGGAAGACCACCTTCTGTGAAAGGCGCGAGAGAGAGATATCCCTCATTGGCTCGAACGGTGGTTTCTGAAGAGCCATCAGCACCCTGTTCAGATCCCAGGGTTCTAACGGACGTTTGTAAGGAGGTACGATGTGACAAACCCCCTGCAGGAACGTGCGTACCTGTGGAAGTCTGGCTAGGCACTTCTGAAAAAAGACAGAGCGCAGAGACTTGTCCCTTAAGGGAGCCTAGTGACAAACCCTTTTCTAATCCGGATTGAAGAAAGGACAGAAAAGTGGGCAAGGTAAACGGCCAGGGAGAAGCGCCCTGAGCAGAGCACCACGACAGGAAAATTTTCCAAGTCCTGTGGTAGATCTTGGCGGACGTTGGTTTCCTAGCCTGTCTCATGGTGGCAATGACGTCTTGAGATAAACCTGAAGACGCTAGGATCCAGGACTCAATGGCCACACAGTCAGGTTCAGGGCCGCAGAATTCAGATGGAAAAACGGCCCTTGAGACAGCAAGTCTGGTCGGTCTGGGAGTGCCCACGGTTCGCCGACCGTGAGATGCCACAGATCCGGGTACCACGACCTCCTCGGCCAGTCTGGAGCGACGAGGATGGCGCGACGGCAGTCGGCCCTGATCTTGCGTAACACTCTGGGCAACAGTGCCAGCGGAGGAAACACATAAGGGAGTTGAAACTGCGACCAATCCTGAACTAAGGCGTCTGCCGCCAGAGCTCTGTGATCTTGAGACCGTGCCATGAACGTCGGGACCTTGTTGTTGTGCCGGGACGCCATTAGGTCGACGTCCGGCATGCCCCAGCGGCAACAGATCTCCTGAAACACGTCCGGGTGAAGGGACCATTCCCCTGCGTCCATGCCCTGGCGACTGAGAAAATCTGCTTCCCAGTTTTCTACGCCCGGGATGTGAACTGCAGAGATGGTGGAGGCCGTGGCTTCCACCCACATCAAAATCCGCCGGACTTCCTGGAAGGTTTGCCGACTGCGTGTCCCGCCTTGGTGGTTGATGTATGCCACCGCTGTGGAGTTGTCCGACTGAATTCGGATCTGTTTGCCTTCCAGCCACGGCTGGAATGCTTTTAGGGCAAGATACACTGCCCTTATCTCCAGAACATTGATCTGAAGGGAGGACTCTGTCTGAGTCCAAGTCCCCTGAGCCCTGTGGTGGAGAAAGACCGCTCCCCATCCTGACAGGCTCGCGTCCGTCGTGACCACAGCCCAGGATGGGGGCAGGAAGGATTTCCCCGTCGACAGAGAAGTGGGAAGAAGCCACCACTGAAGGGAAGCTTTGGCTGCCCGAGAAAGGGAGACGTTCCTGTCGAGGGACGTCGACTTCCTGTCCCATTTGCGGAGAATGTCCCATTGAAGTGGGCGCAGATGAAACTGCGCAAAAGGAACTGCCTCCATTGCTGCCACCATCTTCCCTAGGAAGTGCATGAGGCGCCTCAGGGGGTGTGACTAACCATGAAGGAGAGCTTGCACCCCTGTCTGTAGTGAACGCTGTTTGCTCAGCGGAAGCTTCACTATCGCTGAGAGAGTATGAAACTCCATGCCAAGATATGTCAGTGATTGGGCCGGTATTGGATTTGACTTTGGAAAATTGATGATCCACCCGAAACTCTGGAGAGTTTCCAGAGCAATGTTCAGGCTGTGTTGGCATGCCACTTGAGAGGGTGCCTTGACCAGTAGATCGTCTAAGTAAGGGATCACCGAGTGTCCCTGAGAGTGTAGGATTGCCACCACTGTTGCCATGACCTTGGTGAAGACCCGTGGGGCTGTTGCCAGGCCAAAAGGTAGTGCCACGAACTGAAGGTGTTCGTCCCCTATGGCGAAGCGCAGGAAGCGCTGATGCTCTGGCGCAATCGGTACGTGGAGATAAGCATCTTTGATGTCTATTGATGCCAGGAAATCTCCTTGGGACATGGAGGCGATGACGGAGCGAAGCGATTCCATCCGGAACCGCCTGGTTTTCACATGCTTGTTGAGCAGCTTTAGGTCCAGAACGGGACGGAAGGATCCGTCCTTTTTTGGCACCACAAACAAGTTGGAGTAAAAACCGTGACCCCGTTGCTGAAGAGGAACCGGGATCACCACTCCTTCCGCCTTCAGGGTGCCCACCGCCTGCATAAGAGCCTCGGCTCTGTCGGGGGGTGGAGATGTTCTGAAGAAACGAGTCGGAGGACGAGAATTGAACTCTATCCTGTAACCGTGAGATAGAATGTCTCTCACCCATCGGTCTTTTACTTGTGGCAGCCAAATGTCGCAAAAGCGGGAGAGCCTGCCACCGACCGAGGATGCGGTTTGAAGAGGCCGAAAGTCATGAGGAGGCCGCTTTGGGAGCGGAGCCTCCAGCGGTCTTTTTAGTACGTGACTTAGACCGCCATGCATCTGAGTTCCTCTGATCTTTCTGAGGCCTTTTGGACGAGGAAAATTGAGATCTGCCCGCGGTCCGAAAGGACCGAAATCTCGATTGTACCTTCCGTGGCTGAGGTCTGTTTGGTTTGGACTGGGGTAAGGATGAATCCTTTCCCTTGGATTGTTTAATGATTTCATCCAATCGCTCACCAAACAAGCGGTCGCCAGCCAATGGCAAACCGGTTAAGAACTTTTTGGAAGCAGAGTCTGCCTTCCATTCACGTAGCCACATGGCCCTGCGGAGTACCACCGAGTTGGCGGATGCCACCGCTGTACGGCTCGCAGAGTCGAGGATAGCATTAATGGCGTAGGACGCAAACGCTGACGCCTGATTGGTTAAGGACACCACTTGTGGGGCAGATGTACGTGTTACCGCATGAATCTGCGCCTGACAAGCTGAGATAGCTTGGAGTGCCCATACGGCTGCGAATGCTGCAGCAAAAGACGCGCCGATAGCTTCATAGATGGATTTCAACCATAGTTCCATCTGTCTGTCAGTGGCATCTTTGAGTGAAGCCCCATCTTCCACTGCAACTATGGATCTAGCCGCCAGTCTGGAGATTGGAGGATCCACCTTAGGACACTGAGTCCAGCCCTTGACAACCTCGGGGGGGAAGGGATAACGTGTGTCCTTAAGGCGCTTGGAAAAACGCTTGTCTGGACAGCTCTGGTTTTTCTGGATTGCCTCTCTGAAGTCAGAGTGATCCAGAAACATATTTAATGTACGCTTTGGAAACCTGAAGCGGAATTTCTCCTGAGAAGCAGACTCCTCAATTGGAGGAGCTGGGGGAGAAATATCCAACACCTGATTGATGGTCGCTATAAGGTCATTCACTACTGCGTCACCTTCAGGTGTATCTAGGTTGAGAGCGGCTTCAGGATCAGAATCCTGATCTGAGACCTCCGCTTCATCCTCCAGAGAGTCCCCCTGCTGGGACCCTGAACAGTGTGATGAAGTGGAGGGAATTTCCCAGCGACCCCGCTTGGGCGGCCTGGGACTGCGGTCCGTGTCAGAGACCTCACCCTGGGACCTGTGGGTTACCCCCGGGGCACATTGCTGTTCCAATTGAGGGGGACCAGGGGTCAAGGATTGGATAGAGCTCGGGGCCTGAATCACCGGTCTGGACTGCAATGCTTCCAGTATTTTAGCAGACCATTTATCCATAGTCTCAGACAGTTTGTCAGCAAAGGCTGCAAACTCCGTCCCTGTCACCTGGACAGTGGTAGCAGGTGGATCCACCTGGGCCACTTGTAGCAGAGGCTCCGGCTGAGTAAGCGCAACCGGGGCCGAGCATTGCACACAATGAGGGTCAGTGGAACCTGCCGGTAGTACAGCTGTACATGAGGTACAGGTAGCAAAATACGTCTGTGCTGTGGCACCCTTGCTTTTTGCAGATGACATGTTGTCTCCTCTGAGAACAACCAAGAGGGTATATAGCCAAGATCAACAGAGCGACCGTACAGTGCAATGTATAGCCTAAAAGCCTATATATATATATATATATATATATATATATATATATATATATATATATATATATATATATATATATATATATATATATATATATATATATATATATATATATATACACACACTTCGGTACTCAGTGGGGCCAGCACCACAGGTGCTGCTTACCGACCGCTCAGAGCGGTTGTGTGGTCGCCAGATTCCCTGCCTGGGTCTCCCTGTGTTGCCTCTCCTCCTCAGCATCTGAATCGCTGACAGGAATGGCTGCCGGCGTTCTGTGAGGGAGAGGAGACTGTGGGCGTGCCCAAGAAAAGTGCGGGAATCTAGCGCCCCACTGTACTGAGTGAGGAGGGCGGAGGATACTAATGTATGCTCCAGCCCTCTGCTGACGATCCGTGCAGCGTCCCGCCCCTCCCCTGACTGGCAGGCCTGTGGGCGGGAAAGAACGACACTAGGCCGCAGAAGCCGGGGGCTAAAGTTATAAGCGCGGCCGGCAATAAGCGCGGCCGCGCGTAGTCCCCCGGCGCACTAACACCTCCAGCAGTGCTGGAAAGTGTATGGCACTAACGTTTCATGTCCGGCGCACTAACACACCCAGCAGAGCTGGAAAGTGTCTGGCACAAGCACTCCATGTCCGGCGCACTAACACACCCAGCAGAGCTGGAAAGTGTCTGGCACAAGCACTCCATGTCTGGCGCACTAACACACCCAGCAGAGCTGGAAAGTGTCTGGCCCAAACGCTCCATGTCCGGCGCACTAACACACCCAGCAGTGCTGTAATGTGTATGGGACCAGCGCTCCATGCGCGGTCCCCACGGAGACACAGAGTACCTCATAGTAGCAGGGCCTTGTCCCTGACGATATCCAGCTCCTATCCTGCAGATTCCCAAGGGCTGCGGAGGGAGCACGGTCCCAGTGCCTGGAGACCGATCCAGATCCCACTTCACCCAGAGCCCATTAAGGGATAGGGAAGGAAAACAGCATGTGGCTCCTGCCTGTGTACCCGCAATGGGCACCTCAACCTTAACAACACCGCCGACAAGAGTGGGGTGAGAAGGGAGCATGCTGGGGGTCCTGTTATGGGCCCTCTTTTCTTCCATCCGACCTAGTCAGCAGCTGCTGCTGACCAAGCAGTGGAGCTATGCGTGGATGTCTGCCTCCTTCGCACAAAGCAAGAAAACTGAGGAGCCCGTGAGCACGGGGGGTGTATAGGCAGAAGGGGAGGGGCTTTACACTTTTAGTGTAATGCTTTGTGTGGCCTCCGGAGGCATAGCTATACAACCCAATTGTCTGGGTCTTCCAATGGAGCGACAAAGAAAATATAAATACAGCTAGATCAGATCTCATACTTTGCACTGACGAGGGGCAATCACTCGAAACACCGTGTCTGCAAATTGAGGTTCCTCAATGAAAAGACAATTTGTTTATTTCCCAGAGAAGCATTGCAGGTATAAAAGTCTCCTCACTGGCAGCCAGATTGGTTGGTCAGTCTCCGTAAGGAGAAACATTTGGTGTCTAAGGGGAAAACCTATGTCCAAAACACCAAGGACGGTAATTATGATGTTCAAAAGTTATATATTTACCTTGTAGGTAGCAGCTGCTGTCCTCGCTTGTGGACCCCACCCCAATAGTGCCTTTGTCCGCCCCTGATTAAGGTGCATTGCCGAAACATGCATCGGGGTGACATCCACAAGACTGAGGACAGCAGCTACTACCTACCAGGTAAATACATCTTTTGAACGTCATAATTAGCGTCCATGGTGTGTTGGACATACATTTGGTGTCAAGGGGAAAACCTAATTATGACGTTCAAAAGTTATGTATTTACCTGGTAGGTAGTAGCTGCTGTCCTCGCTTATGGACGCCACCCTGACATGCGTTCCGGCTTTTGCCGAAACACGCATCGGGGTGGCGTCCACAAGACTGAGGACTGCAGCTACTACCTACCAAGCTATTGGAAAAACTTACATCTTTGTCCTTCCCGAGACCCTTCCTCCCCAGAATGAATCTCTGCCTTGAAATACATGTACTGGGCCTCCCCCCGGCTTTTCCCGCTCTCGTCGTATTCGCTGTCGGTCCCGGAGTCCTCCTCAGCCGTATCCCACGTTTCCTTCTTTCCTTCGTTGGCTTTGGACCGCCGGCTGCTGGTGATACTGTGCGAGTCCAGCCCATTTGCCAGCGGAATGGGGGCATTGTCCGCATTACACAGAGTGTCGCTACTATGGCTTGAGCTAAGGATATCACTGTCCACCGAACTAGTGCTGCGGTCATTATTAATATCAGAGTCCGATCGCTCTTCTGACGGGAAGTTGTTTTCGGGGTCGGCGGGGAGAATCCGATTCTCCAGTTCTCTGTTGTCGGCCGACCCCGAGGAATCCGCATCATTCAGCGGAGAGTCAATGTTCTCAAAGTCGCTGCCCTCGGTGCTCTTACTGCTGTCCCCGTTGCCGCCCTCTTCCTGCTGCTGGAGAGACAGAGACTTCAGTTTTTCGGTGCTTTCCTCCAAAATGGCCTCCACGGACTTGCTGCTTCCGGTCCCTCGCTCACAGAAGTCGTTCGGCTGCACCGAGCCCCCGCCCGGCTTTGGACACAAGGAGCGCATGGCCTGGTGGCCCGGGGCGTGCTCAGGTAAGGAAACATACAGTCTGATGGTGTTGGCGTATCGGTCTAGGAGCTTCCATAGATGAGAATCTGGAAACTGCAGCTGATGGTCGGTGGAGTCCGAGCTTTCTATGAACACCTGCAACCAAAAGACAGAAAAGACATTATCCTCCATTTGTAAAGCAAAGATGCAATATTCTCCCCCATTCCATAGCGGAAAACATCATTTGTGTGATGGACATTTTATAGATGACAATTTCGGAAAAAAGAGACCGAAGACCATGGGATTTGGGATGACTAAGGGGTACTTTGCACACTGCGACATTGCAAGCCGATGCTGCGATGCCGAGCGCGATAGTCCCCGCCCCCGTCACAGCTGCGATATCTTGTGATAGCTGCCGTAGCGAACATTATCGCTACGGCAGCTTCACATGCACTCACCTGCCCTGTGACGTCGCTGGGGGCGGGTCGTGCGGCGTCACTGCGACGTCACACGGCAGGCGGCCAATAGGAGCGGAGGGGCGGAGATGAGAGAGACGTAAACATCCCGCCCACCTCCTTCCTTCCGCATATCCTACGGAAGCCGCAGGGGAACGAGGAAAAACATCGGACCGTCGCGTCAGCTAATTATGGAATTCCCAGACACTACACGATTATGCGCTCGTTAATCGTATCATCTAGGATTTACACACTACGATATCGACAGCGACGCAGGAAGTGCGTCACTTTCGACATGACCCCACCGACATTGCACATGCGATGTCATAGTGTGCAAAGTACTCCTAAGTCCATTGGGGGCCACCAACGAGCACGGCCGGGGGCCACTAACGAGCACGGCCGGGAGCCACTAACGAGGACGGCCGGGGACCACTAACGAGCACGGCCGAGGACCACTAACGAGCACGGCCGAGGACCACTAACGAGCATGTTAGGAGTTGTGGTTTCGTAACAGTTGAAGAACTACAAGTATGAGGCCACCACACTAAGTTCATTGCAACCTTAAAGGGGCTATTCCACCATAACAAGTCATAGTGTTTAGTCTCTTCCCCCCACTGAAGATCATAGTGCAAGAAATATGTCAGAACCAAATTTGTATACTTTACAGCAGTGCTGCGAATCAGACAGTCCTGGACAAACAGTGAGGCTATAGGTCATTTGTAAAGGCAATAGGGGGTTGTGTTTTATTGCGTGTAAAGGCCATTTGTCCTTTGGCTTGAGGTTCCTCCCACAGTCAGATTCTACTGATAACATCTAATAAATATGTAATCTCTGATTATGGGGAATGTTTCAAGTTTCGGCTACAAGTAGAGTTGTTGCGGGTCAATTTGCAGAAGCCCTGTCCGTCGTCCAGGTTGGTACCTTATTTTTCGCATTATAAGACGCACTCCAAATTTAGAAGGAAAAATAAAAAAAAGGTAGAAAGGGTCAGTCTTACAATCCGGTGGTGTCTTACTGGGAACGGGCGGCAGTGGAGCGTGGTCACCGGAGGTAGGGGTGGCGGTGGAATAAGACGATGCTGCTGGGGCTGCGGGCACTGTGCTGGGGCTGCAGGCCGAGGGAGCTGCCCCGTGCTGGGGCTGCAGGCCGAGGGAGCTGCCCCGTGCTGGGGCTGCAGGCCGAGGGAGCTGCCCCGTGCTGGGGCTGCAGGCCGAGGGAGCTGCCCCGTGCTGGGGCTGCAGGCCGAGGGAGCTGCCCCGTGCTGGGGCTGCAGGCCGAGGGAGCTGCCCCGTGCTGGGGCTGCAGGCCGAGGGAGCTGCCCCGTGCTGGGGCTGCAGGCCGAGGGAGCTGCGCCGTGCTGGGGCTGCAGGCCGAGGGAGCTGCCCCGTGCTGGGGCTGCAGGCCAAGGGAGCTGCGCCGTGCTGGGGCTGCAGGCCAAGGGAGCTGCGCCGTGCTGGGGCTGCAGGCCAAGGGAGCTGCGCCGTGCTGGGGCTGCAGGCCAAGAGAGCTGCCCTGTGCTGGGTCTGCAGGCCAAGGGAGCTGCGCTGTGCTGGGGCTGCAGGCCAAGGGAGCTGCGCTGTGCTGGGGCTGCAGGCCAAGGGAGCTGTGCTGTGCTGGGGCTGCAGGCCAAGGGAGCTGTGCTGTGCTGGGGCTGCAGGGCAAGGGAGCTGCAGGCCAAGGGGGCTGCGCTGTGCTGTGCTGGGGCTGCAGCCACCATCCTGAAAATGTCAGCAGTGCGGACTTCAAAATAATGTTGCCAAGGAGTCCGTGCTTATGGAGATGGAGCTCTCGGCTCAAGACCTCATCTGCACTTGCGCTGCCTCCAGCCTGTTGATCCCCCAGCAGCGGACTTAAGGAAAATGGTGCCTGAAGGTGGCGCGTGCGCAGATGAGATCTTGAGCCAAGAGCGCCACATGCTTACGCACCAACTCTAGGCGCCATTATTTTGAAGTCCAACCGCCGACATTTTCAGGATGGTGCCTGCAGCCCCAGCACTGCGTAGCTCCAGCACAAATTTGTGCGTCTTATCATCCGAAAAATACGGTAATCTGGTAATCAGGTGCTCTGCAACAGCCTCTGGCGTGATGACATGTGTGGCTCTTCTTTTCATCAGCCGGACTGTAGCCTGACCGTTGTCTAATAAAAAGAAGAGCCGCGGATGCTGGGAGGTGGCAAACGGTCCTCAGGGCTCCCACCCAGCGGCCACTGACCTCCTGATGGACCGAATACTGAGAATTGATCTGTACTAATTCTAGTTTTGATCCTTCTAAAACTCACCTTATTGCTTCTGAAGAAACCTTCAGCCTTGAGCGTCTTATTGGGCACGCCGAGGAGCCGCAGGTCGTTGTAGCAGCGCTCCAGAATGACCCGCATGTGTTCCGGTGACAGATCTATGCTCTGCAACACACGAGCGTCACAAAGTTTAATACAAATATAATGGAAAACTAAAATCAGGTTACAAATGAAGTAGTTTAGACAAAATTCCAGCATTTTGGTGTTTTCGATAGTAGAAATGTGGATCATTCATAGGACAGGATAGTGTGCAAATATCTGGAAGAATCTGCAAACAGATCATAAATGATAAGAAGGACGTGGGCTCAACACAACCTTGGAGATCAGCTGCTTAAACTCCTGGATGGTCTGACTGAGATAGGCGCGAACACTGACTGGAGGAGCGATGGTTTCCGTCTTCAGGTCCACGACATAGACCTTCACCATCACCTCTGAAGACAAGACAGAAAGGGCAGTGAGTGCGGACATTACGGACTGGACGTGTAATTGACAGATGACTGTTCAGCAGCACGGATATGGGTAGTGCCCGTCTTGTGACGCTGCCGGACACATACATGTGAGCATATCCTTAAAGGGGTTGTCCAGTAATTTTGAGATTGATGACCTATCCCTGATGTCGCCCCCATCAATCAGCTGTTTCTACCTATGAAGGGGGATTAAAACATTACACGGAGAGTAACCCTGCAGCACCACACAATATTTAGTGGCTGCTGAAGTCACTCTGATAGCGCTGCAGCCAATCACAGTGCTCTACCAATTTTGACAGCATGAGTCACAGCACTGTCAGCGCTGCAGACAAACACGAACCTGGGCCAGTGGAGGAGACTCCATGCTGGACCTGGGGAGGGTGAGCAATCCTTCATCTTTTTTTAAATATAATATAGTGTTTCCACCGCCATTAACTTGAGAACGGCGGCAGCTATAGGCATAGAAGTGGTGTCTAGGTATAGTAAAGTAGCCATGCGCTATGCAATGAAACGTAGGTGTCAATTCGTATTGAATTGATGACGCCCTACAACTTTGTAATTCACCTTTTTCCCCTCTCATTCCGTTTTTGAGATAAAAATGCTATCTTCGTTGTTTTCCACCAGGTGGCGCTATCGGTGGTTTCATTGTGTACCGCAAGGCTACTATACTATACCTAGACACCACTTCTATGCCTATAGCTGCCGCCGTTCTCAAGTTAATGGCGGTGGACAGGATATGGGTGGATACACACACACACACACTATTATATTAATATATTATATTTTTTATATATATTATAATGATCATAATAATGTTACATAATATAATACATTATAATATAATAGTATAAATTATTTATACTAATTATAATAATCATAATGTTACAATATAATAATAAATTATAATTAATAGTATAAATTAATTATTTATACTAATTATTATATATAACAATCATAATAATGATCATAATAATGTTCCATAATATAATATTAATATATTATAATTAATATAATAGTATAAATTAATTAAATACAAATATAATTAATATTATTGTAATATTATATATATTATATCAAATAAGAAATATATATATATATAATAAAAATATATAATAAAATAAATTATATATACACATGCATATCTATCTATGGAAGCTGATAGCTAAACATTTTCTGAAGGGGGACAATCTTCAATTCAAGGTTCTTCCAACCATCGTGAACATGGTGAAGGTCTTGAAAGTAAAAAGTAAAAAAAAAAAAATAAAAATACTTCTCTCCTCTGATTCCCCCTGAAAACATGCCTTCACCCATCACTCCCATCATGGCAATCTACAGGCCAAGAGAAGGAGAAGAGGATACTGGCATGCTACCACTCACCTCCGGGTTTATATGATTGGAACACTTGGTCCGGCCGCTTGGTTTCCAAAAGGAGATCAAACATGTAGGAGGACTTGACCCCTCCGAGCAGAAGCCCCATCGGCCGATCTTCCTCGTCCTCATAAGAGCGCTCTAAATAATCGTGAAACTCGTCGTATTTCACTAATCGGCAACAGTCAATGGAGACGATACCATCCAAATCCATTATCTGGAACAGTCATGGAGAGAGCAGCCGTCAGCACAGGTACAGCGCGCTGCTCACAAGCAATTGAGTTAAAATGGAAACTCCGGTAGAAACCTATTTATCAGGGCTTTTGCCTCCCTGATGAATCATTTCTTAGCCAGGAATCTAGCAATTCAGAGAGCCCTGACGCTCCAAGCTTCAGACCCCACTAATCAAAGCTTGTGACATTTAAGAGTGCACTTACACTTTGAGTCACCGACCCGTCCCTCCACTTCAGCCTGATCCCGACCCGTCCCTCCACTTCAGCCTGATCCCGACCCGTCCCTCCACTTCAGCCTGATCCCGACCCGTCCCTCCACTTCAGCCTGATCCCGACCCGTCCCTCCACTTCAGCCTGATCCCGACCCGTCCCTCCACTTCAGCCTGATCCCGACCCGTCCCTCCACTTCAGCCTGATCCCGACCCGTCCCTCCACTTCAGCCTGATCCCGACCCGTCCCTCCACTTCAGCCTGATCCCGACCCGTCCCTCCACTTCAGCCTGATCCCGACCCGTCCCTCCACTTCAGCCTGATCCCGACCCGTCCCTCCACTTCAGCCTGATCCCGACCCGTCCCTCCACTTCAGCCTGATCCCGACCCGTCCCTCCACTTCAGCCTGATCCCGACCCGTCCCTCCACTTCAGCCTGATCCCAGAGAAACAATGCACTTTATAATACCTTATAGGCAATGTCCACGGCTTCTTTCATGGTCTTGTCCTTGTGAACTTCCAGCTTATTCTCCATCAGGATGTGTTTGACCGGATGCATGCAGAAAAGCTTCAGCTAGAAAAGAGCAGAACGTCACAGACGGATCTGCCGGAGCTCCAGCCACAGGAATAGTCGGTTACTTACTTTACAGGTATTGCGCTCGATCTCCCGCAGCCGCTTCTCCTCCTCCTCCTGTTCTTTCTCTTTTTGCACCAGATTTTTTATGTGCTCTGGAAATTCTGTTGTGTCCAGAAACTCTGAAAAGTAAAAGCACAAGACTGATCTTGCAACAATTTATATTTAATTTGTTATTTTATTTTTGATTACCAACATACATACTTGGCCTCAGTGAGTGCAGCTCTGGAGTATAATACAGGAGGTAACTCAGGATCAGTACAGTATAAGTAATGTAATGTATGTACACAGTGACTGCACCAGCAGAATAGTGAGTGCAGCTCTGGAGTATAATACAGGAGGTAACTCAGGATCAGTACAGGATAAGTAATATAATGTATGTACACAGTGACTGCACCAGCAGAATAGTGAGTGCAGCTCTGGAGTATAATACAGGATGTAACTCAGGATCAGTAATGTATGTACACAGTGACTGCACCAGCAGAATAGTGAGTGCAGCTCTGGAGTATAATACAGGATGTAACTCAGGATCAGTAATGTATGTACACAGTGACTGCACCAGCAGAATAGTGAGTGCAGCTCTGGAGTATAATACAGCATGGAAGTGCAGTACAGGAGATTTGTACAAAATAACTGCAAACCTATTTGTAAACTGTAAAGTGATCAAAAAAGAATATTACCGCATTTTTCGCTTTATAAGACGCACTTTTGTTCCCCCAAAGTAGGAAAGTAGGGGGTGCGTCTTATAATCCGAATAATACGGGAGGGGTGGTATTATATATATATATATATATATATATATATATATATATATATATATATATATATATATATATATATATATACACACATACATACATACATACATACATACACATATATACATACATACATACATACATACACAGAGTCCAGAGCTGGGAGCGGCAGCGTTTGATCTCCTGCTCCCGCTCATATAATATGCACAGCCGCTGTCCATCAGAAGCGTGGTGCTGAAACTGCATCACGCTGATGGGCTGGGGGAGCTGTGCACATTATCTGCCTGTGCTTACCATTGATCACACAGGATCCTACCTCCCCCTGTGTTAGATATGGCCTCCCATACTGCCCATGGTAAAATAATAAACTCTTTACTCAGCTCCTCCAGCTTCTCCCTCCTGCTGGCTGTGATTAGGCATGCAGAGATATCTCTCTCTGCTGTCCCATCACATGACCTGCACTAGAACTAGGAAGTAGGAAGTGCAGGAGACAGGAGGAGTTCAACCCCGAGGAGGGACACACAAGACAGGACAGTGCTGCAGAAGGTAAAGAGTTTATTATACTAAAAGCAGCAACATGGGGGCGATATGTAACAGAGGGTGATGTGTGCCTGCCACAGTGGCCCTGTCTGCCTGCCACAGTGGCCCTGTCTGCCTGCCACAGTGGCCCTGTCTGCCTGCCACAGTGGCCCTGCCTGCCTGCCACAGTGGCCCTGCCTGCCTGCCACAGTGGCCCTGCCTGCCTGCCACAGTGGCCCTGCCTGCCTGCCACAGTGGCCCTGCCTGCCTGCCACAGTGGCCCTGCCTGCCTGCCACAGTGGCCCTGCCTGCCTGCCACAGTGGCCCTGCCTGCCTGCCACAGTGGCCCTGCCTGCCTGCCACAGTGGCCCTGCCTGCCTGCCACAGTGGCCCTGCCTGCCTGCCACAGTGGCCCTGCCTGCCTGCCACAGTGGCCCTGCCTGCCTGCCACAGTGGCCCTGTCTGCCTGTCATAGAGGATGTGTGCCAGCCATAGGGGAAATGTGGCATTACTGGGGGACGTGTTCAATATAAGGTGGCCATATCCAGATTAAGGGCTAAGCCACACGGCGAGAAAAACAGTGCGAGTGGAGTGCGATAAAACATTGCATTCCCCTCGGACCAATTCTAGCCTGTGTGTCAGCGCACATGAGCGATTATTTTCTCAGCCCTAATCGGACCGAGAAAACAATCGCAGCATGCTGCGATTGTAAGCTGAGTCTCTTCCTCTCGCAGCCATTCAAGTGAATGGGGCGAGAGAAAAATCGCACTGCACTCGCGGTACACCGGTGTACTGCTAGTGCAGTGCGAGAATGGCTATAGCCGGCTACGCAGTAGAGAGAGAGAGAAATCCCTCCCTCCCCTCCTGAGTGCCGGCCCGCCCCCCGCAGCTGAGGTCTGCTCGCACGAACGGACCTCAGTTGCAAGGACACAGGCATGACACTCGGCTCTGCTGTACTGCCAGCACGAGCCGAGTGTCATGCAAGTGGATCGCAGTAGTGCCTGTGTGGCCCCAGCCTTAGGGGGCTAATTTTAGGATGAGGGGGCTATGAGGGACATATACCCTATATTATTTGTTAGACGGACACTGGCATTATAAGACGGACCCCATTTATTAAAAAATTCTCTATTCCTTCACCAAATTTGGGGGTGCGTCTTATAATCAGGTGCATCTTATAAAGCGAAAAATACGGTAATTGTATACTGATGTGAATCATCTATGATGGATAAACAGAGGCTGCACAGTTACTTACTTGAATTTCTAACAGGGTTCTTTAGACGATACATCAGCATATATGCGTTAGTGGAACTGCAGGGAATAAAGAGATATTTAACATATGGCCATAGACTGTTTTATCATTTACCACTTTGCATGTAAAAAATGTTTTCCAGCTAAGAAAACTCCATAAGTGACTGCAGAGAACTAAAACAAGCACATATGCCATATGCGGTTTGCTGCTTGGGCGAATGTCTGGGGGCGCCTATGTAAAAGAAAAGGGGTAGCAATCCTGGTGCAGCCTCTTTACTTTCAGGACCAAAAGGAATCCTACAGGATGGGTCGCACAATGTTAAAAAGGATGGTAAATCCTGGCAATGTGATAACATGGGAAGCCATGCGGTCACACAACGAACTATCCATCTAATGAAACCAGCCTGCACCCACCTAGCGAAGGCACTGGAGTAGTAACCGCGATTTACTGTAGATCCCCCGTAGGTTTTCTTAATATCCTCTGGAGTAATCTGTGAAAAAATAAGTTCTCTCATTCCATAATCCAATGTAAGACTCAAATCTGTCAGACGTGAATATCGAAAAATGACAACACAAACGTGCAACAATGAGCAGAATGTCCTGTACAGTCATATGAAAAAAAGAGAATTTTGTTACTTACCGTACATTCTTTTTCTTATAGTTCCGACATGGGAGACCCAGACCATGGGTGTATAGCTTCTGCCTCCGGAGGACACACAAAGTACTACACTCAAAAACGTGTAGCTCCTCCCTCCTAGCATATACACCCCCTGGTAGCCAGTCCTAGCCAGTTTAGTGCAAAAGCTGAAGGAGGACATCCACCCACAAGTAGAGACAGAGCAAAACCCGGAACAACCGGAACCTCTGTCTACAACAACAGCCGATGATAACACGCGGAACAAGAAACCTGCCGACAGGCAACAGGGAGGGTGCTGGGTCTCCCATGTCGGAACTATAAGAAAAAGAATTTACGGTAAGTAACAAAATTCTCTTTTTCTTCATCGTTCCTTATGGGAGACCCAGACCATGGGACGTTCTAAAGCAGTCCATGGGTGGGAATAAACAGAAAAACTGAGAAGTAGGCGAAACCTAACTTCACAAATGGGCGACAGCCGCCTGAAGGATGCGTCTGCCCAAGCTCGCATCTGCCGAAGCAAGAGCATGCACTTGGTAGTGCTTCGAAAAGGTATGCAGACTAGTCCAAGTGGCAGCCTGACAGACCTGCTGAGCCGTAGCCTGGGCCTGAAAGCCTAAGAGAGACCGACAGCTCTGATCAAATGTGCCTTGATCCCCGGCGGGAGAGGCACTTGAGTACACTGGTAGGTATCGGAAAAAACCGACCTAAACCAACGAGCCAGGGTCGGCTTAAATGCCGAGAGGCCCTTACGCTGACCAGCGGTCAGCACAAAGGAGAGGTGCACCGCCTAAGACAGAGTATGCAACGCACTTTCAAAGCGATGAACAGGAGCCGGACAAAAAGGAAGGCAGGAAAAATGTCCCGGTTAAGGTGGAAGCAGCAACCACCTTAGGGAGAAAGTCCGGAGTCAGACGGAGAACCACCTTGTCTTGATGAAGGAGGACTCCGAAGAGAGTGCAGCCAAAACAGAGACTCTCTTGAGGGAAGTTATGGCCACTAGAAAGACCACTTTCTGTGAAAGACTAAACAAAGAAACCTCCCTAAGAGGCTCAAAGGGGGGTTTCCGGAAGCCGTGAGGACCGAATTAAGGTCCCAGGGCTCCAAAGGCCGCCGGTAAGGCGGAATGATGTGAGATGCGCCCTGCATGAAGGAGCGCACCTGGACCAGCCGGGCGATACGCCGCTGGCACAACACTGACAGAGCCGAGACCTGTCCCTTAAGGGAATTGAGGGATAGTCCTAGCTGCAGACCGGACTGTAGAAGGGACAGGAGGGTCGGCAAGGCCAAGAGGCCAAAGGATACTTCCGAGCTCGAGTCATAGTGGAGATGACTTCAGGAGGGATACCAGAAGTCGTCAAGATCCATGACTCAAACGCCACGCCGTCAATCTGAGAGCCGCAGGTTCTGGTGGAAAGACGGACCTCGTGAGAGAAGGTCTGGACAGTCCGGGAGATGCTATGGCATCTCTACGGACAGACGGAGCAGGTCAGGGTACCAAGCTTGCCTGGGTCAGTCTGGAGTAATGAGAATGACCCGACGGCCCTCCTTTCTGATCTTGCGCAGGACTCTGGGCAAGAACTAGAGAGTGAAACACGTAAGACAGACGAAGCTGGGACCAAACTTGAACCAGTGCGTCTGCCGCAAAAACCTGAGGATCGTGGAGCCACGGTTTGACGGCGGAGACCATCTGCCTCCCAGATTTCCACGTCTGGGATGTGGGCTGCGGATATGGTGGACTAGGAGTCCTCCGTCCACTGAAGAATGCGATGAACCTCCAACATTGCCAGGCGGCTGAGTGTCCCGCCCTGGAGGTTGATGTAGGCAAACGCTGTAGCGTTGTCTGACTGGACTCGAATGTGCCTGGCCGCCAACAGATGGCGAAAGGCTTAGAGAGCTAGAAACACAGCTCTGATTTCCACCACGTTGATCCAGAGGGCTAATTCGGACAGAGTCCAAGTGCTTTGCGCTCCATGGTGGAGATATACTGCTCCCCAGCCGGATAGACTAGCATCTTGGTGAGGATCACCCGGGACGGAGCCAGGAAGGAGCGTCCCTGAGACAGAGGGGCCGAAGCCACCACTGAAAACGAGCCCCTGGTCTGTGGCGAAGCCACCACCCCGTGGAAGGAGGAAGTCCGCTTGTTCCAACAGCGGAAAATATCCAGCCGCAGAGGACGCAGATGGAACTGGGCAAGGGAATCGCTTCCATTGACACCACCATCTGATCCAGCACCTGTATCAGGTGCCTGATGGAACGACGTTGACCGCCAGCGGAGGGACTGCTGTTTGACTAAGGGCAGCTTCACAAGTGCCGACAGAGTCTCGAATTGCGTCCCTGGGAATATGAACTTCTGGGTCGAAGTCAGAGTGGGCTTGGACAGAATGACAAACCACCCGAATTGGTTAGAGTGGCGAGAGTGAGCGAGGCACTCCTTTAACAGTTTGCACTGGATGAAGCCCAGACTAGAAGGCTGTCCAGGACAAAAGGATCACTGCCAACCCCTAGAGGTGCAGGACCGGAATCACAGCTGCCCCGACCTTGAGAATACTCGAGGGGCCGTGGCTAACCCCAAGGGAAGAGCCACGAATTGGACCACTCTGATTGCAAAACATAGCCAACGCTGGTGTGAAACTGCGATTGGCACATGCACATAGGCATCTCTGATATCGATGGATGCTAGGGAATCTCCTTGGGTCATTGATTGATCGCAGAGACTCCATGCGAAAATGCCGCACCTGAACATGCTTGAAGCTTGAGATCCAGGTCGGAAGGCATCGCCCTCTTCGGGTACTAGGAATAGATTTAAGCAGAAATCTCAGAACCGTTCCCAGTCGGGAACCGGTACAATTACTCCAGTGGCCTGCAAGAATGCCACAGCCTGTGAGAAGGCGGCGGCCTTGGAGCAGGGGGGAGTTGCAGAAAAAATCTGTTTGGCGGGCTGGATAGAATTCTATCCTGTAGCCGTGTATCCCGCACCCACTGATCGGAGACGTGTTAAAACCATACGTCGCCAAAGTGGGAGAGCCTGCCACCGACCAAGGACGTTGCTGGCGTGGCCAGATAGCCAGGAGGAGGCTGACTTAGTGGCAGCAGCTCCTGCGGTCTTCTCATGCGCCATTTGGGTTTACGATCCTTGGCTGAGCCAGTGGACGAGGCCGAGGGCTTAGAGAACGATCAGATGGAGGAACGAAAAGAACGAAACCTCGACTGATTCCTGCCCTGGACAGGTTTCCTGGTTTAGGTTTTGTGGCATGGAAGAACTCTTCCCGCCAAGAGCTTCCTTAATAATTTTATCCAGTTGTTCCCGAATAGTCTGGTCCCAGCCAAAGGGAGCCCAGCAAGGTACTTCTTAAGCCACAGGAGCTTGCGGATAGCGAGGAAATTAGCCGAGGCCACCGCAGTGCGGTGAGAGTCTCCAGCATGGCAGACATGGCAAAGGATGAAAAGACTGAAGTCTGGAAGTTAAGGCAACCATTTCGGGCAAAGAGTCCCTGTGAGGGAATGCATCTCCTCCAGAGAAGCAGAGATGGCTTTGAAAGCCGCACTGCTGCAAGAACTGGGGAGAACGAGGCCCTTGCCGCCTCCATACAGATTTGGCCAGAAGGACAACCTGGCGGACAGCAAAGCCTTAAGAGAGGAGCCATCAGCCACTGATACAACGGTCCGGGCTGAGAGTCTAAACATCGGAGGGACCACCTTTGGTGAATGAGCCCACTCCTTGACCACCTCTGGTGGAAAGGGAAAACTGCCATCAGAACCACGCTTTGGGAAGCGTTTGCCAGAGCAGACCCTGGGCTTGGTCACAGTGGCCTGAAAACTGGAGTGGTTAAGGAACACACTCATTGTTCTCTTAGGCAAGGGAAACTGGTGCCTTTTTGCCAGAGAGGGTTGCTCCTCTGATACTGGCGGATTGAGGTCCAGTACAAAATTAATGTACAGTGGGATCCTTAGAGAGGTGCCGTCAGCCACTGATACAACTATCCGGGCTGAAATACTAGACACCGGAGGGACCACCCTTGGTGAATGAGCCCACTCCTTGACCACCTGTGGTGGAAGGGGGAAACAGTCATCAGAACCACGCTTTGGGAGCGTCTGTCAGGACAGGCTCTGGGCTTGGTCCAGTGGGCGGAAAACTGGAGTGGTTAAGGAACACACTCCTTGTTCTCTTTAAGGTATACTGATGCCTTTCTGCCAGAGGGGGATACTCCCCTGATACAGGCGGATTGAGGTCCAGTACAAATATAATGGACGCAATCAAATCATTAGCATCTGCATCACCTTTGGACAGATCAATGGTACATTAAGTAGCGTCCGAGCCCCCAGTAAAGACATTCTCCTCGTCCAGTGAGTCAGCTCGTGAATCAGAGCTGCGGGACGGGGAAGGACAGGGGACCCTGCGTCTCCATTTTAGGAGGACGGGAACTGAGACCAGATGAAGAGTCCTCTGAGAGCTTGCTGAGCAAGCTGTAGCAGCAGAAGCGCCCTGAGAAGGGGGCTAATGCATGCTCAGCACCACCGGAGCAGCTGGAGGGACCACTGATGAGCCTCCAGGCTGAGGGACCACTGTGTTTATGTGCTCAGTGCAGGCAGTACGAGTCTACATGCAGTGCATAGGAAGAACAGCCCTGCAGCCTTGCTCTGATGTGAGACATGCTGCAGAAGTGGGGGCTCTGTGAGGGAATGCATCTCCAGAATGACCCCCAGCAGAGTATATAAACAGAGAATATAAGCAGCTGCACAACTGGAGGTTGTGGCTTGCCAGACCGTTTAACATACATTTCTGTGCCCTCCAGTCCCCCAGCCCAGGCCCCCATTTGTCACAATGTGGTATCTCTGTGCCTATGCAGACATTGAGAACGCTGATAAAATGGCGACCGGAGCGAGGAGAGGGGGCGGGGCCTACTCTGAGAGCGGGCAAATGAGGTATACAGGGGAGGGAATCTTTCCTCAGTGAGGAGAATCCGTTCCCTGTGCTGCACAGCCGCTGGGCGGAGCCACACTGTCCCTCTGCATAACTAATATGCAGGGGCAGTGAAACCGAAACTAGGCCTCAGGCGAAGCCGGGGCCTAGATTTAAACATGCGGCCGGCGTGCAGGCACCATCGGCGCGGTTCTCCAGTGAAAACCGGCCGGAAATGTTACCACAGTCAGAAAACACACTCGCCCCAATAAATAAAGTACAAGGGACCCCTGGAAAGCAGGGCTGTGGAGTCGGTAAGCCAAACCTTCGACTCCGACTCCGACTCCTCAAATTCTCTTGCTCCGACTCCGACTCCTCAAATTCTCTTGCTCCGACTCCGACTCCTCAAATTCTCTTGCTCCGACTCCGACTCCTCAAATTCTCTTGCTCCGACTCCGACTCCTCAAATTCTCTTGCTCCGACTCCGACTCCGACTCCGACTCCTACATATATTGCTTAGTTAGGTGAAAAATTTATTGTAGTACATGAATATGTGTATGTGAACATCAGACATTTAATAATTTTTATGATACGATAATCAAGATATTTGGATAGAACATAAAATATATTTATTGGAATACAACTTTAGAACACAAAAAACTGTAATAAATTGTAAATATGTAATACACTATGTAATATACAGTAGATTACATATATATCTTGTGTGTGTATATACACTGTGTGTGTGTATATATATATATATATATATATATATATATATATTACATATTTACAATTTATTAGTTTTTTGTGTTCTAAAGTTGTATTCCAATAAATATTTTATGTTCTATCCAAATATCTTGATTATTGTATCATAAAAACAATTAAATGTCTGATGTTCACATTGTACTACAATAAATTTTTCACTTAAATATAAGCATTATACTAAATGTTATTATTTAGTAAAATATTCAGCACATTCTGCATTGCACTCCTGTCCCCAATTTATTATATATTTTAGGAGTCGGAGTCGGTGCATTTTATACCGACTCCGACTCCACCAAAATGAGCTCCGACTCCGACTCCACGACTCCGACTCCACAGCCCTGCTGGAAAGACCACTTTCTGTGGTAAAGACGTCTCTATACTTAGCTTTTGAGACGCAGGGCCATGTCCCTGGGGGGGGTTAAACGCTCCGTCCGGCAGAATCCTGAACAGGGCTGCGGATGGAGACCGGTCTCCTGCAAAGCAGTGAGAACCGAGAAGGCTCCCACTTCAAGCCAGAGCCCCAGGGGATGGTGAAGGAGCGCGGCATGTGAAGGCTCCAGCCTTGTAAAATCAACCTTAACAGCACCGCCGACACAGTGGGGTGAGAAGGGACATGCCGGGAGTCCAGATTGGACCCGCTTTTCTTCCAAATCTTTGAAATCCAAAAAATCAAAAATCATGCATGTGTGTGTGTGACCTCCTGAACACAAAGCATTGAAACTGGCTAGGACTGGCTACCAGGGGGTGTATATGCTAGGAGGGAGGAGCTACACGTTTGAGTGTAGTACTTTGTGTGTCCTCCGGAGGCAGAAGCTATACACCCATGGTCTGGGTCTCCCATAAGGAACGATGAAGAAAGTTTGGGCACCCCTATTAATCTTAACCTTTTTTCTTTAGAACAATTTGGGTTTTTGCAGCAGCTATTTCAGTTTCATATATCTAATACCTGATGGACTGAGTAATATTTCTGGATTGAAATGAGGTTTATTGTACTAACAGAAGAAGGGAATTTTGTTACTTACCGTAAATTCCTTTTCTTCTAGCTCCTATTGGGAGACCCAGACGATTGGGTGTATAGCACTGCCTCCGGAGGCCACACAAAGCATTACACTAAAAAGTGTAAGGCCCCTCCCCTTCTGGCTACACACCCCCAGTGGGATCACTGGCTCACCAGTTTTAGTGCAAAAGCAAGAAGGAGGAAAGCCAATAACTGGTTTAAACAAATTCACTCCGAAGTAACGTCGGAGAACTGAAAACCGTTCAACATGAACAACATGTGTACCCGAAAAACAACCAAAAATCCCGAAGGACAACAGGGCGGGTGCTGGGTCTCCCAATAGGAGCTAGAAGAAAAGAAATTTACGGTAAGTAACAAAATTCCCTTCTTCTTCGGCGCTCCATTGGGAGACCCAGACGATTGGGACGTCCAAAAGCTGTCCCTGGGTGGGTAAAGAAATACCTCATGTTAGAGCTGCAAGACAGCCCTCCCCTACGGGGAGGCAACTGCCGCCTGCAGGACTCTTCTACCTAGGCTGGCGTCCGCCGAAGCATAGGTATGCACCTGATAATGTTTGGTGAAAGTGTGCAGACTCGACCAGGTAGCTGCCTGGCACACCTGTTGAGCCGTAGCCTGGTGTCGTAATGCCCAGGACGCACCCACGGCTCTGGTAGAATGGGCCTTCAGCCCTGATGGAACCGGAAGCCCAGCAGAACGGTAGGCTTCAAGAATTGGTTCTTTGATCCATCGAGCCAGGGTGGCTTTTGAAGCCTGCGACCCTTTGCGCTTACCAGCGACAAGGACAAAGAGTGCATCCGAGCGGCGCAGGGGCGCCGTGCGGGAAATGTAGATTCTGAGTGCTCTCACCAGATCCAACAAATGTAGATCCTTTTCATACCGATGAACTGCATGCGGATAAAAGGAAGGCAAGGAGATATCCTGATTAAGGTGAAAAGAGGATACCACCTTAGGGAGAAACTCCTGAATGGGGCGCAGCACTACCTTGTCCTGGTGGAACACCAGGAAAGGAGCTTTGCATGACAGCGCTGCTAGTTCAGACACTCTCCGAAGAGACGTGACCGCTACCAGAAATGCCACTTTCTGTGAGAGTCGAGAGAGTGACACATCCCTCAGGGGCTCGAAAGGCGGCTTCTGGAGAGCAACAAGGACCTTGTTTAGATCCCACGGATCTAACGGCCTCCTGTACGGAGGTACGATATGACACACCCCCTGCAGGAACGTGCGCACCTTAGAAAGTCGCGCTAGACGCTTCTGAAAAAACACGGATAGTGCCGAGACTTGCCCTTTAAGGGAGCCGAGCGACAAGCCCTTTTCCAACCCAGATTGCAGGAAGGAAAGAAAGACAGGTAACGCGAATGGCCAGGGGGATACTCCTTGTGCAGAGCACCAGGATAAGAAAATCTTCCACGTTCTGTGGTAGATCTTAGCAGAAGTGGACTTCCTCGCCTGTCTCATGGTGGCCACGACCCCTTGGGGTAATCCTGAAGACGCTAGGATCCAGGACTCAATGGCCACACAGTCAGGTTCAGGGCCGCAGAATTCCGATGGAAAAACGGCCCTTGGGACAGTAAGTCTGGACGGTCGGGTAGTGCCCACGGTTGGCCGACCGTGAGATGCCACAGATCCGGGTACCACGACCTCCTCGGCCAGTCTGGGGCGACGAGTATGACGCGGCCGCAATCGGATCTGATCTTGCGTAACACTCTGGGCAGGAGTGCCAGAGGTGGAAACACATAAGGGAGCCGGAACTGCGACCAATCTTGCACTAAGGCGTCTGCCGCCAGAGCTCTTTGATCGCGAGACCGCGCTATGAAGGCCGGGACCTTGTTGTTGTGTCGAGACGCCATTAGGTCGACGTCCGGCACTCCCCAGCGGCGGCAGATTTCCTGAAACACGTCCGGGTGAAGGGACCATTCCCCTGCGTCCATGCCCTGGCGACTGAGGAAGTCTGCTTCCCAGTTTTCTACGCCCGGGATGTGAACTGCTGATATGGTGGATGCTCTTTCCTCCACCCACATCAGAATCCGCCTGACTTCCTGGAAGGCTTGCGGACTGCGTGTCCCTCCTTGGTGGTTGATGTATGCCACCGCTGTGGAGTTGTCCGACTGAATTCGGATCTGCTTTCCTTCCAGCCACTGCTGGAAGGCTAATAGGGCAAGATACACTGCCCTGATTTCCAGAACATTGATCTGAAGGGTGGACTCCTGCTGAGTCCACGTCCCTTGAGCCCTGTGGTGGAGAAAAACTGCTCCCCACCCTGACAGACTCGCGTCTGTCGTGACCACTGCCCAGGATGGGGGCAGGAATGATCTTCCCTGTGATAATGAGGTGGGAAGAAGCCACCATTGCAGAGAGTCCTTGGCCGTCTGAGAAAGGGAGACTTTCCTGTCTAGGGAAGTTGTCTTCCCGTCCCATTGGCGGAGAATGTCCCATTGAAGTGGGCGCAGATGAAACTGCGCGAACGGGACTGCCTCCATTGCTGCCACCATCTTCCCTAGGAAGTGCATGAGGCGCCTTAAGGGGTACGACTGACTCTGAAGGAGAGACTGCACCCCTGTCTGTAGTGACCGCTGCTTGTCCAGCGGAAGCTTCACTATCGCTGAGAGAGTATGAAACTCCATGCCAAGATACGTTAGTGATTGAGTCGGTGCCAGGTTGGACTTTGAAAAGTTGATGATCCACCCGAAAGTCTGGAGAGTCTCCAGCGCAACATTCAGGCTGTGTTGGCATGCCTCTTGAGAGGGTGCTTTGACAAGTAGATCGTCTAAGTAAGGGATCACCGAATGTCCCTGAGAATGCAAGACTGCTACCACTGCCGCCATGACCTTGGTGAAAACCCGTGGGGCTGTCGCCAGACCAAATGGCAGAGCTACGAACTGGAGATGGTCGTCTCCTATCACGAAGCGTAGAAAACGTTGGTGCTCTGTAGCAATCGGCACGTGGAGATAAGCATCTTTGATGTCTATTGATGCAAGGAAATCTCCTTGAGACATTGAGGCAATGACGGAGCGGAGGGATTCCATCCGGAACCGCCTGGCGTTCACATGCTTGTTGAGCAGTTTTAGGTCCAGAACAGGACGGAACGAGCCGTCCTTTTTTGGAACCACAAAGAGATTGGAGTAAAAACCTTGCCCTTGTTCCTGCAGAGGAACAGGGATCACCACTCCTTCTGCTTTTAGTGAGCACACCGCTTGCAGAAGGGCATCTGCTCGGTCGGGATGTGGGGAGGTTCTGAAGAACCGAGGCGGAGGACGAGAACTGAATTCTATCCTGTACCCGTGAGACAAAATGTCTGTTACCCACCGGTCTTTGACCTGTGGCAGCCAAATGTCGCAAAAGCGGGAGAGCCTGCCACCGACCGAGGATGCGAAGGGATGAGGCCGAAAGTCATGAGGCAGCCGCCTTGGAAGCGGTTCCTCCGGTTGCTTTCTTGGGGCGTGAATGAGCCCGCCAGGAATCTGAGCTCCTTTGCTCCTTCTGAGTCCCTTTGGACGAGGAGAATTGGGTCTTGCTGGAGCCTCGAAAGGACCGAAACCTCGCCTGCCACTTCCTCTGTTGAGGTTTGCTTGATCTGGGCTGGGGTAAGGAGGAGTCCTTACCCTTGGATTGCTTAATGATTTCAGCCAATTGTTCACCAAACAGTCTATCTACAGATAGAGGCAAGCTGGTTAAACATTTTTTGGAAGCAGAATCCGCTTTCCATTCCTTTAACCACAATGCTCTGCGCAAGACAACAGAGTTGGCAGACGCCATTGAGGTACGGCTTGTAGAGTCCAGGACAGCGTTGATAGCGTAAGTCGCAAACGCAGACATTTGCGAGGTTAGGGACGCTACTCGCGGCACTGCTGGAGATATGATAGAGTCCACCTGTGCCAGGCCAGCTGAAATAGCTTGGAGTGCCCACACGGCCGCGAATGCTGGAGCAAACGACGCGCCGATAGCTTCATAGACAGACTTTAACCAAAGGTCCATCTGTCTGTCATTGGCATCTTTAAGTGAAGCCCCATCTTCCACTGCAACTATGGATCTAGCCGCAAGCCTGGAGATTGGGGGGTCCACCTTTGGACACTGGGTCCAGCGTTTGACCACGTCAGGGGGAAAGGGATAACGTGTATCCTTAAGACGTTTGGAGAAACGCTTGTCTGGATAAGCATGATGTTTCTGGACTGATCCTCTGAAGTCAGAGTGGTCCAGAAAAGTACTCAATTTACGCTTGGGATACCGGAAATGGAACTTCTCCTGCTGTGCAGCTGCCTCCTCTGCTGAAGGGGCTGGGGGAGAAATATCCAACAGTCTATTGATGGCCGCTATAAGGTCATTTACCATAGCGTCACCATCAGGGGTATCTAGATTGAGAGCGGTGTCAGGATTAGACTCCTGATCACCCACCTCTGTCTCCTCATACAGAGCCTCGTCTCGCTGAGACCCTGACCAGTGTGATGACGTCGAGGGTCTTTCCCAGCGCGCCCGCTTAGGCTGCCTGGGACTGTCATCCGAGTCAGAGTCTTCAGCCTGTGATGCCTGGGACCCCCTTGAAGTACGGATTAGTTCCAACTGAGGGGGACCGGGGAGCATAGACACAGCAGTGTCCATGGTCTGAGTAACTGGCCTGGACTGCAAGGTCTCCAGGATTTTTGTCATAGTCACAGACATCTTATCAGCAAAAACTGCAAATTCTGTCCCCGTCACCGGGGCAGGGTTCACAGGAGTCTCTGCCTGGGCCACTACTACCATAGACTCTGGCTGCCGAAGTGGCACAGGGATTGAACATTGCACACAATGGGGGTCATTGGAACCTGCCGGTAGATTAGCCCCACATGCGGCACAAGCAGTGCATACCGCCTGTGCCTTGGCACCCTTGCGTTTTGCGGATGACATGTTGTTGTCTCCTCAGAGCAATGTAGGGTATAAGCCAAGAAGCGACTGTACAGTGCAATATAAATATATATGGTACAGGGAAAAAATGCACCAAATAACACTGTGGCACTAGTGGGGCCAGCACTTATGTGCAGCTTACCGCCCGCAAAAAACGCGGGTGTGTGGTCGCCAGAGTCCCTTGTCTGAGTCCCCCAGAGCCTGATGTCCGTTCTCCAGCCAGACTGCATGCAGGAATGGCTGCCGGCGTCCTGTGGAGAGGGGCGGGCCCTGGGCGTGTTGAGACCAAGAGCGGGAAACTTGCGTCCCCACTGTGCCCAGTGAGAGGGCTGGAGTATGTAAATAAGACTCCAGCCCTCGGCGCTGACTATAGAACAGCGTCTCTCCCCTTCCCTGATGACAGGGTGGGGGCGGGAACGAAGCAGAGCTAGGCCGCAAAAGCCGGGGACTAGATTTATGAGCGCTGCCGCCGTAAAAGCGCGGGCAGCGCGAGTCCCCGGCGCACTACAAGTCCCAGCCGCGCCGCCGCTCCCGGAGCGGCCGGCGCGGTAGTTCCCAAGACATAAAATCACTCAGCTAAGCTGCAGTGACTCTAACCCGAGCGCGCAGCGCTAATGCCCCCGGCGCACTAGCACACCCAGCAAGCCTGGAGTGTGCGTGGCCTGTCTGTGCGGGGACACAGAGTACCTGAACGTTGCAGGGCCTTGTCCCTGACTGTACTCAGCTCCTCCAGCAGGGTCTCTGGGTCTGTGGATGGAGCCCGGCCTCAGGGTTTGGGGGCCGGTAAGATCCCACTTCCACAGAGCCCCTCAGGGGGATGGGGAAGGAAAGCAGCATGTGGGCTCCAGCCTCCGTACCCGCAATGGGTACCTCAACCTTACAAACCGCAAGTGGGGTGAGAAGGGAGCATGCTGGGGACCCTATATGGGCCCTCTTTTCTTCCATCCGATAGAGTCAGCAGCTACTGCTGACTAAACAGTGGAGCTATGCGTGGATGTCTGACCTCCTTCGCACAAAGCAGAAAACTGGTGAGCCAGTGATCCCACTGGGGGTGTGTAGCCAGAAGGGGAGGGGCCTTACACTTTTTAGTGTAATGCTTTGTGTGGCCTCCGGAGGCAGTGCTATACACCCAATCGTCTGGGTCTCCCAATGGAGCGCCGAAGAAAATGTGCAATCCGCATTTAAACAAAATTTGACAGGTGTAAAAGTATGGGCACCTCAACATAAAAGTGACATTAATATTTTGTAGATCCTTCTTTTGTAAAAATCACAGCCTCTAGTCGCTTCCTGTAGCTTTTAATGAGTTCCTGGATCCTGGATGATGGTAGATTTGACCATTCCTGTTTACAAAACAATTCCAGTTCAGTTAAGTTTGATGGTCGCCGAGCAGTGGCTGATGCAGGGGCGGTGGAGCGGCTGATGGGGAGAGTGCAGTGGCTGATGGGGAGAGTGCGGCGGCAGATGCAGGGGCGGTGGAGCGGCTGATGGGGAGAGTGCAGTGGAAGATGCAGGGGCGGTGGAGCGGCAGATACAAGCAGGCAGCAGAAAGAAAGCAGCAGTGTCAGATGCGGGGGGGAGCAGCGGCGTCAGATGCCTCCATGCATCTGACGCCGCTGCTCTCCTCCCGCTGCGCCACCCCCTGCATCTGACGCCGCTGCTCTCTTACTGCTGAGTAGCGGCGTAACATGCAGGGGCGAAGCGGAAAAGTAGCGGCGTCACGTGCAGGAGCGCAGCGGGAGAGCAGGAGCGAAGCACATGGAGCAGGGCAGTGGTGGATCGGGGGCTGTGACTCGCAGATGTGCGCCCGCAGGGATCGCTCTCCTCAGATTCCACGGAGGGAGAAGCTAAGGAGAGCGATCTCCTACAGCGAGCTCACCCGGTCCCAGATGCACGGTGCTGCTTGGAGAAATCGGTCACAAGGCCGATCTCTCCAATCAGAGCTGGGGGCGGGTACAGTAAAGCTCACTGAGCACCAGCCAATGGCCAGTGCTGCAGCTGCACTGACATAGCTGGATTTCAATGCTTCAGCCATTTTCAATGGCTGAAACATAACACTGGCTGTGATTGGCTGAGCGGCGTTCGTCAGCCAATCACAGCCTCTGTAGGTCCGGGAAGGAGACACCACCCCTCCTGAGGTCAGGTACAAGTCCTCTCCTTCCCGAATCTACAGTTTTTTAAAAACCGATCGCGGTGCCCGGTGCTCTGGTGCCGCGATTCCGCCATGACGGATGTATCCGTAATGGGTCTTTAAGTACCAGGGCACCATGACGGCTAGATCCGTCAAAGGTCGTGAAGGGGTTAACAAGATTCCCGGTGCCGGCATTGGCCACACAGCCCCAAAGCATGATGGAACCTCCACCAAATTTTACTGTGGGTAGCAAGTGCTTTTCTTGGAGTGCCGTGTTTTTTTGCCTCCATGCATAACGCCTTTTTGTATGACCAAACAACTCAATCTTTGTTTCATCAGTCCACAGGACCTTCTTCCAAAATGTAACTGGCTTGTCCAAATGTGCTTTTGCATACCTCAGGCGACTGTTTGTGCCGTGCTTGCAGAAACGGCTTCTTTCGCATCACTCTCCCATACAGCTTTTCCTTGTGCAACGTGCTCTGTATTGTTGACCGATGCACATTGACACCATCTGCAGCAAGATGAAGCTGCAGGTCTTTGGAGGTGGTCTGTGGATTGTCCTTCACTTTTCTCACCATTCTTCTTCTCTGCCTTTCTGATATTTTTCTTGGCCTGACACTTCTGGGCTTAACAAGAACTGTACCTGTGTTCTTCCATTTCCTTACTATGTTCCTCACAGTGGAAACTCACAGTTTAAATCTCTGAGACAACTTTTTGTACCTTCCCCTGAACAACTATGTTGAATAATCTTTGTTTTCAGATCATTTGAGAGTTGTTTTGAGGAGCCCATGATGCCACTCTTCATAGGAGATTCAAATAGGAGAACAACTTGCAAGTGGCCACCTTAAATACCTTTTCTCATGATTGGATACACCTGCCTATGAAGTTCAAAGCTCAATGAGGTTACAAAACCAATTTAGTGCTTTAGTAAGTCAGTAAAGAAGGGAATTTTGTTTACTTACCGTAAATTCCTTTTCTTCTAGCTCCTATTGGGAGACCCAGACAATTGGGTGTATAGCTTCTGCCTCCGGAGGCCACACAAAGTATTACACTTTAAAAAGTGTAACCCCTCCCCTCTGCCTATACACCCTCCCGTGCATCACGGGCTCCTCAGTTTTGGTGCAAAAGCAGGAAGGAGGAAACTTATAAATTGGTCTAAGGTAAATTCAATCCGAAGGATGTTCGGAGAACTGAAAACCATGAACCAAAAGAAACGATTCAACATGAACAACATGTGTACCCAAAAGAACAAACAGCCCGAAGGGAACAGGGGCGGGTGCTGGGTCTCCCAATAGGAGCTAGAAGAATTTACGGTAAGTAAACAAAATTCCCTTCTTTGTCGCTCCATTGGGAGACCCAGACAATTGGGACGTCCAAAAGCAGTCCCTGGGTGGGTAAAAGAATACCCCGATAAAAGGAGCCGAAAACGGCCCCCTCTTACAGGTGGGCAACCGCCGCCTGAAGGACTCGCCTACCTAGACTGGCATCTGCCGAAGCATAGGTATGCACCTGATAGTGTTTCGTGAAAGTGTGCAGACTAGACCAGGTAGCCGCCTGACACACCTGCTGAGCCGTAGCCCGGTGCCGCAATGCCCAGGACGCACCCACGGCTCTGGTAGAATGGGCTTTCAGCCCTGAAGGAATCGGAAGCCCAGAAGAACGGTAGGCTTCAAAAATCGGTTCCTTGATCCACCGAGCCAAGGTTGACTTGGAAGCCTGCGACCCCTTACGCTGGCCAGCGACAAGGACAAAGAGCGCATCAGAACGGCGCAGTGGCGCCGTGCGAGACACGTAGATCCGGAGTGCTCTCACTAGATCTAGCAAGTGCAAATCCTTTTCACATTGGTGAACTGGATGAGGGGAAAATGAAGGTAAGGAGATATCCTGATTGAGATGAAAAGAGGATACCACCTTAGGGAGGAATTCCGGGACCGGACGCAGAACCACCTTATCCTGGTGAAAAACCAGGAAGGGGGCTTTGCATGACAGCGCTGCAAGCTCCGACACTCTACGGAGCGATGTAACTGCCACTAGAAAAGCCACCTTCTGCGAAAGACGTGATAGAGAGACATCCCGCAGCGGCTCGAAAGGTGGTTTCTGAAGAGCCCTTAGAACCCTGTTAAGATCCCAGGGTTCCAGCGGCCGCTTGTAAGGTGGGACTATGTGGCAAACTCCCTGCAGGAACGTGCGGACCTGCGGAAGCCTGGCTAGACGCTTTTGAAAAAACACGGAAAGCGCCGATACTTGTCCCTTGAGAGAGCCGAGAGACAAACCCTTGTCCATTCCGGATTGAAGGAAGGAAAGAAAAGTGGGTAAGGCAAACGGCCAGGGGGTAAAACCCTTATCAGAGCACCAGGATAAGAAGATCCTCCAAGCCCTGTGATAGATCTTGGCGGACGTTGGTTTCCTGGCCTGTCTCATAGTGGCAATGACATCTTGAGATAACCCTGAGGACGCTAGGAGCCAGGACTCAATGGCCACACAGTCAGGTTGAGGGCCGCAGAATTCAGATGGAAAAATGGCCCTTGAGACAGCAAGTCTGGTCGGTCTGGGAGTGCCCACGGTTGACCCACCGTGAGGTGCCACAGATCCGGGTACCACGACCTCCACGGCCAGTCTGGAGCGACGAGGATGGCGCGGCGGCATTCGGACCTGATCTTGCGTAACACTCTGGGCAGCATTGCCAGAGGAGGAAATACATAAGGCAGTCGAAACTGCGACCAATCCTGAACTAATGCGTCCGCCGCCAGAGCTCTGTGATCCTGAGACCGTGCCATGAATGCTGGGACTTTGTTGTTGTGCCGAGACGCCATGAGATCGACGTCCGGCGTTCCCCAGCGGCAACAGATCTCTTGAAACACGTCCGGATGAAGAGACCATTCCCCCGCGTCCATGCCCTGGCGACTGAGAAAGTCTGCTTCCCAGTTTTCTACGCCCGGGATGTGAACTGCGGAGATGGTGGAGGCTGTGGCCTCCGCCCACAGCAGAATCCGCCGGACTTCTTGGAAGGCTTGACGGCTGCGCGTGCTGCCCTGGTGGTTGATGTACGCGACCGCCGTGGCGTTGTCCGACTGTATGCGGATCTGCCTGCCCTCCAGCCACCGATGGAACGCCTTTAGGGCTAGATACACTGCCCTTATCTCCAGAACATTGATCTGAAGGGAGGACTCTGTCAGAGTCCAGGTTCCCTGAGCCCTGTGGTGGAGAAAAACCGCTCCCCACCCTGACAGGCTCGCGTCCGTCGTGACCACAGCCCAGGATGGGGGCAGGAAGGACTTTCCCTGCGACAGAGAAGTGGGAAGAAGCCACCACTGAAGAGAGGTTTTGGCTGCAAGGGAAAGAGTTGAATGTTCTCATATATGGAGCCATAGAATACTGTGAGCTCTCATTAGGTATGTTGTATACCACTTGTCACTTTTAGACTTTGATTTTGAACCCATCTTTCCATTGTTACATTTGGTTGCTTTCTTGTTTTTTCCTTAGATATACTGTACACAAGTACAATTGAGGTTCTTCTTAAAATAGAGCTTTTCTCATCTATTAGGTAAAATAAACCTTCCTTTTTTTCAAATTTGATGTTACATGGGATTACCGATTTGTATATATGTATGAGAATATATATATGTTTATGGTACTGACGTATATTTTTTTACTTTTATTGAAATTTCCAGTCTATGAAGAAGGCATTAGCCGAAACGTTGTGTTTAATTAATGGATATGCAATAAAGAACCAAAATTTCTTTCATCACAAATGAGTGCCGGAGTTTTTTGATTATCTATTTGTAAAGTTCTCCTGAGCACCACCTAAGCAGTGAGCCAGACCATCACGGTTTTTTCATACTTGTGGTGGAGAAAAACCGCTCCCCACCCTGACAGACTCGCGTCCGTCGTGACCACAGCCCAGGTTGGGGGTAGGAAGGATTTTCCCTTCGACAGAGAAGTGGGAAGAAGCCACCACTGAAGAGAGGTTTTGGCTGCCAGAGAAAGAGAGACGTTCCTGTCTAGGGACGTCGACCTCCTGTCCCATTTGCGGAGAATGTCCCATTGGAGTGGACGCAGATGAAACTGCGCAAAGGGGACTGCCTCCATTGCTGCCACTATCTTCCCCAGGAAGTGCATGAGGCGCCTCAAGGGGTGCGACTGTGCCTGAAGAAGAGAGTGCACCCCTGTCTGCAGCAAACGCTGTTTGTCCAGCGGTAGCTTGACTATCGCTGAGAGAGTATGAAACTCCATCCCGAGGTAAGTCAGTGATTGGGTCGGAGTCAATTTTGACTTTGGGAAATTGATGATCCACCCGAACCTCTGGAGAGTCTCCAGAGCAACGGTCAGGCTGTGTTGACATGCCACCCGGGAGGGTGCCTTGACTAGGAGATCGTCTAAGTAAGGGATCACCGAGTGGCCCTGAGAGTGTAGGACCGCCACAACGGATGCCATGACCTTGGTGAAGACCCGTGGGGCTGTCGCCAGGCCGAAAGGCAGTGCCACAAACTGAAGGTGTTCGTCCCCGATGGCGAAACGCAGGAAGCGTTGATGCTCTGGTGCGATCGGCACATGGAGATAAGCATCCCTGATGTCGATTGATGCTAGGAAGTCTCCTTGGGACATCGAAGCGATGACAGAGCGGAGAGATTCCATGCGAAACCGTCTGGTTCTCACGTGTCTGTTGAGCAGTTTGAGGTCCAAAACGGGACGGAATGATCCGTCCTTTTTTGGCACCACGAACAAGTTGGAGTAAAAACCGCGACCACGTTCCTGAAGGGGAACGGGGATCACAACTCCTTCTGTCTTCAGAGTGTTCACCGCCTGAAAAAGTGCATCGGCTCGCTCGGGGGGCGGAGATGTTCTGAAGAAACGAGTCGGAGGACGAGAGCTGAACTCTATCCTGTAACCTTGAGACAGAATATCTCTCACCCATCGGTCTTGGACATGTGGCCACCAGGCGTCGCAAAAGCGGGAGAGCCTGCCACCGACCGAGGATGCGGTTTGGGGAGGCCGAAAGTCATGAGGAGGCCGCCTTGGAGACGGTGCCTCCGGCGGTCTTTGGAGGACGTGACTTAGACCGTCACCGCCATGCATAAGAGTTCCTCTGGTCCTTCTGTGGCCTGTTGGACGAGGAGGATTGGGACCTGGCTGAGGGCCGAAAGGACCGAAACCTCGCTTGAATTTTCCGTTGCTGAGGTTTGTTTGGTTTGGACTGGGGTAAGGACGAGTCCTTTCCCTTGGATTGCTTAATAATTTCATCCAATCGCTCGCCAAACAATCGGTCTCCAGAAAAAGGCAAACCGGTTAAGAACTTCTTGGAAGCAGAGTCTGCCTTCCATTTGCGTAGCCACATGGCCCTGCGGACTGCCACCGAATTGGCGGATGCTACCGCTGTACGGCTAGCAGAGTCCAGGACGGCATTCATGGTGTAGGATGAAAATACCGACGCCTGAGAAGTCAAAGACGCAACCTGCGGAGTAGAGGCACGTGTGACCGCATTAATCTCAGACAGACAAGCTGAGATAGCTTGGAGTGCCCACACGGCTGCAAAGGCCGGGGCAAAAGACGCGCCTGTGGCTTCATAGATGGATTTCATTAGGAGTTCTATCTGCCTGTCAGTGGCATCCTTGAGCGATGAACTGTCTGCCACTGATACTACGGATCTAGCTGCCAGTCTAGAGACTGGAGGATCCACCTTGGGACATTGAGCCCAACCCTTAACTACGTCAGAGGGGAAGGGGTAACGTGTGTCATTAAGGCGCTTAGTAAAGCGCTTGTCCGGAAATGCTCTGTGCTTCTGGACAGCATCTCTGAAGAGTGATCGAAAAAAGCACTCCGTGTACGCTTGGGAAACCTAAACTGGTGTTTCTCCTGCTGTGAAGCCGACTCCTCTATAGGTGGAGTTGGGGGAGAAAGATCTAGCACCTGGTTGATGGACGCTATAAGGTCATTTACTATGGCGTCCCCTTCAGGTGTATCAAGATTGAGAGCAACGTCAGGGTCAGAGCCCTGAGCTGCGACCTCCGCTTCATCCTCCAGAGAGTCCTCAAGCTGAGACCCCGAACAGCGTGATGAAGTCGGGGAAGATTCCCAGCGAGCCCGCTTAGCCGGTCTGGGACTGCGGTCCGTGCCGGAGTCCTCCCCGTGAGACCTAGGTGCCACCCCAGGAGCACGCTGCGGCGCAGACCGAGAGGGGCCTGGGGGCGATGATCCCGCAGTGCCCGGGGCCTGTGTAAGGGCCGATCTGGACTGCAAGGCTTCTAGTATCTTAGCAGACCATTTGTCCATAGACTGAGCCATGGATTGTGAAAGCGACTCAGAGTTTCTCAGCTAAAACTGCAAACTCTGTCCCTGCCACCTGGACAGGGGAAGCCGGCGGTTCTACCTGAACCGAGGGTCCCACCAGTGCCCGAGGCTCCGGCTGAGCGAGTGCAACAGGGCCCGAGCATTGCTCACAGTGAGGGTAGGTGGAACCTGCAGGTAGCATAGCCGCACAAGATGTACAGGTTGCAAAATAACCCTGTGTCTTGGCACCCTTGCTCCTTGTGAACGACATGCTGTTGTCTCTAGGAGAGTGATCGCTGAGGGTATATAGCCAAAAGCAAAACAATGCGGCCGAACAGAGAAAATGTATACAAATATATATATACACTTCGGCACCCTAGGGGGACCAGCACCGGGTGACCGGTGTGGCTTACCGACCGCCCAAAGCGGTGTGTGTCCACCAGATTCCCTGCCTTGGGTCTCCCAGAGCTGCAGAGCTCGTTCCAGAAGTCCTCCACCGGCAGAATGTGTTTAAAAAATGGCTGCCGGAGCTCTCAGGGGAGGAGGGAGCCGTGGGCGGCGACTAATAAAGTGCGGGAATCTGGTGCCCCACAGTGATCAGTGAGGGGGGGGGAGGAAACCTAAAGTATGCTCCAGCCCTCACTGTCGACGTCAGGTCGACCGTCCCGCCCTTACCCCTGACTGGCAGGCCTGGGGGCGGGAGTTATGGTACTAGGCCGCATGAAGCCGGGGACTAAATTTAATACCGCGGCCGGCAAACAGGTGCGGTCGGCGCGGTAGTCCCGGTCGTCATAAAAATACAGCAGCCGCTGCAGCGTCTGTGACAAAATCGCTCCATGCACCGTCCCCAAGGGGACACAGAGTACCTTTAGATGCAGGGCCCTGTCCCTGATGATACCAAGTCTCCTGTCCGTCAGATTCCCACAGGGGCTGCGGAGGGAGCCCGGTCCCAGTGAATGGATGACCGGTTAGGATCCCACTTCTCCCAGAGCCTCTAAGGGATGGGGAAGGAAAACGGCATGTGGCTCCAGCCTCTGTACCCGCAATGGGTACCTCAACCTTAACAGCACCGCCGACTTAGTGGGGTGAGAAGGGAGCATGCCGGGGGCCCTGTGGGGGCCCTCTTTTCTTCCATCCGATACAATCAGCAGCTGCTGCTGACTAAAATGGGAGCTTGAGTGAATGTGTGCCTCCTTCAACACAAAGCATAAAACTGAGGAGCCCGTGATGCACGGGAGGGTGTATAGGCAGAGGGGAGGGGTTACACTTTTTAAAGTGTAATACTTTGTGTGGCCTCTGGAGGCAGAAGCTATATACCCAATTGTCTGGGTCTCCCAATGGAGCGACAAAGAAAAGTAGTTAGGAGTGTTCAAATCAAGAAATTGATAAGGGGTGCCCATACTTTTGCACCGGTCAAATTTTGTTTAAATGCGGATTGCACATTTTCTATTAGTACAATAAACCTCATTTCAATCCAGAAATATTACTCAGTCCATCAGTTATTAGATAAATGAAACAAAATTAGCAAAAACCCAAATTGTTAAAGAAAAAAGGTTAACATTTATAGGGGTGCCCAAACTTTTTCATATGACTGTATATCTATACACAGTAGAAAGGAAAAAACAAGACCAGAAAAAAACCCATAACTGATCAAGAGGATCGATACGGCACCAGGTTCATTCATTTACTCTTCCACTTTCTTTTTAATTTACACAAACAAATGTATTTTATTGGGATATATGAACCCAAAGTATCAAGTATGTGTAAAGGAAATGATACGAGTTTTAATAGTTTAAAACTATAAACCTGAAATTTGTGACGTGCATTTGTATTCAGTCCCCCCTAAATAAAATCCTGAGTGACCAATTGCTTCTAGAAGTCACAATTAGTAAATGGGGTCACCGGTGTGTAATTTCTTTTCAATATAAGAACCGCTGTTCTGTGAAGGCCACAGAGGTTTGAGAACATTAGGGATTAAACAACATCATGAAAACCAAGGAACACATTGGACAGGTCAGGGATAAAGTTGTTGAGAAGAGTAAAGCAGGGTTAGGTATTAACAAAATGGCCCAAGCTCTGAACATCTAATCAATCATCCAAAAATTTAAAGAAGTAGGGAATGGCCTAGAAGACGCACTTCACATTGCTCCTGCATCCCATCCGGAGGAATCCTTAGCTACTAAGAGAAATATCCTAAATCATCATAAGGATGATGGTGGCCTGGCTGTTCCAAATACCTGGATTTATTTCTTGGCCTCAACTACAACAGCTTCATGAATAGGATGCAACTGAACACTGAGGTATCTGGACAATCACCGTATTTTTCGGATTATAAGACGCACTTTTCCTCCCAAACATTTGGGAGGAAAATGGGGGGTGCGTCTTAAAATCCAAATATAGCTTTACCTTAGGGTCCTGTATGTGCGGCGATCGAGCAGCCGGCAGTCGGGTGCCTGTGGCTGCGTGCGGGAAGTCGTGTGCATGCGTGCGGGCGGCAGCCGGGTGCCTGTGCCCGTTTGCAGGAGGCAGCCGCCACTGACAGCCACCCGGCTGCCGCCCGCACACAGCCACCCGGCTGCCGCCCGCACACAGCCACCCGGCTGCCGCCCGCACACAGCCACCCGGCTGCCGCCCGCACACAGCCACCCGGCTGCCGCCCGCACACAGCCACCCGGCTGCCGCCCGCACACAGCCACCCGGCTGCCGCCCGCACACAGCCACCCGGCTGCCGCCCGCACACAGCCACCCGGCTGCCGCCCGCACACAGCCACCCGGCTGCCTCCCGCACACAGCCACCCGGCTGCCTCCCGCACACAGCCACCCGGCTGCCTCCCGCACACAGCCACCCGGCTGCCTCCCGCACACAGCCACCCGGCTGCCTCCCGCACACAGCCACCCGGCTGCCTCCCGCACACAGCCACCCGGCTGCCTCCCGCACACAGCCACCCGGCTGCCTCCCGCACACAGCCACCCGGCTGCCTCCCGCACACAGCCACCCGGCTGCCTCCCGCACACAGCCACCCGGCTGCCTCCCGCACACAGCCACAGGTACCCGGCTGCCTCCCGCACACAGCCACAGGTACCCGGCTGCCTCCCGCACACAGCCACAGGTACCCGGCTGCCTCCCGCACACAGCCACAGGTACCCGGCTGCCACACGCAATCACAGGTACTCGGCCGCTTGCATACAGGTTGGGCGGGCAGCCTGCTGGCTGCCACTCTGTGCGTGAGGGGCGGGCGGCCAGCAGGTTACCCAGTTTGTCCGCGGTCCCAGTTTCAAATGATGGCGCCGGGAGCGGGCGCAGATGGAGCCCTTGGATGAGAACTCCATCTGCGCATGCATGTCTAAATTTGGGGTGCATCTTATAATCCAGTGCATCTTATAAAGCGAAAAATACGTTAATTAGAGAGGGAACTGAACTAAGTGGAAACTTCCATTATCAGTTTTGGCAACTAGACCCCTTCAGGAAAAGGACTCTGCTTGACCCACCTTAAAGTGAAGATGATGTAAAAAAATATATTTTTTTTTTCAATAACTGAAAGAAATATAAAATATTAATGTTATGTTTAAATATTGTTTGTTTTTAATTGAGAAAAATATATATAGAAAAAATTAAAAGTTTGATATTTTCCACTCAAACACTAGGAGAAGCAGCTGCTGAAATCCTACTGTAGAGCTACTGTAGAACTAGTTCACATTACAGCTGCAGTAAAAGTGGGCGGAGTCTGCTCCTGTGTGTGATGTCACAGCTCCCTCTCCCAATCTGGGTGCTTCCATAAGGATAAGGGATGATGAAGATTAGGATCACAGTGCGGAGCCATTATGTTGGTGACCGCAAAGTGATCCTAATATGTCTAAAGTGTCACTAAGGCCAGCTGCATAGTGCTCCACTGTATCTTGCACCGCACTGAATCCCGCAATGCACTGAATCCCGCACCGCACTGTATCCCTATGCCCCGCTGGCTGTATCCCGTGCCCCCATATACTGTGCTGCCGGCCGGGATCGGAGGTCCGAAATGACATACGGCGAGGAGGGGTGATCTGCAGCATGAGCAGCACTGCACTACAGATGTCATACCGCACTCACCTCAGACCTGCGCCCCCTGGCAGCCTGTCCTATCAGCAATCACAGTACGAACAGCGGAGGCCCGAGGTGAGCTGGGAGGGGGGTGTGAACAGATTGGGTGAGCGGCAGAATGCAGAAAGGGCGTGGCAAAATCAGTTACTGTGCAATCATTATTGCCCGGCGCCGGTACTCACCCCATCCATCCCAGCGGGTGACAGGGTGAAAATGGAGCACACAGCATACACTGTGTGCTCCACAAAGATGGCGCTAATCTCCTCCCTGTGCTGTGATCTGGACAGCCCAGGGTGCACGTCCATTTCACAGCAAACACGGTCACTGTATTAAGTATAGGGTCGCAGTCAGACTATCAGAGTGAATGCCCTGGGCGCTGCCATAAAGGAGGTGACTAACTGTCCTTACACACAGCAAATCCAAGATGGCAGCCCCCAGTGTTTCAGTAACACTAGAATTAAATAAAAACTGAATAAAAAAAACAGTGAATTTAATTTTGTATTAAAAATACTTGATTTTATAATCACTTATTAATACAAAAATAAAAAAACGCGAGACCTTACCTTTAAATATGATATATAAAAGTTTGAGATAGAAGTAAACACATTTCTCAGTCGCTTCATTGGGGGGACACAGGATACCGTGGGTGTATCCTGCTGGCTCTAGGACTCCATGAGTTTTCGGTTACCGAAGCGCCTGTCAGGCTTCTCCCTTTGCTTTGTGAGGATATCCTGAAACTCTGGGTGATCAGCGAAAAACCTTTTGGGGTTTCCTTGCCCTCTTAAAGGAGACCGCATGGTCAGTGGTAGTGGATGGGGGATCTCCACATGCAGAGTCTGGTTGATTGCTGCTATAAGGGAGTCTATTGCAGTTTGATCATCTGAGGAGGCTGAAACCAAGGAATCCTCCTGGTATAAACAGCATTCTCCCTCCTCCAGCTCTTCAGAAGCCGTGGAGCGTGTGGGAGAGCCTGCCCTGTGTGCTCCCGAGGGAGAGCCCGCTGGAGACACCCGGCCGTGTGCTCTTTTCCTGATCCCTGCAACCGGTGAAGCATGTGCCCGGATTACCTCAGAAGGATCCTCCTCAGGGTATCCTCAGGCTGCGTTCCGTCCAGGGACCCAGAAGGGTGTGGCGGAAACCAGGTTCTGTGACAGTTTTTCCATGGATTGGGACAGAAACTGTGCCCATTCCGGTGGGCTGGGAGCCCTAGGCTCTGGGCTGACTGTTGCGGCGGTGGTGGCAGGGGGGTCTTGGGGGGCTATAGGGACACAGGACTCACAGAGAGAAGAGGTGTAGCTTAGCGTGGCAGGCAGTGCAGGCTGAATAATAGACTATGTGGGCCTTAGCACTCTTAGTGCCCTTAGAATTCAGCATGTTCCTAATATGAGTATGCCAGGAGGAGGAGCAATGCTCAGCAGGGCTACAAGTGAAGCAAGCACCTCACCAGAATCAGCCGATGGCCCTGTCCTCAGGAAGGATTAAGCTCTATGGAGATCTTCACACGCTTTCCTGGGGGGGGCGGGGCTTATCACTGCCGCGGGGGGGGGGGGCTTAGCGCTAAAAGAGCGCGAAGATGAAGTTTGTGTGCCCCCCCCCCTGCTGTGGGTAGTAAAAACGGCTGGAAAGGAGCTTCTGACAGTTTTCCTCCCTCTCCCTACAGTCAGCACACAACCTGTCACTGGTGGTTATCAGCCGGCTTTTCTGCTAGAGCAAATAAACAGAGCAAATAAACAGCGTGAGTCTTTGAGCCCTGGGCCCTCCCCCGCCACTGGGAAATTATCTGTGCAGATTCTCTGCAAACAGGAGTGACTTCCCCTCCTCCAGCCAGCAAGCTAGAGAAAAGTTAACACTGTGTGTGCAGGATCCTTGGGGCTCTGCTCCTTGCACTCAGCAAGGGACTTTCTCATAATAAATACTGTAAATGTCCTGGGAGCCTTCCCTGCACCGTCTTTTCTCCCTTTGTCTGGGAAACCAGTCAGGGGGGATCTCACCTTAAACAGTGCTTCAGTCCAGGCAGTGAAAATAGAGTCAGCTTGCTGTGTCCGGTCACACAGGTGCCATATTCAACTCAGAGCCTGCAAAAAGGGGCTGAGGAATTGGTGCCATATTCAACTCAGAGCCTGCAAAGAGGGGCTGAGGAATTGGGCTATAGGGGCCCAGGCCTCTACCCTGGGCTTTGGAAAATCGGTGTCTGTGGAACCCGTCGTCCAGCCCAGGATCCAGCGTTGCAGGAGGGGGTACGTGTAGGCAACATTTCACGTTCCCGCCCGTTGAAGGTAGTGGGAGATCGGTCCCAAAAGGAAACAGTCTCCCTCAAAAAATAACAAACCTTGAAAGGAAGTGCCTCCTATAGACACTAAGCTAAAACTGAGGTTGCCTGGGCCGGCCAGGGGGTGTATACTGCAGAGGAGGAGCTATGCTTTTGCATCTACTTAGTGTCCTCCTATGGATAGGCAGCATAACACCCATGGTCCTGTGTCCCCCAATGAGGCGTCAGAGAAAAAAGATGTATAATTTTATTTACACTTTCCAAATATTTGGAACTTTGTGTTGGCATATCACATAAAATACATTTATGTTTGTGGGTATAAACACAAAAAAAAATGTGGAGGAGAAGTTCAGGAGGTATGAATACTTTTTCAAGGCACAGTATGTACTTGTGTAAATCACTCATCACTAACATTCATCACTATGTAAGAGTGTAACAAATTGTATCCGATTCTCGGAAACTCACCCGACTGACGTGCTGATCATTGAAGCTGTACCACTGGTCGTCAGCGAAAGACTTGATACAAGCGTAGTAATGTCCGCCCGCAGCGCTGCCTGAATGGACCATCACAGAGAAAAGTTCATACAAAGAATTCTAGAATGTAAAAAGGAAAGAAAAATCATGTAAGGTTTCATGCTCCGCATTGCTCGGCGTCATCCCGCCCGTCAGGCTCAATTCACCTTTTCCGGTGATTTGTTTGGTTTGTCAACGCTGTTGCTGCTTTCCAGGCAAATTCCTTCGTCCACGGCGTCATCTGTGCAGAAATCATTGCTCATCTGGTCGCTGTGACAGCTCCCCTCGTTCTCTGCCCCGCTGTCCGTACAGCTCTCCGTCTGAGGAGACTTCTTACAAAAAGAAAAAACATAAGTGTAACAGACAGCTCTCGTCACGTCGGGGGCGATGAACGTGTGAATCACAATGCGAGGAGCAGCTCGGCTCCTGGAGACCGACCTTCCACTACAATTCCCAGCAAGCCCAGCCTACTGACCAACATATTACAACATTGCAATCGTTAAATGGTATTCAAATACAACTAGAAAGCCTCTTTCCATGAGCCGGTCCATGGTAGAATCTGGCGCATGTTCTGCAATTTACACCAGGAAATTCTCTCAACGTGTAGCCATCAGATTAAAAAAAAAATCGACCATTGACTGTCAAACACACACACTTTGCTGTATACGTCTCCCACTCTCCCACCACTTCCTCATGTCGCCCCCTAACTGTTGGTGTCCCCCAAGGTTCAGTTCTTGGACCCCTGCTGTTCTCCATCTACACCTTCAGCCTGGGACAGCTCAGAGTCCCACGGCTTCCAGTATCATCTCTATACTGATGACACACAGATCTACCTCTCTGGACCCGACATCACCTCCCTACTAACCAGAATCCCACAATGTCTCTCCATGTCATCCTTTTTTCTGCTCGATTCCTAAAACTGAACATGGACAAAACAGAATTCATCATCTTTCTTCCTCCTCACTCATCTCCTCCCACCTGACACATCCATGAATGTCAATGGCTGCTCACTCTCCCCGGTCCCACGTGCTCGCTGCCTGGGAGTAAAGAGTACTTTAGGTACTTTAGATATTGCAATATCGGTACCAATATCGCTAGCGAGCGTACCCGCCCTTGTCGGTTGTGCGACATGGGCACATCGCTAACACACGTCACATGCACTTACCTTCCCTGCGACGTCACTCTGGACGGCAAACCGCCTCCTTTCTAAGGGGGCAGTTCGTGAGGTCACAAGGCAGCCGTCCAATAGAAGCAGATGGGCGGAGATGAGCGGGACGTAACATCCCGCCCACCTCCTTCTTTCCGCATTGCCGGTGGACGTAGGCAAGGAGATGTTAGTCGATCCTGCGGTGTCACACATAGCGATGTGTGCTGCCGCAGGAACGACGAACAACATCGTACCTGCAGCAGCGATATTAAGAAAATGAACGACGTGTCAACGAGCAACGATTTTTCACATTTTTTTGCACTCCTTGATTGTCGGTGATTGGTGTCACACGCTGCGATGTCGCTAACGGCACCGTATGTGCGTCACCAACGACGTGACTGACGATAGATCGTTAGCAATGTCGCCTCTTCATCTCCTGCTGCCTCCAACTCAAAAATATTTCCCGGATTCGAACATTCCTTTTCCAAGAAGCTGCAAAAACACTAGTGGCTGCCCCTATTATCTCCCGCCTAGATTATTGCAACCTCCTGCTCTGTGGTCTCCCTTCTAACAGTCTCACACCCCTACAATTTATTCTAAACTATGCTGCCCGGATAATCCACCTCTCCCCCTGCTACTCCCTGACCTGTCCTCTCTGCCATTCCCTTCACTGGCTTCCCATCGCCCAACGACTCCAGTTCAAAACACTAACCATGACATACAAAGCCACCCACAACCTGTTTCCTCCTTACATCTGTGACCTACTCTTCCGGTACTTACCTGCACGTAACCTCCGATCCTCACAAGATCTCCTTCTCTACTCCCCTCTCATCTCCTCTTCCCACCATCGCATTCAAGATTTCTCCCGTGCCTCCCCCATACTCTGGAATGCTCTGCCACAACACATCAGACTCTCGCCTACCTTGACAAGCTTCACAAGGAACCTGAAGACCAACCTCTTCCGACAAGACTACAACCTGCCGTAACCCTCAGTCAGATACAGCGCCGCACAATCAGCTCTACCCTAACCTACTGTATCCTCACCTATCCCTTGTAGACTGGGAGCCTTCGTGGGCAAGGTCCTCTCTCCTCCTGTACCAGTCTGTGCCTTGTAGGGTTTGTGATTATTGTACTTGTCCCTATTATGTATACCCCTTTCACATGTAAAGTGCCATGGAATAAATGGCGCTATAATAATAATAGTTCTTATGCAAGATCTCTCTGTATTAGAATCAAAAGTCTGAAGACTCCTAAAAACCTGCAGGGGACCTCGCTGATCGGACCACGAGTCAGTGGACTTTGAGTTTGCCCCATTTGCACCTACATGAACCTACCTCATCTTCGACGTCGATAACAGGACTCATGTCCAGCTCTTCTGGGAAGGTCATGCGGTCGTTCAGCTTGATACGATGCATACTGGTGTAATCGAAGTCAAATCTCTTCAACTGCAGAGTCAGGAGGTACGGAAAGTGCAAAAACCGTAGACCCTGTGGAGGGGACATTATCACTCACAAGCGCGTGATGGCAACATAGATTTATCTATAGATCACTTCTGGGCTCATCACCTTCCTGGCATCGCATTTCTTCTTGCAGCGCTCGCAGAAGTATTGGTTCGGACCATCCAGTGTCTCGGGCTGAATGAAGGCATGCAATGCTTCTTCCTAGAATTCAAGATAGACAAATCAAGCAATCTATGCATGTTAAAGGGAACCTGTCACCAGAATTGGCGATCACCACCAGTGAGTCCTTATATACAGCATTCCAGAATACGGTATATAAGAGCCACGTCACCCACACAGGCCGGCATTGATCTGAACTGCTGTGGGCAGATTAAAATACTGTAATGCGCAAGCAAAGGTTGAACACTGAACGCGCATGCGCAATACTATACTTTGATCTGCCCCCAGCAGGGGCGCAATGCCGGCCGGGGTGCATGACCTAGGACGCGTCATGCACACGGGCCTCAGAAGAAGGTGGACGGCGATCACCGCAGAGAGGAGGCGCCGGATTGGAAAGCAGCAACACCCGTCGAACCGGAGAGCAGCGACACCCATCGGACCCGACTGCCCCCGCCCCCCCTCCATAGGGGAGTATAATCAAAGTGGTTTTTACGGTCTACACAGCGGCCTGGGCTCTTATATACAGTATTCTGCGGCACAATTTTAACAGCAATGCAGAGCCAACCACAATATAATAAAGGGTGTTGGACCCATACCACTCCCCAATTCATATAAGCATAAGAGGACAACGGAGTTTTAAGGTGAAAAAAAAAATTTAAAATACAAAATTTTATTAGGACAAAATATTAAAAATGGGTACAATTTGCATTTCCATGTGACACAACAATAAATACATATATAAAATAGAAGTTAATTATACAAATGAGGTAGTACGGTGGGTAGGCAAACGGTGGTAACTGGATATACACCCTTGTCCCTAGATAACCTATGAGCAATCACTGGGTAAAAAGTTTTACCACCATCAAAGAAAGGTTAAAGGTAATGGGATATACCTAAGGCGCCAATGCACACAGCCTGCCGGTGGGATAGGAGCTCTACGTGGAGGACCCGACGTACGTTTCGCAAAGGATTATAGTCGCTTATTCATGGGTAAGTGTGTCCAAGTGTGTCTGCTGGACAAAAAAAAACACTAGCCTAGAGGGAGGCAAAATGGATCGTGACGCTCGACACTCTGAGTCCTAGGGGACTCAATGAAAATTTGAGTTTTTCGTCCTTTTTATAAACTGTTGCATCATCAATTTTGTGGGCTCTGCTGTGTTTTTTTTTTATCTTTTTAATCACTGTTTTTATTATATGTTGTTGATTATATATTGTGTCTATTTGTGTTTCTTTGATGGCGGTAAAACTTTTTACCCAGTGATTGCTCATAGGTTATCTAGGGACAAGGGTGTATATACAGTTACCACCTTTTGCCTACCCACCGTACTACCTCATTTGTATAATTAACTTCTATTTCATATATGTATTTTATTGTTGTGTCACATGGAAATGCAAATTGTACCCGTTTTTTAATATTTTGTCCTAATAAAATTGTATTTTATTTTTTTTTCACCTTAAAACTCAGTTGTCCTCTTATGCTTATAAGTATTCTAGAATGTATATAAGAGCTCAGTGGTGGTGGCCGCAGCTTATAGTCGCTAAATCTAGTAACGGGTTCCCTTTAAGACCACCACCCGACTTAAAACCCCCCGATTCACATAAATTAGCTGAACGATGGGTCCGCTAGACATCTCTGCTGACGGAGAACAAAAAGGATCGGCAGTGTGAAATCAGACATGCCGGATCCTTAACTATCTAGACATCTGTCGGAGGAGAGGCGGGGGGCTCCCAGTTAGGCCGGCTTCACACATCCGGCTTTTCGCAGGTTTGCCGGATTTGGCGCACGCCAGTACAGTGTATACAGTAAAAGTGGCAGCGCCGCAACTTCCGGGTCACATGCTCCGGTCACATAACAGCATGTGACCGGCGCTTGTCGCGCTGCCATTGTACTGTATACACTGTACTGGCGTGCGCCGAATCCGGCAAAAAGCCGGATGTGTGAAACTAGCCTTAGCCGGACCAGTCGGTAGGTTTGTCCAGTGTGTATGGGAAGCTTTAGCCTGATGTTGGTGAAATGGACAAAATCAGGCACCCTTCTGATGTGTATGGATTCTCTCCCCCCCCCCCCCCCATCTTGACAGATGAAATTGGGCAGTGTATTTTCATGTAGTCGTAGTCTGAATAGGGAGGAGTATTTGCTACACTGCCAGAATATTAAATTGCAGATTAAAAAGGAGAAATTGTGACTACACACATGATATTGCTGCACATGCAGATGGCTAATACTGCAGATAATAGGAGATCACAGGAGGATTTCCCCGAGCCATAAGCAAATCAGGGTATACGTACCACACTGCCAAATGCTGTGCTGGAGCCATACGGCCTGATGACGAGAGGAATATCTAAAAAAGTGTCGATCCTCCAGCTTTCGTAGCCGCACTCCAGGCAGCGGACGTAGTCCTTCAGCTTGCCCTGGTAGAGCTGATTGATGAGGTCGGCCTGCCACATACATAGAACATCTAGTAGGATTAAAGGGCTTTTTCATCCATGGTCAGCCTGTATGGACCAGCCTCCTGCGGTGGACACCTACCTGCTCCGTCTGCTTCCACTTCTGCTCCAGGGCATCAAACATGACCCTGCACAGCTCCTGGACATCGTGCTGCTGCCACGCTGCCGGAATACAGAGCACAGGCTAATTAAAGAACTCAGTACCTCACCGGGGGAATGATTACATGATTGTTTCAGGGGGTGGAGTGCACAGATAATCTCACTCATGCTGGGAATCTTAAGGCTGGGTTCACACACTGCTCCAAATGTTGCTAACTTGTAAAAACGCCTCATTTTTTTAAATTATCTGCAAAGAAGGGAATTTTGTTTACTTACCGTAAATTCCTTTTCTTCTAGCTCCAATTGGGAGACCCAGACAATTGGGTTGTATAGGCTATGCCTCCGGAGGCCGCACAAAGTATTACACTAAAAGTGTAAAGCCCCTCCCCTTCTGCCTATACACCCCCCGGGCTCCTCAGTTTTGGTGCAAAAGCAAGAAGGAGGAAAAAAATTATAAACTGGTTTAAAGTAAATTCAATCCGAAGGAACATCGGAGAACTGAAACCATTCAACATGAACAACATGTGTACACAAAAAAACAGGGGCGGGTGCTGGGTCTCCCAATTGGAGCTAGAAGAAAAGGAATTTACGGTAAGTAAACAAAATTCCCTTCTTCTTTGTCGCTCCATTGGGAGACCCAGACAATTGGGACGTCCAAAAGCAGTCCCTGGGTGGGTAAATAATACCTCATAATAGAGCCGTAACGGCTCCGTCCTACAGGTGGGCAACCGCCGCCTGAAGGACTCGCCTACCTAGGCTGGCATCTGCCGAAGCATAGGTATGCACCTGATAGTGTTTCGTGAAAGTGTGCAGGCTCGACCAGGTAGCTGCCTGACACACCTGCTGAGCCGTAGCCTGGTGCCGCAAGGCCCAGGACGCTCCCACGGCCCTGGTAGAATGGGCCTTCAGCCCTGAGGGAACCGGAAGCCCCGAGGAACGATAAGCTTCGAGAATTGGTTCCTTGATCCACCGAGCCAGAGTTGATTTGGAAGCTTGTGTCCCTTTACGCTGGCCAGCGACAAGGACAAAGAGTGCGTCCGAGCGGCGCAGGGGCGCCGTACGAGAAATGTAGAGTCTGAGTGCTCTCACCAGATCTAACAAGTGCAAATCCTTTTCACATTGGTGAACTGGATGAGGACAAAAAGAGGGTAAGGAGATATCCTGATTGAGATGAAAAGGAGATACCACCTTAGGGAGAAATTCCGGAACCGGACGTAGAACCACCTTGTCCTGGTGAAACACCAGGAAAGGAGCTTTGCAAGACAACGCTGCTAGCTCAGACACTCTCCGAAGTGAAGTGACTGCTACTAGGAAAACCACTTTCTGCGAAAGGCGTGCGAGAGAAATATCCCTCATTGGCTCGAACGGTGGTTTCTGAAGAACCATCAGCACCCTGTTCAGATCCCAGGGTTCTAACGGACGCTTGTAAGGAGGAACGATGTGACAAACCCCCTGCAGGAACGTGTGTACCTGTGGAAGTCTGGCTAGGCGCTTCTGAAAAAACACAGAGAGCGCAGAGACTTGTCCCTTAAGGGAGCCGAGCGACAAACCCTTTTCCAATCCGGATTGAAGAAAGGACAGAAAAGTGGGCAAGGCAAATGGCCAGGGAGAAAAACCCTGAGCAGAGCACCACGACAGGAATATTTTCCACGTCCTGTGGTAGATCTTGGCGGACGTTGGTTTCCTAGCCTGTCTCATAGTGGCAATGACCTCTTGAGATAATCCTGAAGACGCCAAGATCCAGGACTCAATGGCCACACAGTCAGGTTGAGGGCCGCAGAATTCAGATGGAAAAACGGCCCTTGAGACAGCAAGTCTGGTCGGTCTGGTAGTGCCCACGGTTGGCCGACCGTGAGATGCCACAGATCCGGGTACCACGACCTCCTCGGCCAGTCTGGAGCGACGAATCTGGCGTAACACTCAGGGCAACAGTGCCAGAGGAGGAAACACATAAGGGAGTTGAAACTGCGACCAATCCTGAACTAAGGCGTCTGCCGCCAGAGCTCTGTGATCGTGAGATCGTGCCATGAATGCCGTGACCTTGTTGTTGTGCCGGGACGCCATTAGGTCGACGTCCGGCACCCCCCAGCGGCAACAGATCTCCTGAAACACGTCCGGGTGAAGGGACCATTCCCCTGCGTCCATGCCCTGGCGACTGAGAAAGTCTGCTTCCCAGTTTTCCACGCCCGGGATGTGAACTGCGGAGATGGTGGAGGCCGTGGCTTCCACCCACATCAAAATCCGCCGGACTTCCTGGAATGCTTGCCGACTGCGTGTTCCGCCTTGGTGGTTGATGTAAGCCACCGCTGTGGAGTTGTCCGACTGAATTCGGATCTGCTTGCCTTCCAGCCACTGCTGGAACGCTTTTAGGGCAAGATACAATGCCCTGATCTCCAGAACATTGATCTGAAGTGAGGACTCCTGCTGAGTCCACGTACCCTGAGCCCTGTGGTGGAGAAAGACTGCTCCCCACCCTGACAGACTCGCGTCCGTCGTGACCACCGCCCAGGATGGGGGTAGGAAGGATTTCCCCTTCGATAATGAAGTGGGAAGAAGCCACCACCGAAGGGAAGCTTTGGTTGCCTGAGAGAGGGAGACGTTCCTGTCTAGGGACGTCGGCTTCCTGTCCCATTTGCGTAGGATGTCCCATTGAAGAGGACGCAGGTGAAACTGCGCGAAAGGGACTGTCTCCATTGCTGCCACCATCTTCCCCAGGAAGTGCATGAGGTGCCTCAAGGGGTGTGACTGACCTTGAAGGAGAGATTGCAACCCTGTCTGCAGTGACCGCTGTTTGTTCAGCGGAAGCTTCACTATCGCTGAGAGAGTATGAAACTCCATGCCAAGATATGTCAGCGATTGGACCGGTGTCAGATTTGACTTTGGAAAATTGATGATCCACCCGAAACTCTGGAGAGTCTCCAGAGTAACGTTGAGGCTGTGTTGGCATGCCTCTTGAGAGGGTGCCTTGACCAGCAGATCGTCTAAGTAAGGTATCACCGAGTGACCCTGAGAGTGGAGGACCGCTACTACTGTAGCCATGACCTTGGTGAAAACCCGTGGGGCTGTCGCCAGGCCGAACGGCAGTGCCGCGAACTGAAGGTGTTCGTCTCCTATGGCGAAGCGCAGGAAGCGCTGATGCTCTGGAGCAATCGGTACGTGGGGATAAGCATCTTTGATATCGATCGATGCAAGGAAATCTCCTTGGGACATTGAGGTGATGACGGAGCGGAGGGATTCCATCCGGAACCGCCTGGTCTTTACGTGTTTGTTGAGCAGTTTTAGGTCCAGGACAGGACGGAAAGACCCGTCCTTCTTTGGAACCACAAACAGGTTGGAGTAAAAACCGTGACCCTGTTGCTGAAGAGGAACCGGGACCACCACTCCTTCTGCCTTCAGAGTGCCCACCGCCTGCAGAAGAGCATCGGCTCGCTCGGGAGGCGGAGATGTTCTGAAGAATCGAGTCGGAGGATGAGAGCTGAACTCTATCCTGTAACCGTGAGACAAAATGTCTCTCACCCAACGGTCTTTTACCTGTGGCAGCCAGGTGTCGCAAAAGCGGGAGAGCCTGCCACCGACCGAGGATGCGGTGTGAGGAGGCCGTAAGTCATGAGGAAGCCGCCTTGGAAGCGGCACCTCCGGCGGTCTTTTTAGGGCGTGACTTAGACCGCCATGAATCGGAGTTCCTCTGATCCTTCTGAGGCCTTTTGGACGAGGAGAATTGGGACCTGCCCGCACCCCGAAAGGACCGAAACCTCGACTGTCCCCTCCTCTGTTGGGGTGTGTTTGGTTTGGCCTGGGGTAAGGATGTTTCCTTTCCCTTGGATTGTTTGATGATTTCATCCAATCTCTCACCGAACAAACGGTCGCCAGAAAATGGCAAACTGGTTAAGCACTTTTTGGAAGCAGAATCTGCCTTCCATTCCCGTAGCCACAAGGCCCTGCGTATTGCCACCGAATTGTCGGCTGCAACCGCCGTACGGCTCGCAGAGTCCAGGACAGCATTAATAGCGTAGGACGCAAATGCCGACGTTTGAGAGGTTATGGACGCCACCTGCGGCGCAGACGTACGTGTGAGTGCGTCAATTTGCGCTTGACCCGCTGAGATAGCTTGGAGTGCCCATACGGCTGCGAATGCTGGAGCAAAATACGCGCCGATAGCTTCATAGATGGATTTCAACCAGAGCTCCATCTGTCTGTCAGTGGCATCCTTGAGTGAAGCCCCATCTTCCACTGCAACTATGGATCTAGCCGCCAGTCTGGAGATTGGAGGATCCACCTTGGGACACTGAGTCCAGCCCTTGACCACGTCAGGGGGGAAGGGATAACGTGTATCCTTAAGGCGCTTGGAAAAACGCTTATCTGGACAAGCTCGGTGTTTCTGGACTGCCTCTCTGAAATCGGAGTGATCCAGAAACATACTCGTTGTACGCTTGGGAAACCTGAAACGGAATTTCTCCTGCTGAGAAGCTGACTCCTCTACTGGAGGAGCTGAGGGAGAAATATCCAACATTTGATTGATGGACGCGATAAGATCATTCACTATGGCGTCCCCATCAGGAGTATCAAGGTGGAGAGCGGCCTCAGGCTCAGAATCCTGATCAGCTACCTCCGCTTCATCATACAGAGAGTCCTCCCGCTGAGACCCTGAACAATGTGATGATGTCGAGGGAATTTCCCAGCGACCCCGCTTAGGCGGTCTGGGGCTGCGGTCCGTGTCAGAGACCTCACCCTGGGATCTATGAGACACCCCGGGAGGACATTGTTGTTCCAACTGAGGGGGACCAGGGAGCAATGATTCCACAGTGCCCATGGTCTGAGATACCGGTCTGGACTGCAAGGCTTCTAGTATCTTAGCCATAGTCTCAGAAAGTCTATCAGTAAAAACTGCAAACTCCGTCCCTGTCACCTGGACAGTGTTAGCAGGTGGTTCCCCCTGGGCCACCCTTAGCAGAGGCTCCGGCTGAGTAAGTGCCACAGGGGCCGAGCATTGCACACAATGAGGGTCAGTGGAACCTGCCGGCAGTATAGCCGTACATGCGGCGCAGGCAGCATAGTAAGCCTGTGTTTTGGCACCCCTGCTTCTTGTGGACGACATGCTGTTGTCTCCTCTGAGCAATCCAGGAGGGTATATAGCCAAAAATCAACCGTGCACCATACAGTGTAAAGTATAGCCTATAAACATATAATCTATAATTACACTTCTGCACAAGTGGGGCCAGCACCACAGGTGCTGCTTACCGCCCGCTTAAAGCGGTTGTGTGGCCACCAGAATCCGTGCCTGGGTCCCCCAGAGCTTGTCTCCCCTCTGCAGCGTCAGAGGAGCTGACAGGAATGGCTGCCGGCGTCCTGAGGAGAGGAGGGAGCCGTGGGCGTGACCCAGAAAGTGCGGGAACTGGTGCCCCACTGTGCACAGTGAGGGGGGTGGAGTATGCAAAGCATGCTCCAGCCCTCAGTGCTGCCGTCCTGCACAGCGTCCCGCCCTTCACCTGACTGGCAGGGCTGGGGGCGGGAAGAAAAAGAGACTAGGCCCAAAAGCCGGGGACTCGAGTTATAAGCACAGCCGCCGTATAAGCGCGGTCGGCGCGGAAGTCCCCGGCGCACTAACAGTCCCAGCCGCGCCGCAGTGATAACAATGGCAGCGGCGGTCAGCGCGGCAGTCCCCATACACTAACACACTCAGCGACGCTGCAGTGTGTAATGGCACAAACGCAGTCAGCACCGCGGTCCCCGGTGCACTAGCACACCCAGCAATGCTGGAGTGTTGCTGTGCGCGGTCCCCACGGGGACACAGAGTACCTCCAAGTAGCAGGGCCATGTCCCTGAACGATACTCTGCTCCTATCCAGCAGAGTCCTCAGGAGCTGTGGATGGAGCACGGTCTCAGTGCCTGGAGACCGATAGGATCCCACTTCACCCAGAGCCCTAAGGGGGATGGGGAAGGAAAACAGCATGTGGGCTCCAGCCTCCGTACCCGCAATGGATACCTCAACCTTAACAACACCGCCGACAAGAGTGGGGTGAGAAGGGAGCATGCTGGGGGCCCTGTTATGGGCCCTCTTTTCTTCCATCCGACATAGTCAGCAGCTGCTGCTGACTAATCTGTGGAGCTGTGCGTGCATGTCTGCCTCCTTCGCACAAAGCAAAAAACTGAGGAGCCCGTGGGAGCACGGGGGGTGTATAGGCAGAAGGGGAGGGGCTTTACACTTTTAGTGTAATACTTTGTGCGGCCTCCGGAGGCATAGCCTATACAACCCAATTGTCTGGGTCTCCCAATGGAGCAACAAAGAAAAATGCAATGCGGTTCCAATATGTAAACCCAGCCTAGAGGCGCATTCACATGTAGCAAATTTATTGCCACCAAATTAAGAGGTCTGACTACAGCAGTGTTATGGAAATTAGGATTAGCTTTCCCTGACTAAAGCCTTTGGGGCATTGCAGATTCCAAAACAGCTTTTATTGCACAATATATTGTTCCCGTGTTCTTAGGAGGATTCTCCAGCACCGCTCCTCCTACTTAGAAGATGAGCGGCATTGATAGCATTGAACCGGCGAGCGCCTGTCAGTATGCGTCAACCACCGGCTTTGCCGTCAGTATGCGTCAACCACCGGCTTTGCCGTCAGTATGCGTCAACCACCGGCTTTGCCGTCAGTATGCGTCAACCACCGGCTTTGCCGTCAGTATGCGTCAACCACCGGCTTTGCCGTCAGTATGCGTCAACCACCGGCTTTGCCGTCAGTATGCGTCAACCACCGGCTTTGCCGTCAGTATGCGTCAACCACCGGCTTTGCCGTCAGTATGCGTCAACCATCGGCTTTGCCGTCAGTATGCGTCAACCACCGGCTTTGCCGTCAGTATGCGTCAACCACCGGCTTTGCCGTCAGTATGCGTGAAGCACCGGCTTTGCCGTCAGTATGCGTCAACCACCGGCTTTGCCGTCAGTATGCGTCAACCACCGGCTTTGCCGTCAGTATGCGTCAACCACCGGCTTTGCCGTCAGTATGCGTCAACCACCGGCTTTGCCGTCAGTATGCGTCAACCACCGGCTTTGCCGTCAGTATGCGTCAACCACCGGCTTTGCCGTCAGTATGCGTCAACCACCGGCTTTGCCGTCAGTATGCGTCAACCACCGGCTTTGCCGTCAGTATGCGTCAACCACCGGCTTTGCCGTCAGTATGCGTCAACCACCGGCTTTGCCGTCAGTATGCGTCAACCACCGGCTTTGCCGTCAGTATGCGTCAACCACCGGCTTTGCCGTCAGTATGCGTCAACCACCGGCTTTGCCGTCAGTATGCGTCAACCACCGGCTTTGCCGTCAGTATGCGTCAACCACCGGCTTTGCCGTCAGTATGCGTCAACCACCGGCTTTGCCGTCAGTATGCGTCAACCACCGGCTTTGCCGTCAGTATGTGTGAAGCACCGGCTTTGCCGTCAGTATGTGTGAAGCACCAGCTTTGCCGTCAGTATGTGTGAAGCACCGGCTTTGCCGTCAGTATGTGTGAACCACCGGCTTTGCCGTCAGTATGTGTGAACCACCGGCTTTGCCGTCAGTATGTGTGAACCACCGGCAGGTATCATGAACGCATCCTATGCAAGTAATTAGGACAGGAGCATGATGCAAACTGGCTGCACGAGCATCGATGCAAAGTCATAAACACAGATCACCTCCCAATGGAGAAGTGAGCGGCTCCAAACAATCCCTTTAAGGCCTAGGACACACGGCGAGAAAAATGGTGCGAGTGGAATAAAATAAAAAATAAATTGCATTCCACTTGGACCATTACTACTCTATGGGGCAGCACCCATGAGCAATTATTTTCTCAGCCCTAATCGGACCGAGAAAACAGTCGCAGCATGCTGTGGGTGTAATGCGATCCTGTTTCACTCGCACCCATTCAAGTCTATGGGGTGAGAAACATCGCACTGCACTCACGTTACACCGGTGTAATGTGAATGCAATAGCTGGCAGCGGAGGAGATGGGGAGATAAATCCCTCCCTCCCCTCCACAGCTGTGGTCTAATCACACGATCGGACCACAGATGCATTACATTCGGCTCCCGCTGTGCTGCAAGCGTGAGCCAAGTGTCGTGCGAGGACTTGCTCTAATCCCCGTGTGGCCTCGGCCTAAAGCGATGTCGCTGGTGAAAGCACCCGCTCCGTTGGTTGTGCGTCACAGGCAAATCGCTGTCCGTGGCGCACAACATCGCTAACACCCGTCACACGCACTTGCCTGCTTAGCGACATCGCTGTGGCCGGCGACCCGCCTCCTTTCTAAGGGGGGCGGTTCGTTCGGCGTCACAGCGGTGTCAATAAGTGGCCGCCCAATAGAAGCGGAGGGGCGGAGATGAGCGGCCGGAACATCCCGCCCACCTCCTTCCTTCCTCATTGCCGGCGGCCGCAGATATGATGTTGTTCTTCGTTCCTGCGGTGTCACACATAGTGATGTGTACTGCCGCAGGAACGACGAACAACCTGCGTCCTGCAACAGCAACGATATTTGAGATTAGAATGATGTGTCAACGATATGGTATTTTTGATCGTTAACGGTCGTTCCTGCGTTTCACACGCAACGACGTCGCTAACGAGGCCGAATTCCGTAACCCCAATGACATCTCCTTAGCGATGTCGTTGCGTGTAAAGCCCGCTTAAGACTCGTGCACAATCATGCATCATACAACACTCATGGCCGTAAATCTGCCGGGCTGTCGTTACCTTCACTGCTGTCCCAGCCAAAGCTCCTCGTCACGTCCGTCGTCTCAATCGCCCTCTTTTTACTGGTTTGCAGTAAAACAAATAATCTCTGCAGCTGGTATGGGATACTGGTGACCGGGTCTTCTTCCGACTCCTCAAAAGCCCACCTAAAAGTAAAAAAACTACTTAATAGGGTTACATTGCTGGAAAAAAAAAAATAAATCACTGTTCAATTAGAAAAAATATAAAAAATAGTATCAGGCCCTGTTCACATCATTTTTGGTCTTCTATTCAGTGAATAAAATGTGAAAGCTTCTAGTGTATCCACAGTCCCCCCCCCCCCCAAAGTGTCTCTTCTTGGCTTCCACGTGGCCTGAATGTGTCAGTACATTGTATCCTCGCAGTGTTATATGTCATTTTATTCCATATATTTACAAAATAGAATACTGCAGTTTAATTCCCCTCCACCTTCCAAAACCCCCCACCCTTAATGAAAGTCAGTCACCATACGTACAGCGAATATATTAGCATATCTCGCAGGCTTCCTCAGAGGTATACATGGCAAGATCATCCTTAATCCCCATATATCCATAAGGGCTATTTAGGGGCATCAGATGTTTACAGGCTTTTAACGTCAGGCTCTAAACTAAAACGGTCCTCAAAGAAGGACGTGGTGAGAAAATGAAGCCAAATCTACTCGAAGTGGACCTTTTTTTTTATTGCCCCATTATACAGTGATTGAAATGTATCACACCAAATCAGAAGCCCCTTTCAATTCCCTCATAAAAGTGTTTAAAGGGCGATACTGACTTGTACAGGGCGTTCCGGAACTCCGGCGTCATGAACAGCGTTTGGAGGAGGCTGTTCAAGTAGCAGGTCATGGCCTGATTCACTAATCCCACATAACCTGGGGAGAGAAAGAGGAGAGTCATCAGGACCGGGCACCGGGACCGCTGTCTGCCTGTAATACACAAAACTCGCTGACCAGACGAAGGCGTATAGAGAGTCAGGATTACCGGTGTCAGACTTGCTGAGAAGTGAGGAATAGGAGTAGTTCTGACTGACATAATCACTGGTGCAGCCCACCGAGCCATCTCTGGGGAGGGGGCCGATGAACTTCTCTTGGGTGCTGTCATCCAGACCGCTGCTGTCTGCCGTTCCAGACTCATCCTGTAACAAGACAGAGAAGATGAGAGCGTAGAGGAGGCTTCATGACACTAGTGATGAGCGGGCACTACCATGCTCGGTACTCGTAACTAGTGATGAGCGGGCACTACCATGCTCGGTACTCGTAACTAGTGATGAGCTCACTAGTTATGAGTACTGAGCACCCGAGCATGGTAGTGCCCGCTCATCATTATTTACAAGTACAGAGCACCTGAGCATGGTAGTGTCTGTTGATCACTAGTTACGAGTACTGAGCACCCGAGCATGGTAGTGCCCGCTCATCACTAGTTACGAGTACCGAGTACCAGAGCATGGTAGTGCCCACTCATCACTAGTTACTAGTACTGAGCACCCGAGCATGGTAGTGCCCGCTCATCACTAGTTACCAGTACTGAGCACCCGAGCATGGTAGTGCTCGCTCATCACTAGTTACGAGTATTGAGCACCCGAGCATGGTAGTGCCCGCTCATCACTAGTTACCAGTACTGAGCACCCGAGCATGGTAGTGCCCGCACATCACTAGTTACGAGTATTGAGCACCCGAGCATGGTAGTGCCCGCTCATCACTAGTTACGAGTACTGAGCACCCGAGCATGGTAGTGCCCGCTCATCACTAGTTACCAGTACTGAGCACCCGAGCATGGTAGTGCCCGCTCATCACTAGTTACGAGTATTGAGCACCTGAGCATGGTAGTGCCCACTCATCACTAGTTACGAGTATTGAGCACCTGAGCATGGTAGTGCCCCGCTCATCACTAGTTACGAGTATTGAGCACCTGAGCATGGTAGTGCCCGCTCATCACTAGTTACGAGTACTGAGCACCTGAGCATGGTAGTGCCCGCTCATCACTAGTTACGAGTATTGAGCACCTGAGCATGGTAGTGCCCGCTCATCACTAGTTACGAGTACTGAGCACCTGAGCATGGTAGTGCCCGCTCATCACTAGTTACGAGTACAGAGCACCTGAGCATGGTAGTGCCCGCTCATCACTAGTTACGAGTACTGAGCACCTGAGCATGGTAGTGCCCGCTCATCACTAGTTACCAGTACAGACCACCCGAGCATGGTAGTGCCCGCTCATCACTAGTTACGAGTACTGAGCACCTGAGCATGGTAGTGCCCGCTCATCACTAGTTACGAGTACTGAGCACCTGAGCATGGTAGTGGCCGCTCATCACTAGTTACGAGTACTGAGCACCTGAGCATGGTAGTGCCCGCTCATCACTAGTTACCAGTACAGACCACCCGAGCATGGTAGTGCCCCGCTCATCACTAATTACGAGTACTGAGCACCCGAGCATGGTAGTGCCCGCTCATCACTAGTTACGAGTACTGAGCACCTGAGCATGGTAGTGCCCCCTCATCACTAGTTACGAGTACTGAGCACCTGAGCATGGTAGTGCCCACTCATCACTAGTTACGAGTACTGAGCACCTGAGCATGGTAGTGCCCGCTCATCACTAGTTACGAGTACTGAGCACCTGAGCATGGTAGTGCCCGCTCATCACTAGTTACGAGTACTGAGCACCTGAGCATGGTAGTGCCCGCTCATCACTAGTTACGAGTACTGAGCACCTGAGCATGGTAGTGGCCGCTCATCACTAGTTACGAGTACTGAGCACCTGAGCATGGTAGTGCCCCGCTCATCACTAGTTACCAGTACAGACCACCCGAGCATGGTAGTGCCCGCTCATCAATAATTACGAGTACTGAGCACCCGAGCATGGTAGTGCCCGCTCATCACTAGTTACGAGTACTGAGCACCTGAGCATGGTAGTGCCCGCTCATCACTAGTTACGAGTATTGAGCACCTGAGCATGGTAGTGCCCACTCATCACTAGTTACGAGTACTGAGCACCTGAGCATGGTAGTGCCCACTCATCACTAGTTACGAGTACTGAGCACCTGAGCATGGTAGTGCCCGCTCATCACTAGTTACGAGTACTGAGCACCTGAGCATGGTAGTGCCCGCTCATCACTAGCTACGAGTACAGAGCACGGTAGGTTTCTCATGAATAGTGATGAGTGGGCACTAAATGTTAATACATAGCCTATTCTTATTGCTAATGACCCATAGAAAAACATTCCTGTATATGTTGCCCCCAGGTGACCATGCGAACTACAGCCACCGTGCAGTGTATGTAATAATGTGAGCACTAATGTAAACGACCATTACTTGGATGTTGGTGTTGTATGAATAATGTATAATAAGGGGCAGTGAAGATTATGCCACCAATGCAATTCACTGCCGTCCAACTGCCCCTCTACCGAATAATGCTGCAACGCTACAGTATAGGGCTCCTTACAGAGGTCAGCTGCGGCTGCTCCCCGTTCTTATCAGTTAGCTGGAGGAAATTCTTCTTTCCAGCCTCAAAGCCGGCATCTAGCAACGTCTGGTTCTGTGCGGCATCCAGCTCAGCCTGAAATATCAAACACCAGATTAATGCAGATAATGGTGATGACCAGCAGGAGAGTCTGATCACCTCCGACCACCAGGACCACGGATATGCTAGTCTGCTGTAATAAACTGAAATAGCAGCACCAGGGCGGACTGCACATGTGAACAGAAGGGCTACCTTCCCAATTATGTGGCCATTGGCCACGGCACATGGTTTGGGCTGCAAAAAGATGTGAATTACCCCGGGTCGGAGTCCGGTTCTGCGTCAGCATCTCTCTGCGCAGCATCCTGGGTGCACTTAATAGGCACCTGCAGAAAAAAGTGAACAGTGCCCCGGTTCGGCTGTAACAGACTGGAAGAGACGCAGAAACTAGGATAGTGCATAAGCTATAGACGGTGAACAGTGCAGACGAGAGCGCAGAACAGTGCAGACGAGAGCGCAGAACAGTGCAGACGAGAGCGCAGAACAGTGCAGACGAGAGCGCAGAACAGTGCAGACGAGAGCGCAGAACAGTGCAGACGAGAGCGCAGAACAGTGCAGACGAGAGCGCAGAACAGTGCAGACGAGAGCGCAGAACAGTGCAGACGAGAGCGCAGAACAGTGCAGACGAGAGCGCAGAACAGTGCAGACGAGAGCGCAGAACAGTGCAGACGAGAGCGCAGAACAGTGCAGACGAGAGCGCAGAACAGTGCAGACGAGAGCGCAGAACAGTGCAGACGAGAGCGCAGAACAGTGCAGACGAGAGCGCAGAACAGTGCAGACGAGAGCGCAGAACAGTGCAGACGAGAGCGCAGAACAGTGCAGACGAGAGCGCAGAACAGTGCAGACGAGAGCGCAGAACAGTGCAGACGAGAGCGCAGAACAGTGCAGACGAGAGCGCAGAACAGTGCAGACGAGAGCGCAGAACAGTGCAGACGAGAGCGCAGAACAGTGCAGACGAGAGCGCAGAACAGTGCAGACGAGAGCGCAGAACAGTGCAGACGAGAGCGCAGAACAGTGCAGACGAGAGCGCAGAACAGTGCAGACGAGAGCGCAGAACAGTGCAGACGAGAGCGCAGAACAGTGCAGACGAGAGCGCAGAACAGTGCAGACGAGAGCGCAGAACAGTGCAGACGAGAGCGCAGAACAGTGCAGACGAGAGCGCAGAACACTGCCAGATCGCTCCCTCAAGAGACTGTTATTACTAGAACGGGAACTTCTGGTTAATCCGGGTGCATCCTTGTGTGTACATGGCTCCATACAGGAGGGCCGGGACACTCACCATGTCTCCATTAGCACATTTCAGGCTAAACGTCCCGGTCACGTAGCCCACTTTGCCGGCCACATCCACATACAGTTGGCGCACGGTGGTGGAGGCCGGGAGGTTCAGCGTGATCCGCTCATTGATGGTTTTGCAGCTGGTGGTGTCCTGCACTATGCACAGCACTCGCGGTTCATCAGCAGCATTCTCAATCTGGGAGAGAGAAACAAAACCAAAAGTGATTCACAAAGATAGAAAAGGTGCGGCTACGGCAAAACATCGCACTGTCCGGGCACAGGGGGCGCTCAGCGACTCCACAAAAAGAAGAGGACTTTACCATATTCAACTATGGACTCCACAGAAGCCCCAGTGACCGGAAAAAGGCCCCTGTCCTGACTGCTAAGAGTTTAGCTACTCCTCGTCACTCGGTTTACAGAGTTGTTGTTTGTTTATTTTTTTTTAATATATTTTACAAGCACTCTTATTGACTGTAGACCGGAGGGGGTCTGGATCATGAGACCCCACTGATCACTCAAAAGACTCATGAGAAGCGCACAGCTCTTTAGTGCACACAGAGTGGATTATGGACTCCATATAAAGCCCAACGTGTGCGGCGCAAGGGGGGGATGGCGCCACACTCTCTGGCGGCAGAGGGTGGGGGAGGGGCACACTCTCCGGCGGCAGAGGGTGGGGGAGGGGCAACACTCTCCGGCGGCAGAGGGTGGGGGGGGGGGCACACTCTCCGGCGGCAGAGGGTGGGGGGGGGGCACACTCTCCGGCGGCAGAGGTGGGGGGGGGGGGGGGCCACACTCTCCGACGGCAGAGGGTGGGGGGGGGGCACACTCTCCGGCGGCAGAGGGTGGGGGGGGGGGGGGGCACACTCTCCGGCGGCAGAGGGTGGGGGGGGGGGCACACTCTCCGGCGGCAGAGGTGGGGGGGGGGGGGGGCACACTCTCCGGCGGCAGAGGGTGGGGGGGGGGGGGCACACTCTCCGGCGGCAGAGGGTGGGGGGGGCACACTCTCCGGCGGCAGAGGGTGGGGGGGGCACACTCTCCGGCGGCAGAGGGTGGGGGGGGCACACTCTCCGGCGGCAGAGGGTGGGGGGGGGGCACACTCTCCGGCGGCAGAGGGTGGGGGGGGGCACACTCTCCGGCGGCAGAGGGTGGGGGGGGGGCACACTCTCCGGCGGCAGAGGGTGGGGGGGGGCACACTCTCCGGCGGCAGAGGGTGGGGGGGGGCACACTCTCCGGCGGCAGAGGGTGGGGGGGGCACACTCTCCGGCGGCAGAGGGTGGGGGGGCACACTCTCCGGCGGCAGAGGGTGGGGGGCACACTCTCCTCCGGCGGCAGAGGGTGGGGGGGCACACTCTCCGGCGGCAGAGGGTGGGGGGGGCACACTCTCCGGCGGCAGAGGGGTGGGGGGGGGGCACACTCTCCGGCGGCAGAGGGGGGGGTGGGGCACACTCTCCGGCGGCAGAAGGGGGGGGGGGCACCACTCTTCGGCAGGGGTCTTTTGAGCGTTTGAGGGGTGTCTCACCCACCATATGTTGCACCAAACATTCCAGAAACCAAGCAGAGTTATTGCATCACACACATTATTAGTGTTAGCACCAGGAGCATGCGGCAGAGCACTCGGGCAGCGAACTCCAGGACAGGAAACTACCTGAGCAAACTTCTTCTTCATCTCATTAAAGATACTTTGTCTGCAACTCCAAAACATCCCCTAGGGTAGAAACAAGGTGATGACATTGGTATCCCCGATTAACACCAGGTGCACCCGTAAATCCGAACTGTGACCCTAAATACAAGCACTTTTGCAGTCTACTGTGTAGTAAAATATTTACACATCTTTCATTTGTTCCCCGCTATCTGTCTTGGTGACCGACCACCGCTGCGGTCTGTCCTGTGATCACTGCGCTGTAGCGGGCTGGGATTAGAAGGTACCAGCGCACACCAGCGATCCAGGCCAGCTGCTAAGCAGCACTCACAAGCTCATTAGAAAAGAGCTTGATGGTGGTCGGTCACAAACGGGAAGTATACCAAAGTGTTAAGATGTCGAAAATTACTCAAAATTTTAATAAACCGTAAAATAGAATCACAAGCAATATCCAACAATACACATCTATGTAGAAGGGAAGAACCCTTTAAACATTTTAACCCCTTGATATGAGAATAGGGGGGGGGTAATGATGATAAAGTTTAAGCCAAAGACTGAAGCAGGGGCCCAAAGGGGGAACACATGCCAGGGGTGAACGCTATCAATAATATATAGGGATTCTTTGCTGCATGTACCCCTTAAAGTGGGCTTGTCCCCTCATTGGTATTCCTAATGAAATAACAGTTCTTAGAGCATTGCACCTCTGTTATTCCTCCTGGAAATATATTAATACATAAGCAGGGGGTGCAACCAGCTAGGTGTGTGACCCTACATTGTCGGAGATGGTAAGAATCGCTTGAACAGTGTCAGACTATGCAAGGACACCCACCTGTCAAAATATTTCCAGGAGGAATAACTGAGGAACAGCTTAATGCAATGGTATATGAATTGTTATTTCATCGGGAATACCTTCATTTAGCAGCAATCCCCTCTTTATGGCACCCACATAGGCAAGGGCTGGTCACAAATATCACAGTAGGCCTAGGAGGCAGCGGCCGGTCTCGGCTAAGCTCATGGATCAGCCGTGTAGGTGACAAGTGACTGAGGCCCCGGGTCACATTTTCCTTTTCAGAGGAGTAAATGATTAAACAGAGACTTTTATAACCACGAAGATCAAGAAATACAAAAATGACAAATAAAAAAAACACCTTGAAGGATCTATAAAACTGAGCAGATCCAATATCCGGAGATGGATCCTGCGGGCCGGGACCTGACGGGGCACAGACTGCGCCCCTGTACCTCAAGAGCCGCAATCCAGCGCAGGCCTCGGACTTTACACAATCAATATGTTTTCCCATCGCCATAGATACGCGCTCCGCAGTGATGTTACACCATGGCGGTATTCATTACTTTGCAGGGGATCTGCAGGTCTATGCACAGCGGCAGCGCTCTACACAAGGGTCACCCTTTAAAGTGCGACTTTAGCATATACCGTATTTTTCAGTTTATAAGACACACCCCAAAGTTAGAGCAAAAAAGGGTATAATAAAGAAAGAAAAAAAAGGGGTCTGTATTATAATCCAGCTGTGCCTGGGCAGCGGCTGCGGGGGGTGAGGGCTTCAAAAAAATAGCGCCCGGAGTCAGACCGTGTGCAGACTGCGCTTCCGGCTTAATGGCAAGCTGAGATCTCATCTGCGCACGCGGCACCTCCGGGTGCCATTTTCCTTAAGTCCGCTGATGGGAGATCAATCGGCTGGAGGAGGCATGTGGGCAGATGAGATATTAAGCCGAGGGCTCCATATGCGCACACGCCACCTCCGGGCACCAATATTTAAAGTCCTCACCGCACGACCCGCAGCGCCGACCCAGCGCCGGCAGCCTCCACAGTCGCCTCCGCCTCAGCGCCAGCAGCCTCCGCAGACCGCCTCAGCGCCAGCAGCCTCCGCAGACCGCCTCAGCGCCAGCAGCCTCCGCAGACCGCCTCAGCGCCAGCAGCCTCCGCAGACCGCCTCAGCGCCAGCAGCCTCCGCAGACGCCTCCGCAGACGGCGCACAGCCTCCGCAGCATTTCCCCGGCCTCCTGCGACCCCTCTCCACCACCCCCGCTACATTCAGAATTTAATACGCACCCCTCACTTTCCTCCCAAATTTTTGGGTGGAAAAGTGCGTCTTATAATCCGAAAAATACTGCAGTTTGTACTTTGATCAAATCAGGACTTACCAAGATCATGTCGAGAAGCTGAAGACCGATCCTGATCACGTTAAGCAGCCAATTGGCTGGATGAATTTGGGGCGCATCTTGCCTTGCAAAACCCTGCGGCTGTGATGACCGCTTTGCGTAAAAGCTGCGATATTGCCGTCTAAATGGCTGCGTTATTTGTACACAATGTATATGGTCATTGCTTTGTTTTCATGCAGCTGCCAACATTTGTGCACCCGGTTCTTACGGTCACGATCATTTCCAGTACAAAGCAACCAGAGTTGCCGATGTCTCCGGTCACCAACGCCATACGGAGAACTTTGCATTAAAGTTATAAAACTACAGACTTTGATTTAGAAGCTCAATTTTGTTTAATTAATTTTAAAGAGAATCGCGGAATATCCCTACAGCAGCTCGGGGTGGGTGTGAGCACACGGACCAGAAACGGACCCCCCAATTATCAGATACATTTATATCCAGGCCGGAGCTGCGATTTATCCCAAGACCCAGTTCTCGTAGTATGAGTGATGCCGGACATTTCAGCAGACTGCCGTCATAGCTTTATATAAGCCCTCGAGCCAATGATCCGTGCCAAGTGTGACACCACCGTGTCAGCCGCCTCCGCTCTCATGGACACCGGGGTGTGTGCACTTGTAGACCATTTTCAGTCTGGGAATATTAAATAAAGCCATGGCTAAATTGTAACTCAGCTTTCCCAGACCCCTGAGCAGCAAATAGAAGAACTAACAATGCAAAACGTAGCGGAAGTCTTGGAAAGTTTAATGACGGATCAAATACGCTGCTCTCCCAAAATCGGAGACGACTGATATTGAAGTCCCCAAGTAAGGCGTCCATTGCAGAAGGTGGGGGTCCCCCTAGGTGACCGGCAAGACGACGTATATACGATACGACCCATGTAGCAGCTACAACACCAATGTGACGTCGCGCAAACACTACGTGCCTTCAGGTTTATATTACAGGGTTGTCAGAGGTCAATAATTCGGGTCTGTGACACGGGACCCCCCCCCGCCTATAAACACATTTTATAAACGTTGGGTCCGACCGAGCAGAAGATTACATAAGTGGCAGTATGCATTACAAACCCCTGAGGGCCGTCATGCTGCCAGTCACACGGCTCCGTCTACCAAAAGACACACCACTGAAGGTCACCAGGATCGTCCACAACAGCAACACGGGGCAGCGTTGTGGGGGACAAAGCCTCACGAGAGCAATGACGAGAACTCACCTGACTGAGGATGATGAGTCTGAACTCATCTTTAGATTTGGAACAAGACAGGAAGAGGTTGATGAGGAACCTCAGCAAGGAGAAGCCCGAGCCTGGAGTCATGTGGCTCATATTCGGCACTTTTCTCTATGGCCAGAACGCCCACCGTGCGGCCCGAGCCTGCCCACGAGGGCATCTTTCACCATGTCAAAAACCGGAGTGCCGATGAATGTGTGGTCTGAAGGTAAGTGACCTGGACGTCTTCTCGGGAGTGGAAAGCCGGGATTTACTTCCTGTTCCCCAGTAGAAAGTTTCTTGCTCACTCGCTCCTTATCTGTAAGACTTTGAGCTGCGCTCTGTGCAATATAATGTCCGCTATAAAACACGTCACCGGGAGGACGGAGAAAGGAATTTAAACTGCCGGCTGCAGAGGGAATGGAAAGATTATGAGCAATGCTAAAGCCTGCCCGTGACCTGGAGATCACCGAAAGGACGAGAGGCTCACAACCCCGAAGGGACAAGCTAAACTGGTGCCCCCCCCAAAAGGGACAAGGCATGAAGCTCCACTGCCAGCATCGCCCCTCCCCCCAAAAGGACAGGACATGAGATTCTGTGGGATCCTCCACCCCTAAAAAGGGAAATGTCACGAGGCTCCGCGGTCGCTCCTCCCCCAAAAGAACAGGACGTGATGCTCCGCGGGTGTGTGTGTGCACCTTGGGTCATTGACGTTCTGGGGTGCAGCGTTATGGCCTCTACACAGCGACTTAGCTGATCCCATAGGTTTTCTATGGGATTCAGGTCAGGAGAACGTGCAGCTGCACAATTTGAGGTCCCCCAGTCTCCAGCAGCCGATCCCTAATGAAGCAACCTCAAGGTGGAGAATTGCAGTCCATGAAGGTTAAATTAGACCCGTGTTGTTCATGCAGAGGCACAATGACTGGATTAATGATGTTATTCCAGTAGTAAGAGCTTGTCACTGTACCATTCACAAAGTGTGGGGCCGTTCTGTACTGACTAGACACATCGGCCACACTAAACACCACCAAAGGCTTGTCTGGTGACAATAGTGGCTGATGCAAAGCGCTCGATGTCTTCAGCACCGTTGGCGACCATAATTTCTGCTCAACGTGAATGGACTTTCATCAGTGACCATGACTGAGGCCCACTTCTCCCTTGTCCAGCGTAAATGACGTCAATGCCTGGTGGTGTGGTCAGGTACCTTGTAGGTCGTCTAGCACGCAGACCACGCTGATATAAATGGTTTTAAATGCTCGGACGTGAAACTTGGGAGCCGCTCACCTTCCTTAAATGTGCCTGGAGTTGTGACAATCATTATCCGGATCCAAAAGGGCATTGTTCACAAAGAAGCGGTCATCAGTGCGGGATGTGACCAAAGGGCGACCACTTCTCTGTGCTTCTTCCAGTCTCTCAGTGTCTATGCACAACCTGCTGGTGACACTCTGTGATACGCTAAGCTCAGTGGCCACTTCTGTCTGAGAACATCCTCCTTGAAGCCTTGCAATGGTGCAGTGCTGCTGATCAATCGTCAGGTGCCATCTTGGTCTCTGGATGTCAAAACGTGAACAGCACAATGAGGAGGAGGACGGTTTAACACCAACTCTAAAAACTGAACCCCAAAATGTATATCAGTGATTCATGGATCAAACACCTTCTGTGAATTCTGCCATTAAGCTCTTTGTTAGAGAATAGCAAGTTGTGAAAAAGAATCCTGAAACATTGAACAGTTGGACATGAGCATCCAAAAGGTTAGAGGTCACCTGACAAAGGTTAGAGGGCATTATTGGATCATCCTGAAATGTGTTGTCACCATTGAAATTATTCCTGAATAATGAAGTATTCCTCCAAGAAAATGATTGTGTCGCACTCCAATGATCAAACAGGCTCAGTGATGGCATGAAAGACGCGTTTCGGCCCCTACAAAGTCTTCATCTGGAATAGCTATGAAAACTTTTTTTTTTTCTTCAAATAAAACACATGTACTGCGTGCTCCACAATTATATAGAGAGAGAGGATCAACGGGGGAGGGTGTAATTGAGGGGTGGAGATAATTAAGGATTCAAAACACACCCTCAACACCTCTTAAAGGATTGCACAGAGGTGCAAGGATTTTTTTCTCCCTCCCCCTCAACAGTATGTTAAATGTAGTACATAATATAATTAAATGTAGTATATAATATATTGCTACACTTAGCACGGCGCTAATCTGTCCCCTGTTCCCCTTTAGGAGAAAATTGCTATATTCCCAGAAAATTATTGCAATTACACATTTTTATTTCGTTTGTGAGTATTGGAACAAAACAAAAAAAAAAAAAAAACCCACACACAAAAAAGGCAAGTTGGAAATAATTGTGTACAAAACTCCAAAAAAAGAGCTGGACAAAACTGTTGTCCCCCTCATGTTAATATTTGGTTGCACCCTTTACAATAAATAGCTGCAATCAGTCGCCTCCTATAACCATCCACAAGCTTCTTACTCCTCTCACCTGGGATCTTGGACTCTTCTTTATAAACTGCTCCAGGTCTCTCATATTTGAAGTCTTCTTGAGTCTTCTCTTCTCCCAACAGCAATTTTCAGCTCTCCCTAGGTGTCAATGGGATTTAGATCCGGACTCATTGCTGATACTTCAGAACCTTCCAGTGCTTTGTTTCCATCCATTTCTGGGGCTTCAGGGTGTTTGAGGTCATTTTCCTGCTGGAAGACCCCTCACCAAGGAGGCACACCCAGTTTTCTGACACCTCCTTTGGTAATCTTCAGATACCATGATGTCTTGCACAGTCAAGACACCCAGTGCAGGAGACCGGAAAACAACCCCAAAACATCTGACCTCCACCATGTGTGACTGTAGGTCCTGTGTTCTTTTCTCTTTAGGCCTCATTTCATTCTCGGTAAACAGTAGAATGATGTGCTTTACTAAAAAGCTCTATCTTGGTCTTAGGCTATGTGCGAACGTTGTGTACAGTTCACTGCAGAAATTTCTGCAGCGATCTGAAGAGCACATGTGCGCTTTAAATCGCTGCAGAAATGTCCGTAGTGAAGCCGATTCCATGCGCTCTGCCTGCAGCTCCTCCCATAGACAGAGCAGGAGCTGCCGGCAAAGCGCACGGAAGAAGTGACATGTCACTTCTTTTTACGCAGCGCTTCGGCAGTAGCCGAAGCGCTGCGCTCTAAAACGCCACATGCGCACGGCCCCTGCACAATCTCCATAGACTGTGCAGGGGACGCAGGACGCATGCAGTTACGCTGCGCTACAAAGCGCAGCGTAACTGCATGTATTTGCGCAACGTGCGCACATAGCCTTATTTGTCCACAAGACTCTTTCCCAGAACTATTTTGGTTACTCACCTCTCTGTTGGCAAACTGCAGTCTAGCTTTTTATTGTGTGTCAGCAGTGGGGTCCTCCTGGGTCTCATCCATAGCATTTGAAAGATAATTCACGCTGACACTAATGCCCCTCTGAGCCTGCAGGTCAGCTTGAATTTCTTTGGAACTTGATTGGGGCTTGTACACCATCTGGATTATTCTGCATTGCAACCTTTCATTAACATTTCTCTGCTGTCCTTGTCCAAGGAGATTAGCTACAGTGGTATGGGTTTTAAACGTTGTTCACAGTGGACAAAGGAACATCAAGATCTCTGGAGATGGACTTGTAACCTTGAGACTGTTTATATTTTTCAACAATTTTGGTTCTCAAGTCCTCAGACAGTTCTTCGCTTTCTGTTCTCCATGCTTAGGGTATGTGCGCACGTTGCTTTTTACCTGCTTTTTACCTGCTTTTTTGCTGCTTTTTCTTCTGCGCTGTTTAATGCCAAAATGGATGTGTTCTTCTATTCAAGCAAAGTCTATGGGAATTTGGGTTTCTTGTTCACACTATGTTGTTCAAAATGCTGCGTTTTTGTGGCAGAACTTTGGTCAAAAACTCAGCTTTTCAAAGAAGCAACATGTCAATTGTTTTTGACATTTGGGTTTTGCACTGCAAAGCTGAGTTTTTGACCAAAGTTCTGCCACAAAAACGCAGCATTTTGAACAACATAGTGTGAACAAGAAACCCAAATTCCCATAGACTTTGCTTGAATAGAAGAACACATCCATTTTGGCATTAAACAGCGCAGAAGAAAAAGCAGCAAAAAAGCAGGTAAAAAGCAGGTAAAAAGCAACGTGCGCACATACCCTTAGTGTGGCACACACAGACACACAATGCAAAGATTGCATAAACTTCTCCCCTTTTTATCTGGTTTCAAGTGTGATTTTCATATTGCCCACATCTGTTATTTGCCACAGGTGAGTTTTAACGATCATCACATGCTTGAAACAAAGTTGCTTAACCACAATTTTGGAAAGGCACCAACTATTTTGTCCGGCAACATGTGTAAATTGCAATAAATTTTCTAGAACAAGGGTGCCAACACTTTTGGCAATAACTGTAAAATATATATTATATATACACAAACGCACACAATCCTATAATCTAGGAAGTCTGATAATTTGCCCCTGGTTCTAGTGACAGATTGCAATATAATTTCACAAGATGCAATGAGGAAATTCCTCCGGTGAATACAATGTAAAAGCAGCAGGTTCCCTATTAACATTTTAACTGCCAGCTTTCTACCTTAAGACATGGAGAGACGTCAGCCGATATCCAGTCCTATCATCCACATACACTATTATCTGGACATTAAGTATTGTGGGTCGATTTCCCAAAAATTGCCATAAATTGTCCCTGCGGCGTGCACCACAATGCTCCCATAGGTTTCAACGACTCACCTGCGACTTCCACTGCCTACTAGGTGTCATCACATTCTCTGGTTCCGACCATAGATTGTATCTCCATAGCCGGAAGTAGCAAGACAAGTCATCTGCCGAGTGTCGTATGTAAAAAGAAAAAAAAAAAAAAAAAAAAAGAAAAATCCACCATAGATTATTGGAATCTCCCTCGCTAACCCACAGCCATAAAACCTCTAGCCCTATATGTATTTCTCTGCCAGGAGCTACATTTTAGTGGGATACGTCGCTTTAATTCCTGAGCAAAGTACTGATCGCTGACAGCTCCGGCCGATAGAGGGTTAAACCTTAAAAGGGAACCTGTCACCACTTTTTCGGCCTATAAGCTGCGGCCACCACCACCGGGCTCTTATATACATATAATGAAAAAAGGAACATTTCTGGGTACTGCCTACCGTACCACCAATGAATAACTGTGAAACAGTGAAAGCCTTTGGACCCGTGAAAGCACCCCCAGAGGTGCGAAACGGTACCGTCGTCCTACGTACACTTTCCCCTCCCTCTCCTCCTATTGCCGTTGTCTCACCTGTTTGCATGAAGCAAAATTAAAGAGCACTTTCACCGCAGTGTGCTGCCGTTCTTTTCTTTGGATGGAGGGCTCTTATATACAGCATTCTAACATGCTGTATATAAGAGCCCAGGCCGGGGGTATAACATAAAAAACACTTTATAAGGCTGAGGACACACATCCGGCGCGCTCCTGTACAGTGTATACAGTACAGTGGCTGCACTGCAACTTCCTGGTCACATGCTCCGGTCACATGACAACATGTGACCGGAGCTTGTCGTGCAGCCACTGTACTATATACACCGTACGGGAGCGCGCCGGATCCCACAAACGGGAGAAAAGCCGGATGTGTGTCCACTTACCTAATGGTAGCTCGGTTGACCTTATGAGCGTCTTCGTCCTCCGGTGCTGGCGCCTCATCTTCCGGCCATCTTCGTCCTCCTTCTGAAGCCTGTGTGCATGACACGGCTACGTCATACACACTCGCCGGTCCTGCGCAGGCGCACTACAATACTTTGATCTGCCCTGCTCAGGACCTGAATGCCGGCGAGTGAGTATGACGTTGGACCCGTCGTTCTCCACAACTAGAGAAGGAGAACAAAGATGGCCGAACATTGGCCGGCGCCGGCCAACGGAGACGCCCATATGGCCAACCACGAGACCGTTAGGTGAGTATTATAAAGTGTATTTCATGTTATACCCCCGGCCTGGACTCATATATGTTCGAATGCTGTATATAAGAGCACGGTGGTGGTGGTGGCTGCAGCTTATAGTAAAAAAGAAAAAAAAAAAAAAAAAAAAGTGGTGACAGATTCCCTTTAATTGCACTTTATTGCATTGTCAATTTCTCTGTGTATCACCTGCAGTGTAAAGTAGGGAGGTTATCGATAGCACTCAATAGCCAGGTTGATGTGAAGATTTACTAACGTGCATAGGATCAACTGCAGAGATCCCAGTTTTTTATAGGGAAGATTCAGGAATCAGCATCGTTAATTAGAATGACGCATTTCGTCTTGAAATTACGTCTCAGCCACAAGAAAGTGAGTAAGAGAGAGAACTGACTGCAGGTGCTACATGGGAACAGGAGCAAAGCCGCAGCGCTGGGCACTAGAGGCATTACTGAGCAGATAAGAGCGCACTTCAAGGCTTAAGATGCATAATTATCTGCAGATTATAACGGAGCTCCATATGAAGCCGTGGTTCAGGTACCAAAGCCGAAAAACAGAGCAGAGACTGGGGAGGTGCAAACGCCCCCCTCATTACAGACATGTCCGGAGAGAGGGCGACCTCCCGTAATAGAGGAGCTGTATTAGGCTATGTGCGCACACTGCGTTTTTGGGCTCAAAACTACGTGACTTTGCTACCCCAACAAAGTCTATGACTTTTCATTTTTGCTGTGGCACACTTTTTTTTTAGCTGCGTTTTTGAGCTGAAAAAAAAAAAAAAAAAAAAAAAAAATGGTCCTGTCAATTCTTTTCTGCGTTTTCAACTGATGCAATGCATTGGAAAAACGCAGCAAAACGCAACCGAAAATGCACAAACACGGAAAAAACGCATGCGTTACAGATGAGTTTTTGTGCGTCTTTAGCAGCCAAAAACGCTGCATCTTTGTAGTCACAAAAAATGGCAAGGTGCGCACATAGCCTTATGGTGGTTTATACGTCCGTCCGTGAGGGGAAGATTCATGTCACGGTGACTCCCATGCAATGCAAAAATTAAAAAGGGAACTATGACAGTGAGCTGTTTTGTAGCACCCAACTTTCCCAGGCCCCTGAATCACAAGCACCCCTAGATTACAAGGGGACACATCCCTATCTCATGCACACACTGCTGCATAATGGGACAAACTTGCTTAAAAAGGTGTAATTCCCTCTTAGGATGTGTTCACACTACTGTTTTTGCCATCTGAAGACTCAGATCAGAGTGGGATGCATTTTTCTCAGAGGTGGAGAATAAAAAAAAAAATAAAAAAACACGTATACATACACACAGTAATATATATATATATATATATATATATATATATATATATATATATATATATATATATATATATATAAAATACACACACACACACACACACACACACACACATACAGTACAGACCAAAAGTTTGGACACACCTTCTCATCTCTAGAACAACTGTTAAGAGGAGACTTTGTGCAGCAGCCTTCATGGTAAAATAGCTGCTAGGAAACCACTGCTAAGGACAGACAACAAGCAGAAGAGACTTGTTTGGGCTAAAGAACACAAGGAATGGACATTAGACCAGTGGAAATCTGTGCTTTGCTCTGATGAGTCCAAATTTGAGATCTTTGGATCCAACCACCGTGTCTTTGTAGAAAAGGTGAACGGATGGACTCTACATGTCTGGTTCCCACCGTGAAGCATGGAGGAGGAGGTGTGATGGTGTGGGGGGGGCTTTTCTGGTGACACTGCTGGGGATTTATTCAAAATTGAAGGCATACAGAACCAGCATGGCTACCACAGCATCTTGCAGCGGCGTGCTATTCCATCCGGTTTGCGTTTAGTTGGACAATCATTTATTCTTCAACAGGACAATGACCCCAAATACACCTCCAGGCTGTGTAAGGGCTATTTGACTAAGAAGGAGAGTGATGGGGTGCTACGCCAGATGACCTGGCCTCCACAGTCACCAGACCTGAACCCAATCGAGATGGTTTGGGGTGAGCTGGACCGCAGAGTGAAGGCAAAAGGGTCAACAAGTGCTAAGCATCTCTGGGAACTCCTTCAAGACTGTTGGAAGACCATTTCCGGTGACTACCTCTTGAAGCTCATCAAGAGAATGCCAAGAGTGTGCAAAGCAGTAATCAAAGCAAAAGGTGGCTACTGTGAAGAACCTAGAATATAAGACATATTTTCAGTTGTTTCACACTTGTTTATTAAGTATTTCACTCCACATGTGTTAATTCATAGTTTTGATGTCTTCAATTTGAATCTACAATTTTCAGAGTCATGAAAATAAAGAAAACCCTTTGAATGAGGTGGTGTGTCCAAACCTTTGGTCTGTACTACTTATATATATGTATGTAAAGAGCTATGGAATTAATAGCGCTATATAAATGAATAAAATATATATAAATGAATAAAAAAAATATATATATATCCATCTTTTCCATTCTGTCAGTTCGTGAATATCACACTGCATTCTGATGTAATCAGTCCGATTTTTTTTTTTTTTCTATGACCCCATAGACTTCAATGGCTGAGAACTATCCGATCTTCAGAGAAAAATTGTTCATGGTGCGAAAAAAAATGTGACAAGTCTCATTGAGTAACATTAGTCCGAGTACAATCCGATATTTTGACGGGTCACATTTGGACTAAAATGATGGTTGCCTGCATGATCCCATGAAGTAATGAATATGCCACCACTTCGTCAGGTGTGCTCTGATTTTAGGGTTCACCGATGCTGCTGCCAAGGGGGAATCGTCCCCTTAGATGACAATCCCTGCACAGCGAGTGTCCACCGAGCTCATGTGAAGAAGCAGAGCTGCACTGTAAAGCATGAGGATGGGAGAACACCACTAATAGAATGCCTCAGTTAACCCAGTGGCTCTTCAGCTATTGATAAACTACAACTCCCAGCACATTGGATGTCAGAGCATGCTGGCTGTTGCAAATATACAACATCTGAAGAGCCACAGGCCGGGGGGGCACACCTGAGGGGCTCATTTTGTGCTTTTGACTATCCCTGCTTGTTAAAAAAAAAAGTTCCCATTACAATCAGAAAGTGCCCCCCTTTATGGAGTCAGAGCAAGAATTGTTAAACCTTTGTAAAGTGCCATTTCTCACATTTCTCATTTTTTTGGTGGGGGGGGGGGCAATAACCCACTTGGCAGGCAAACACAAGAATAGTATGTTATCTCATACGCTCGGGGAGGAATGAACGGCCCCCCAGTAGGCGCTCCCCTATATCACATAGTAAAACAGTTGTGGGGTGAGACGAGGCGTCGCGCTGAGAGGGCGAGAAGTGGGTGACGTTATTAGGGCAGCTGCTTGTAACACATGGTGCACTGGCAGGTGGTCTGCAAAATGCAGTGTTTTACCATCTGCTGACCCAAGCCCCTCCAAAAAGCAGATAGTCATGAACCTGCGGCAAACAACACAGCCACGAGATAAGGGAGCCGGAGCTGCTGTTTACCACACACTACCCAACTATTTATGGAGCAAAATTGGGGGGGGGGGGGGGGGCGGTGGATGGATCACAGAATCCAGCGCCACATTCCAAGCTTTATGGAGGCACTGGAGCGGAGGAGCAGGTGACACTGCGAGGATATAAATATAGCTGGATGCATCTCAGCCAACGCTCTGCACTAAACAGCTGTCTGCACGGATAAAAGAGCGGCCGTCACCGGAGGACTCCGATCCGGGACCCCTCCAGTCCAAAGATTAAAGGGAACCTGTCACCGATTTTTCGGCATATAAGCTGTGGCCACCACCAGTGAGCTCTTATATACAGCATTCTAACATGCTGTATATAAGAGCCAGGCCGCTGTGTAGAACATAAAAACACTTTATAATACTCACCTAAACCGGTCGCGCTGCGGTGGATTTGGGCCATATGGGCGTCTCCGTTGTCCGGTGCAGACTCTTTCGGCCATCTTAGTCCTCTTTCAGAAGACAGTGTGCATGACGCATCCTACATCATACACACTCGCGGGAGCACTACAATACTTTGATCTGCCCTGCTCAGGTCAGATCAAAGTGCGCCTGTGCAGGACCTCAATGCCGGCGAGTGAGGATGATGTAGATGCGTCATGCACCATGGCTTCAGAATGGCCGAAAGAGGAGGCGCCGGCACCGGACAACGGAGGCGTCCATATGGCTCAACTCCACTACAGCAGGACCCTTAGGTGAGTATTAAAGTGTTTTTATGTTCTACACAGACTGGCCTGGGCTCTTATATACAACATATTAGAATGCTGTATATAAGAGCCCACTGGTGGTGGCCGCAGCTTATATGCCGAAAAACCAGTGACAGGTTCCTTTTAAGGCTGAGTTCACACATCCAGTAATCATCCTTTAGAACGGATCTGTTGACAAAAAATAAATGTTTAAAACACAACTTTGTTGTCCGTTTTGAGAAAACTTGATTTCTGCAGAATCCGGTTTCTTTAACATGTGAGTCTATGGAAACCGGATCTGTTAATGGATTGCTATTTATCTTCCATTTGAAATAGATCCTGCAAGAAATAAACAGATCTGTTACAAAGGAAACAAAAATGCATAAACAGCAATCAGTTAACGGATCCGCTTTCCATAGACTGCAATGTTAAAATAAAAAAAAGTATCCTGCAAAAATCAATTTTTCAAAATAGACAAAAAAAAATGCACAATTTTTTTTACCAATGGATCTGTTGTAATGGATGATTACTGGACGTGTGAACAGAGCCTTATAGTGGTCTATTTACACGTTGCGGATTTCCCATCAGGATTTGCAGGAGAGTAAAGAACACACTACAATAGTGTCACAATCTTATATGACCATTCCTGCAAGTTTCCAACCCTTGAAAGAAAAAGGAACAAACAACTGATCAATCAGGAACTCTTATATTAAATAAAAACTTGAAAATTGAAATCTGATTGGTTACTTTGAAAAGTTGGGAAAAACTTTTGAAAGTTCTACAGCTGCCTTATAGACTGTTTCAACGTTTCACCATTTATACCGTATTTTTCGGACTATAAGACGCACCGGACCATAAGTCGAACCATGGTTTTAGAGGAGCAAAATAACATTTTAGGCAAAAAAATGTGGTCATGATACTGTTATGGGGCGAGGATCTGCTGCTGATACTGTTATGGGGTTAATGTCCCCAAATTCTCTACTAAGGTACCCCATCATGGTAATGATCCTCCTGCCTTGTATACTATCCCCATCCTTGCATATATACGGCCCGCATCCTGGTATATACGGCCCGCATCCTGGTATATACGGCCCGCATCCTGGTATATACGGCCCGCATCCTGGTATATACGGCCCGCATCCTGGTATATACGGCCCGCATCCTGGTATATACGGCCCGCATCCTGGTATATACGGCCCGCATCCTGGTATATACGGCCCGCATCCTGGTATATACGGCCCGCATCCTGGTATATACGGCCCGCATCCTGGTATATACGGCCCGCATCCTGGTATATACGGCCCGCATCCTGGTATATACGGCCCGCATCCTGGTATATACGGCCCGCATCCTGGTATATACGGCCCGCATCCTGGTATATACGGCCCGCATCCTGGTATATACGGCCCGCATCCTGGTATATACGGCCCGCATCCTGGTATATACGGCCCGCATCCTGGTATATACGGCCCGCATCCTGGTATATACGGCCCGCATCCTGGTATATACGGCCCGCATCCTGGTATATACGGCCCGCATCCTGGTATATACGGCCCGCATCCTGGTATATACGGCCCGCATCCTGGTATATACGGCCCGCATCCTGGTATATACGGCCCGCATCCTGGTATATACGGCCCGCATCCTGGTATATACGGCCCGCATCCTGGTATATACGGCCCGCATCCTGGTATATACGGCCCGCATCCTGGTATATACGGCCCGCATCCTGGTATATACGGCCCGCATCCTGGTATATACGGCCCGAAACCTGTGGCACACATAAAAACAAACGTTTATACTCACCTTTCCTCGCTCCACGCAGCATCGCTCGTCTTCCTATCTGTGCCAGCAGCATGACGTCATCGCTGTGCGCACCGCTCTCCACACACATCAGAGTGCCGGCAGACAGAAGGTGTCACGAACCACCGGGGGGGTCACTCAGAAATCCCCCGCGCTGGCTACCAGTACGTCACAATCGGGGGGTAACAAGTGGGGGGTCACCCCTCCTTTATACCTCCCGACCGACAGACAGAGCACGTGATGCGCTCTCTAGCGCCCCTCTTATAGTCAGGCCAATTATGGAATTGGCCGACGATAAGCAAGGAGGCCGCTATACTACTTATGCCGATTATTGAAGGGTCCCCGGTGAGAGTAGGGTATATATTCCCCCGACCTCCGCGGGCGGAATATATAAAACCTCCCCGAATCTCACTGGCCTCCCCACAATAATCCTTGGCACAACTCGCTGCCACCAACCGCTTCACGGTAACTATTAGCCGAACACACAGACGTGGGATCCAAGATCGAGATAACAGAACAGCCCAAGATTAATTATATAATTTAATCAGCCTAAAGCACACTAGAAACTACAATATATACAATAGGGAATCTACAGAATATACATATGTCAGAGTACAGTTACAAGCAAAGCATGGGTTACAAACAGGCATACACAGTTCCAGCAGTTACCTTGTGCGTCTGGCCACAGGGGGGCGCTGTAGGCCAGGTTTCTAGGATCCTTCCCACAGATGTTTCCTACACGTGACCCCCAGCGAAAGAACGCTGGAAAATGGCCGAAGTAGGGTTATCAACCTGGGCAAATCCAGGTCCCCTCCTACCTTCGTGACCTCAGAGGGAGCACTGCTCCACCCCTGGCTTGAGTTATGGACAATATCCCAACATGGAATATGGGCCATAACTTTGCCTGGGAGCGTCGTAGGCGGACGCCAACGCTCTCATTGTGACAGCTATGAATTTAGCTACAGAACGAGAGGACTCATGACTTGTCTACTAGTTCCCCATTGGCTGATATCACGCCTGGGGTATTTCCCCAGGTCCTGCTCCCATAAAAAGGGTGTGCCAGCATCGTCCGCATGCGGAGACACCATTTTTATGGTTGCCATATTTATCGGAAATATGGCTTGCGAGATATGAACCATTTTTTACTGGAGTCGTTCTGTCTGGATACTTCCATAGCCTTGCTAATTAGATAGCAGCCCCTACTACAGGGTCACGGCAGGGAGTCATCCTGTGTCCATTGTTCCCACATCACCTAATCTCCATATCACAGGAGATGGCTGTTGGAGGTGTAAGTGGGATGTGACACCTTCCCAGATGGTGGACATTGAGAACAAGAAGGGAGGGGGCACTGCCATGGAGTGATGAGAGCGATTATGACTGGAAGTCATAATTCATCTTCATATCCCAGGGTTTGCCTCACAGAAGGTAATCGCGATGCTGCAGGGATCGGTGAGTATACTTCTTCACTGCCCCCCGAGCTGATGATGATACGCAGGGAAGCAGTGAATATAGCCACACATGATTACTCCAGGCTGTAGGAGTCAGGGATGTTCATGCGGGCCAGCTGTTTAGTATGCGCGCATCCCACGCCCATCATCCCGCCCACCTGTTAGCGCCAGCTTCAGCGCTGAGAGATGATGGGTGTCGGGATGCAGTACATATGAAATGAGGCTATTGAGTGGGCCCACGTGGTCACGGTAGGTGCTGCTACAGCCTTTGAGAAAGGGGGGTTCGGTGGTGGTGGAGCGGGTCATCTCCACCACCACCGAACCCCCCTTTCTCAAAGCCATGGGATTATAAAACGCACCTCCCACTTTCCCCCAAAATTTAGGAGGGGGAAAAAGTGCGTCTTACAGTCTCAAAAATACAGTAATCTCTGCTTGCTGAAAGTGAATAGAAGCATTTATGATTTACATTTAGAGTCACAGGCCATGGTTACACAGGCAGCATTTGTAGCCAAAATCAGAGGAAAAATATAATAGATACACGGTCAGAGCTTCTGCTTTATTCACCCACTTCTGGTTTTGGCTACAAATACTGATATAAAATACGGACCAAAAACTGAACGTGTGCATGGAGCGAAAAAGCCTGTCCTGACTCAGTACCTCTCACAGCTGATGGGGGTAATGCAGTGTTTTTGGGGGTAGCCTGGCTCATTGCTTTAATTCCATTTGTACAGTCAATATCCCTTTAATACGGCACCCAACACTGCAAACATTTGGATAATCTGGCTTTTTTTTTGCAAAAGAGCTGCAACAAATCCAGCCATTATTCAGCATTCATGGAATTTTCCTGTACTTTCAGCAGTGAGGTAAGTGAATGCCAGTTCTTCCGGGTTCTGCTGATCTCTGGAGACGGTGACAAAAGGAAACGAAAAGGAAAAAAAGGACAGGAGGGGGGTTAGTTTTTAGGATAAACCACAAAGATCACAACAATGGCGTCAGTAGCTTACTGTATTGCTCCAAAACACACAGACGACTAAAAGCGTGTGCCAACCCGGAAGATCAGACTGACAGCCTCACCCGTCATTCCCTGACTCAGCCTCCACAGCCGTTTATTTACCGACACGGGGACATCGAGCTGAAGAGACCGCTCAGGGGCAGAGGAATTAGTCAAGAATCACTCTGAAGGTCACAGAATTAAAGGGGACTCCTGACGATGACAACAAACAAAAGTTATTCTGGCCAAAAGTGAACTTCCCCTTTAAAAACAGGTCTTAACATTCACTTGGCACACAGTGTAAACTGAGGTGGAGCAGAGGACGGACTGCAAACAACGCTGCGCTTCTCACCCTGCTCTTAAAGGGATAGGCAAGATCGAAATGATAGCACCGATAAGCCTTGCATCAATTTTGCATTAACAGGGGTCCCTCGTTTCGCCTCACCGGGGGTCAATTCAAGGTGGAGAATGAAAGGAGGAAGCATGTTTGCATATTTCCATAACTCCCATAGAAGAGAATTGAAAGAGCTATGCATGTATCCCCTCTCCTACCTCTGCCCGGCTCAGGCACCTGCAACACTAGTAGTACTAGGGCCTACTATGTGCCACTGTCGCACGCTCCCACTCCATTCACTCTCAGTGAGACCAGTGAGGTCCTAAAGGTGAGGATGTATCAAGAAGATTTTTGGTGACAACTATCAATGGCAGCCATTATAATAAGTGTATAATAAAAAAGTTCCTTTCTAAAAAGGACTCCAAAGAAGATATAAAGGGAATCTGTCGACAGGATTTTGCTAAGCCATCTGAGAGCAGAAGGGGCAGAGACCCTGATTCCAGCAATCATTTACTTTACTGGTTGATTCAGCTTTCATTATTAGTGCTTTTATATCTACTGTAGTTCTAGCAGTTCTCTGAATGCCAAGCTGTATAAAACCCCACACCACTAATTATGTACACTCTGCATAGGCAGAAAGTTGCCAATTAGCACTATGGATGTGTTTGGACTACCAGGCAGCAGGTTTGGTAGTCCTCTCAGGATCATCTCCTGCTGATAAAACAGTGCTTTTATCAGAATCACAGAAAGTAGCCTAGTAAGTGACACATTGCTGGAATCAGGGTCTCTGTCCTAACAATATGCAGCAAAAATCTTGTGACTGATTCCCTTTAATAACCAAAAAAAAAAAACTGATGGATCCTGGCTTGAATTCCCCCAGAAACACTGGCAGACAAAAACAAAATAAAAATATAATAATAATAATAAATAAAATAAATGTTGTACAATGCGTCACATTTGGTAAAGATGGCCATGATTGTTCTATCACAATCTCTCTGCCACAGTACCTGCCGCTCCGGGTTCATTTTCCGCCATTAATTTGAAGCACAATATACCTCCTGCCCTTTGCGCTTCACTGCTGTTTTTCGGACCTTTAGTTTCCATCAGTGACTAATAAAAGTTTGTTACAATAAATATATCAGTACAGATAAGATGTTTGGTGAGCGGGATATTCACATGGAGGCTCCCATCTCGTATTTATGGCACATCCACAGGATAAGGATGAATGCGCACGAAATGCAGGACCCAGCAATGGGGGACACAGGTATCCGAGAATGTCGCTTGCTGCGCCCCGTGGTCAGAAGAGCCACACAGAAGTGGGAATTGTGAGCACCTCTCCGCTGACACAGGAGGACCGCGCTCTCCAGATGGATTCATGTCGGATTGGTGGGATCCTGCAGATCATTACTGTAGGAGAGAAGGCCACCCCCCATACCACAGAGGACACTGTAGGCAGGACACACGAGATCTCATCATTGTATTATTTTCTCTGATTTCCCGGCCTGTCTGCTGTCTCCATACGGCTCCATTAGTGAGACAGAGGCTAAACAGTAAAAGCAGCAACGTGATGAACTACACGATCCTATATAGCACAAAACAGCTAGAAATCAATGGTGTCCAAAGCGCAGCAGTAAGAGAGCCACGGGGTCCAAGGAGCCGCGGCAGACAGAGAGCCACGGCGTCCAGTGCGCAGCGGTGACCAGAGAGCCACGGCGTCCAGTGCGCAGCGGTGACCAGAGAGCCACGGCGTCCAGTGCGCAGCGGTGACCAGAGAGCCACGGCGTCCAGTGCGCAGCGGTGACCAGAGAGCCACGGCGTCCAGTGCGCAGCGGTGACCAGAGAGCCACGGGTTCCAAGGTGCAGCGGTGACCAGAGAGCCACGGGGTCCAAGGTGCAGTGGCAGACAGTCACTGCGTCCACAGCGCAGCATGAGACTTTTAACCCCTAATGTGCTACACAGGGGATTTTTTTAGAATGTTTTTTGCCTTGGTTTTATGCAAATCCGTGCTAATAAACCGCTGCCTTCACAGTCCCAGCAAAGTCTATGAGATTCCAGAATCTCCTGCACACACAGCTGAGGCTTTCTCCTGACGGTTTTCTCAGCCTCCTTGGTTTTTGCTGCGTTTTAGAGACACTGAGCATGTCAATTCTTTCAGCGGTTTTAACGCGTTTCTTTACCCATACAGATCAATGAGGAAGTGCAAAACCAACCCATGTGAACATAGCCTTACGCAGTAAGTGGCACAACACCTCCAAGCCACATTCATATAGCGCCTCCCGCCACCATTCCTGCGACACCGCGGAGCGCCTCCCGCCACCATTCCTGCGACACCGCGGAGCGCCTCCCGCCACCATTCCTGCGACACCGCGGAGCGCCTCCCGCCTCCATTCCTGCGACACCGCGGAGAGCCTCCCGCCTCCATTCCTGCGACACCGCGGAGCGCCTCCCGCCTCCATTCCTGCGACACCGCGGAGAGCCTCCCGCCTCCATTCCTGCGACACCGCGGAGCGCCTCCCGCCACCATTCCTGCGACACCGCGGAGCGCCTCCCGCCACCATTCCTGCGACACCGCGGAGCGCCTCCCGCCACCATTCCTGCGACACCGCGGAGAGCCTCCCGCCACCATTCCTGCGACACCGCGGAGAGCCTCCCGCCTCCATTCCTGCGACACCGCGGAGCGCCTCCCGCCACCATTCCTGCGACACCACAGAGAGCAGATGGCCAACAATACGTGAACACAGAGAGCCTCGCGCCACCATTGCGGCGACACCACGGAGTGCCGAACGGCTCCATTGCTGCAACACCGCGGAGCCCACACAGCAACCAATACGGCGACATTGCGGAGCCCAGTTAGCCACCAAGACGGCAACACCACGGAGCGCATACAGCCACCAATACGGCGACACCACGGAGCACAAATAGCCACCAATACGGCGACACCGGACCAGGACGCGGCGAAACCGGACCAGGACGCGGCGACACCAGACCAGGACGCGGCGACACCAGACCAGGACGCGGCGACACCGGACCAGGACGCGGCGACACCGGACCAGGACGCGGCGACACCAGACCAGGACGCGGCAACACCGGACCAGGACGCGGCAACACCGGACCAGGACGCGGCAACACCGGACCAGGACGCGGCAACACCGGACCAGGACGCGGCAACACCGGACCAGGACGCGGCAACACCGGCCAGGACTTTGCTGCTAGCTCCGGTGATTCAGGCCAAGGGTCACCTGAAGCTTTCTCAGCCCTTAATCCCTCTGAGGGCCCCTGACCTGCCTCAGCTGAGGGACCGGAAGCAGCTGACTCCCGGAAGCGCCGCTCACCTCTTTGGGTAGGAGGGGACTGTCCTCTCCGGGCACCATCTCCGTGCTGGTCGCGGCCGGGATGACAAGCTTCAGGCGGGGATCATGGTGAGAAGCCACAGCGCGGATCTCTGCCAGGAGCAGACGCAATCAATGGAGAAATGGCCGCCGGAACTCTCGCGAGAACACTCATGGCGTCACTTCCGGTCTGGGGAAAAGGAGCTGCAATCACCATGACAACGCACAGCATGAGAGCGCCATCTTGGTACTCTCAATATTCGCTTTTCTGAGCACACTGGAAAGTCTGTACACCGCACACACCAGCGTCACGTGGTCACCCTGCCCACCAATCAGATTACAATTTACGAGTTTTTGGCTTGGTTGCTATGAACAACACTGAAATGTGTCTTAAAGGAATGTATAAGGATGTGATGTCTCAGGGGCTAACCTCTGAGATCTCCACAGGGACAGGGACCCCAAAGTGTCTTGTTTGGCTGAAATGTTAGTATGTGCAGCCACAGCGCCATTCACATCAGTAATGACGTATCGATATCGTATTCTGTAGACAAGGGATAAATATTTATGGAGAACCCCTTTAATTTCTTATTTTATTCCTAATACAGAAAAAAATAATATTAAAATGGTGTTAACGCAATCGAAGCTGGTAAGGGCCTGTCTGACACCAACAAGCCTGCAACTCAGTAATGTAATGTATGTACACAGTGACTGCACCAGCAGAATAGTGAGTGCAGCTCTGGAGTATAATACAGGATGTAACTCAGGATCAGTAATGTAATGTATGTACACAGTGACTGCACCAGCAGAATAGTGAGTGCAGCTCTGGAGTATAATACAGGATGTAACTCAGGATCAGTACAGGATCAGTAATGTAATGTATGTACACAGTGACTGCACCAGCAGAATAGTGAGTGCAGCTCTGGAGTATAATACAGGATGTAACTCAGGATCAGTGCAGGATAAGTAATGTAATGTATGTACACAGTGACTGCACCAGCAGAATAGTGAGTGCAGCTCTGGGGTATAATACAGGATGTAACTCAGGCTCCGTACAGGATCAGTAATGTAATGTATGTATACAGTGACTGCACCAGCAGAATAGTGAGTGCAGCTCTGGAGTATAATACACATACCTCCCAACTTTTCAAGAAAGGAAAGAGGGACATAGTATGCGGCGCGCACAGCGCGCCGCGGCAAATTTTGACCACGCCCCTAGCCACACCCCTAGCCACACCCATTTGGCAGTAAGGGTCATTCAGCAGATGCCGTGGACTGTTCATTCATATTCATAGCAGTCAGAATTTTTTTATATTTCTGTGTCCTATCAATCTGTGTTCACACGTTGCATAAATTCTGTTTCTTTTTGTTTCTGTCTGCACCAAACTACACAATAACAATCTTCTCTGTTTTTTCCATTTTTGCTGCATTTTTTCTGCCTTTTCTCCATTATTTAATGCGTTTTTGGTTCAGATGTGAATCTGCGTTTTTAAGTGTTTTTATTGTACAGAGAAGCTTTTTCCTGCATTTTTTAAGCTCCACATAGAAACCTCCAGAGAAACCCCCCCCCCCCCGAAAACCGCAGAATTCAGCGGCGTCTTTTCATGGAACCACATACACTTTACTTGGACAATTAAACACAGCAGAATAAATGTGCAAAAAAACAGCAGAAAAATATGCATCATTTACACTACATGTGAATATGGACTAATTGTCCAAGCAAAGTGGATGAGACGTCCTGAAATCTCCGCCCCTGGTGCGTGGAAAGACGCCGCTGAACTGTGCGGATTTGGTGTTTCTTTCTTTATAAGCTTCAGGATTCACATCAGCAACAAATATGTATCAAATAAGGGGGACAATGTATAAAAAATACCGCAAACACGCAATAATCAGAGAACATTGTTATTGCACTCGTGGCGCGGACACCTGCAGAAAAAAATGCAGCATTTACGCTATGTGTGAACACGGCCTCAGTGATCCATTTTTATTACATTTTTTATGGGTTTTAATAAAGAAAAATAATAAATTGCGCCTTTTTTTCCCGCCATTTACCGATCCCCATAAATAATCCTGATCGCTGTGTTGTTCAGGTCATTACGATTACAGGGACACCAAATATGTCCATGTTATTTGCTGATTTGTGATGTTTATTATTTTATAAAAAAGTGCAATAAAATTACATTATTCTATTTTTTTTTATTATTTTTAGTAACTTTATTAGAAGAAAAAAAATCCTCTTTTCCTCTCCCTGTAGAATACAGGACATAGAGATGGCTGCATTGTAGGTTCATTTATGTGAAATCCTCCCTCTGACATCATCAATCCTAGTGGCTCAACAGCTAGAGCAGCTAGGAAAGCCAGGAGGTTGCTGGACACAAGTTTTGAACGTTGCTGGTTTGAATCCAAGGTGGTGAAGATGAAAAAAAAAAAAAAAATTGTATTTGTATTTTTTTCCTCATTTCTTTATAGTAGTTTTATGGGAACAAATGAATCTGACTCTTTCACCAACATTGAGATACAGTATTTATCTATCTATCTATCTATCTCTATCCCTCTATCTATCTATCTATCTATCTATGATTCTATCTCTCTATCTATCTATGATTCTATCTATGATTCTATCTATCTATGATTCTATCTCTATCTATTATCTGTCGTGTATCTATATATCCCTCTATCATCCATCCCTCTATCATCCATCCATCCCACTATCATCCATCCCTCCCTCTATCATCCATCCCTCCCTCTATCTCTCCATTCATCTCTCCATTCATCCCTCCATTCATCCCTCCATTCATCCCTCTAACCCTCCCTCTATCCCTCCATTCATCCCTCCATTCATCCACCCATCCCTCCCTCTATCCCTCCATTCATCCCTCCATTCATCCCTCTATCATCCATCCATCCCTCCCTCTATCCCTCCATTCATCCCTCCCTCTATCCCTCCATTCATCCCTCTATCATCCATCCCTCCCTCTATCCCTCCCTCTATCCCTCCATTCATCCCTCTATCCCTCCATTCATCCCTCTATCCCTCCATGCATCCATCCCTCCCTCTATCCCTCCATTCATCCCTCCATTCATCCACACATCCCTCCCTCTATCCCTCCATTCATCCCTCCATTCATCCCTCTATCATCCATCCATCCCTCCCTCTATCCCTCCATTCATCCCTCCCTCTATCCCTCCATTCATCCCTCTATCCCTCCATTCATCCCTCTATCCCTCCATGCATCCATCCCTCCCTCTATCCCTCCATTCATCCCTCCATTCATCCCTCTATCATCCATGCATCCATCCCTCCCTCTATCCCTCCTTTCATCCCTCTATCCCTCCATTCATCCCTCCTTCTATCCCTCCATTCATCCCTCCTTCTATCCCTCCATTCATCCTTCCATTCATCCCTCTATCATCCATCCATCCCTCCCTCTATCCCTCCATTCATCCCTCTATCATCCATCCATCCCTCTATCCCTCCTTTCATCCCTCTATCCCTCCATTCATCCCTCTATCATCCATCCATCCCTCCCTCCCTCTATCCCTCCATTCATCCCTCTATCATCCATCCATCCATCCATCCCTCTATCCATCCCTCTATCATCCATCCATCCATCCCTCCCTCTATCCCTCCATTCATCCCTCCATTCATCCCTCCATTCATCCCTCTATCATCCATCCATCCCTGCCTCTATCCCTCCATTCATCCCTCCCTCTATCCCTCCATTCATCCCTCTATCATCCATCCCTGCCTCTATCCCTCCATTCATCCCTCCCTCTATCCCTCCATTCATCCCTCTATCATCCATCCATCCCTCCCTCTATCCCTCCATTCATCCCTCCATTCATCCCTCTATCATCCATCCATCCCTGCCTCTATCCCTCCATTCATCCCTCCCTCTATCCCTCCATTCATCCCTCTATCATCCATCCCTCCCTCTATCCCTCCATTCATCCCTCTATCATCCATGCATCCCTCTATCCCTCCTTTCATCCCTCTATCATCCATCCATCCCTCTATCCCTCCATTCATCCCTCTAGCATCCATCCATCCCTCTATCCCTCCATTCATCCCTCTATCATCCATGCATCCATCCCTCCCTCTATCCCTCCATTCATCCCTCCATTCATCCCTCTATCATCCATCCATCCCTCCCTCTATCCCTCCTTTCATCCCTCTATCCCTCCATTAATCCCTCCTTCTATCCCTCCATTCATCCCTCTATCATCCATCCATCCCTCCCTCTATCCCTCCATTCATCCCTCTATCATCCATCCATCCCTCTCTCTATCCCTACTTTCATCCCTCTATCCCTCCATTCATCCCTCTATCATCCATCCATCCTTCCCTCTATCCCTCCATTCATCCCTCCATTCATCCCTCTATCATCCATCCATCCATCCATCCCTGCCTCTATCCCTCCATTCATCCCTCCCTCTATCCCTCCATTCATCCCTCTATCATCCATCCATCCCTCTATCCCTCCATTCATCCCTCCTTCTATCCCTCCATTCATCCCTCTATTCATCCCTCTATCATTCATCCATCCCTCCCTCTATCCCTCCTTTCATCCCGCTATGCCTCCATTCATCCCTCTATCATCCATCCATCCCTCCCTCTATCCCTCTTTTCATCCCTCTATCCCTCCATTCATCCCTCTATCATCCATCCATCCATCCCTCTATCCCTCCTTTCATCCCTCTATCCCTCCATTCATCCATCCCTCCCTCTATCCCTCCTTTCATCCCTCTATCCCTCCATTCATCCCTCCATCTTTGCAGCTGAATAACCTGCTTCTGGTGTCTCCCCTGCAGTATAGAGGTCAAGATAACAAAATCTTCCTATTGCTTTCAATAGAGGCAGTAGCTCAGTGGTTAGAGCTGCTGCCTTTGAAACAATGAATCACAGCTCCACGAGTTCGAGTCCCCGCTGCCCCGGAAATCCAGAGCCGATGATAATTTAATTTAATTTATTCACTCCACTGAGGGGAGGAGCCGGGACATCAGCTGTGAGCCGCGGGAGTGCGGGACAGCCCTGATAAATCGTGCAAGTCCCGCAGAATCCGGGACGGTTGGGAGGTATGTAATACAGGATGTAACTCAGGAGTAGTACAGGATAAGTAATGTAATGTATGTACACAGTGACTGCACCAGCAGAATAGTGAGTGCAGCTCTGGAGTATAATACAGGAGGTAACTCAGGATCAGTACAGGATAAGTAATGTAATGTATGTACACAGTGACTGCACCAGCAGAATAGTGAGTGGAGCTCTGGAGTATAATACAGGATGTAACTCAGGAGTAGTACAGGATAAGTAATGTAATGTATGTACACAGTGACTGCACCAGCAGAATAGTGAGTGCAGCTCTGGAGTATAATACAGGATGTAACTCAGGATCAGTAATGTAATGTAATGTACTCAGTGACTGCACCAGCAGAATAGTGAGTGCAGCTCTGGGGTATAATACAGGATGTAACTCAGAATCAGTACAGGATCAGTAATGTAATGTATGTATACAGTGACTGCACCAGCAGAATAGTGAGTGGAGCTCTGGAGTATAATACAGGATGTAACTCAGGATCAGTACAGGATAAGTAATGTAATGTATGTACACAGTGACTACACCAGCAGAATAGTGAGTGCAGCTCTGGAGTATAGTACAGGATGTAACTCAGAATCAGTACAGGATCAGTAATGTAATGTATGTACACAGTGACTCCACCAGCAGAATAGTGAGTGCAGCTCTGGGGTATAATACAGGATGTAACTCAGAATCAGTACAGGATCAGTAATGTAATGTATGTATACAGTGACTGCACCAGCAGAATAGTGAGTGGAGCTCTGGAGTATAATACAGGATGTAACTCAGGATCAGTACAGGATAAGTAATGTAATGTATGTACACAGTGACTACACCAGCAGAATAGTGAGTGCAGCTCTGGAGTATAGTACAGGATGTAACTCAGAATCAGTACAGGATCAGTAATGTAATGTATGTACACAGTGACTGCACCAGCAGAATAGTGAGTGGAGCTCTGGAGTATAATACAGGATGTAACTCAGGATCAGTGCAGGATAAGTAATGTAATGTATGTACATAGTGACTGCACCAGCAGAATAGTGAGTGGAGCTCTGGAGCATAATACAGGAGGTAACTCAGGATCAGTACAGGATAAGTAATGTAATGTATGTACACAGTGACTGCACCAGCAGAATAGTGAGTGCAGCTCTGGAGTATAATACAGGATGTAACTCAGAATCAGTACAGGATCAGTAATGTAATGTATGTATACAGTGACTGCACCAGCAGAATAGTGAGTGGAGCTCTGGAGTATAATACAGGATGTAACTCAGGAGTAGTACAGGATAAGTAATGTAATGTATGTACACAGTGACTGCACCAGCAGAATAGTGAGTGCAGCTCTGGAGTATAAGGCTATGTGCCCACGCTACAGGATTTACCGCGGATTTGCCGCGGATTTTGCCGCGGATTTGCCGAAAATCTGCAGCAGCAGCACTTCCAAGCCATTTCAATGGCATTTTGGAAATGCTGTGCCCATGCTGCGGATTTTTCCGCGGCGGATTTGCCGCGGATTTTGATCCGGAAAAATCTGCAGCATGTCAATTGTTTGGTGCAGATTTTGTGCGGATTTTTGGTTTTGAATGGGGGAAAAAAAAAAAATGAAATCCGCATCAAAATCCGCGGCAAATCCGCGGTAAATCCGCGGTAAATTCGCGGCAAATCCGCGGGTGCGGATTTGCCGCGAAAGTCGCGGATTTTCAGGCAAAAAAATCCGCAGGGACATTCTAGCGTGGGCACATAGCCTAATACAGGATGTAACTCAGGATCAGTAATGTAATGTAATGTACTCAGTGACTGCACCAGCAGAATAGTGAGTGCAGCTCTGGGGTATAATACAGGATGTAACTCAGAATCAGTACAGGATCAGTAATGTAATGTATGTACATAGTGACTGCACCAGCAGAATAGTGAGTGCAGCTCTGGAGTATAATACAGGATGTAACTCAGGATCAGTACAGGATAAGTAATGTAATGTATGTACACAGTGACTGCACCAGCAGAATAGTGAGTGCAGCTCTGGAGTATAGTACAGGATGTAACTCAGAATCAGTACAGGATCAGTAATGTAATGTATGTATACAGTGACTGCACCAGCAGAATAGTGAGTGGAGCTCTGGAGTATAATACAGGAGGTAACTCAGGATCAGTACAGGATAAGTAATGTAATGTATGTACACAGTGACTGCACCAGCAGAATAGTGAGTGCAGCTCTGGAGTATAATACAGGATGTAACTCAGAATCAGTACAGGATCAGTAATGTAATGTATGTATACAGTGACTGCACCAGCAGAATAGTGAGTGGAGCTCTGGAGTATAATACAGGAGGTAACTCAGAATCAGTACAGGATCAGTAATGTAATGTATGTACATAGTGACTGCACCAGCAGAATAGTGAGTGGAGCTCTGGAGTATAATACAGGATGTAACTCAGAATCAGTACAGGATCAGTAATGTAATGTAGGTACACAGTGACTGCACCAGCAGAATAGTGAGTGCAGCTCTGGAGTATAATACAGGATGTAACTCAGGAGTAGTACAGGATAAGTAATGTAATGTATGTACACAGTGACTGCACCAGCAGAATAGTGAGTGCAGCTCTGGAGTATAATACAGGAGGTAACTCAGGATCAGTACAGGATCAGTAATGTAATGTATGTACACAGTGACTGCACCAGCAGAATAGTGAGTGCAGCTCTGCAGTATAATACAGGAGGTAACTCAGGATCAGTACAGGATCAGTAATGTAATGTATGTATACAGTGACTGCACCAGCAGAATAGTGAGTGGAGCTCTGGAGTATAATACAGGATGTAACTCAGGATCAGTACAGGATATGTCGCGGGCGGGGAGGAGGGTGTCAGCACACCGCGCTCACCCCTTCTGCTCGGGTCCGACTGCTCAGTGGTGGCTCGAGCCGTAGGCCGGATCCCGGGGGTTTCCTCGAGCGGCACTCCTCGCCCGTGAGTGAAAGGGGGGTTGTTTGGGGTGTTGGGATAATGTCCGTGACGCCACCCACGGTTGTGGTGATGTGTAGCAGGTTACGGCCGGGATGTTCTTCGGGCAGGTGAGCATGCACATCCCGCCGGGCTACAAACACTTCGGCCTCCAGGCCAGGCTCGTAGATGAACCCGTAGCCCGGCGGACATCAAACCGCCTCACCTGTCCCTCGTACAGCGGTCCCCGGTCACGGAATGTCGCTTGCCGGAGATTCTCTTTCTCCCGGATCGCTCTGGCCACCAGCTCGGCCTTCTTCCTTTCCCTCTCGGCGATCTCCAGGCCCAGCGGTACCGGCTCCCTATCCCAGTACGGCGCTGCTGCCAGCGCCGGCGCACGGGTCGGGCCCCGCGGGACATCCTGGACATTACCCACTGTCAGGACTACGGGTGGCATGTCCCGCGGTGTCTTGGCCTTGGGCGCTGCCTTGCAGCAACAACCCGGCACTACCTCAGCCGAGGTGTGGGGGATGGGCCTAGGGGCTTTCCGCTGCTGGGCCTTCGGCCCGGAGCGGGTCATCGGCTCCGGCTCGGGGAGTTTCTCAGGGGATGCCTCCGGTTCGGTCTTCGGAGTCTTCCACGGCAACACCGCTGACTTGCTGCAGGCTCCGGCTACAGGTTGGCCCGCTTGGGCGGGGACGCTGGGTACTGCTACCGGTTGCGGTGGTAGCAGGCCTAGTGACGGGGTCACGGCCTCCGGGACGGGTGGCGAGGGAGGCAGCGAAGGGAGAGGGCTTGGACCGGGCCCCACAGCCGCGATGACCGGCCCCTCAAGGGCGTCGGGACGTGGGTCACTCACCCTCCCTTTCTCCGCTTCCTCCTCGCGTCTCCGCACGGTGGCTACAACGTCCGCCATGTTGGCCTCCCACTCCTCCATGAGGAGCTGCATCTTTACCTGCAGCCGTTGGTAGAGCTGCGCGGTCCGGATCTCCACCCACGCCGCGGTTCCAGGCGCGGGGGGTACGGTGTCGCGGGACGGCATCCACATGCTGGCTTTCTCTCTTTCTTCCAGGAACGGGATGTTTGCAGAGTCCTGGCGTCCCTGCTTTTATAGCCGCAGCTACATGCAGGCCGGCCGCCATCGCGTCCCCCTTAGCTCTTTCCGGCCCCTCCTCTCTCGGGGTGGGGTTTTGGCCTTCGCGCCTCTACTGCTCGAGAAGACGCTCGAGCGGGAACTTTTCGCGCCAAAGATGGCGGCTTCCGAAATTTTTCTGCCGGATACCTCCGGCGGTAACAAGGCGCACCTCTACCAGACGGCAGAGCGGTAAGATCCTGTTCGTGACGCCAAGTTGTCGCGGGCGGGGAGGAGGGTGTCAGCACACCGCGCTCACCCCTTCTGCTCGGTTCCGGCTGCTCAGTGGTGGCTCGAGCCGTAGGCCGGATCCCGGGGGTTTTCCTCGAGCGGCACTCCTCGCCCGTGAGTGAAAGGGGGGTTGTTTGGGGTGTTGGGATAATGTCCGTGACGCCACCCACGGTTGTGGTGATGTGTAGCACCACCGCTGCTTAATGCGGGGATCCCGGGGATGGTGATGGGGAGCAGCCAGGTGTTGTGTTGCCCCTCCGTGGGTAGGGGTTGGTGATCCCGGGGCCCGGTGATGGCTTGGGAGGTGCAGGGCTTGGTGGGCGCAGGGACGCGGGGACAGCGCTGTGCCTTGCGGCACTGTGGTACTCACTCAGCCTGAGACGTGACACAGTTTGTACGGTAAACCAACGGCTGGTAGGACGGTCCCACAGACGGCTGCTTTGCTTTCCCGGTAGGTGACGGTGATGTCCCTCTTCCTTGCACCTGTATGTACGGATGGTTGCGATGGGTCCCCACCGGTAACCCGCTCCCCGGCTTCAAGCTGGGCCGGAGGAGCACTACACTTTGCCCGCAGGCGCTGGCCCTCAGGGACTGGTGCCCTGGCGGTGGCGGTGCCTCTGTTGTACAGGTTGGACTGTTGCCTTCAATCGGGACTTGGTTGTTGGGGGAATCTACGTCCCCTTCACTGACGGATTCGGCAAATTTGGCGACTCCTAGCCTTGCCGGGGTCCGAGAGGCCCCTGCCCTGGTGCTGACTGTCCTTCGGAACACTGCTCCAGACCACCGGGCACACAGCCAACGGGGTCCTTCCAGGAACTTCCAAACGGTCCCCCTCCGGACAGTCACCGCCGTCGCTGACCTTGCTGTACTGGCCCTACACAAAGCTGGGCTCTCAGGCTTTGCACACTCTCTGCTCTGTCACCACTTCTTGCTTTCCTCCTTTACTACTCTTCTTTCCTCCACTTTCACTTCTTTGTTGTTTACTCTAGCCCCTGCCTGGGCTACTCTGCTGTTGACACAGGCTCACCCTGGGCTCATCTGCCTGACACTTCCTGCCTCCAGAGCTGTGAGCTCCTTGGTGGGCGGAGCCAACCGCCTGGCCCACCCCCTGGTGTGCATCATCAGACTCCTGGAGGAAGGCAACAAGGATTTCTGGTTCAGCTTAGGTGTGCCTACCTGGGATGTGGGGTGTGGTGGTGTGTGACCTGTGTCCCCTGGCTTGCCCAGGGCGACACATTCCCCCTTAGCAAAACGCAGACCGTCCGCGGGCTGCCGTCCTACACCGGTTTTATTTTCTGTAAAAGGGGATAACAGGGTTAAACAACATGCATAACATTTTTAATAAATTCTTCCCAAGACGGGAGGCACATTTTACTTTTAACGTTTTAACGGTATACGGTCACGGTTTCCGCTCTCTCCCACCCAAGTAACCTGGCCCTGATGCTGCCCCTAAAACCCAGGCAGCACCCCTTGACCCACAGTCCAGCACACGGTACCCGAGCGGGATCTGTCCTTCCCCTCCAGAGGGTAGCCACCGGTTCCTTTGGTGGCTGGGCCCTGGCCTGCTCTGCTCAGGGCCCTCCCTCCAACCTGCCTCTCCGGAGGCGGCCTGCGGAAACGGTAACGGTACCCAACATATATACAAGCCACTAACGTTTGTGGTTGCCCTGCAAAGTTCACGGGCTTGTCCATGGATAGTTCCCATGCATTTTTTTTAAACTTTAAACGGTCCCCACGGGGACAACGGTGCCGGCTCCAGCCGGTTGCAAATCACACAAGCAAATCAGGTAACTTTTCGGTAATCATCTTTTTTCTTATCATTGCAGAACTTTCAAACTTTTCAAAAACTTTTCAACCAAACAGGTGGTCCCAACGGGGACGGCGCTGCGGGCCTTTATTGCCCTACTCCGGTCTTTCAAGCGCTGGGGTTGCCGGCAAGGGGTAGAGGTCTGCGCTCGCTCGGGCCTCCGGGCCCCTCCTGAGGTTAACGTCCAGCGCAAACCATCCTCGCTCCCCAAAGTGCCGGGTATACTGCACAATATCTCCCGGCATCAGGTTACGGCCGGGATGTTCTTCGGGCAGGTGAGCATGCACATCCCGCCGGGCTACAAACACTTCGGCCTCCAGGCCAGGCTCGTAGATGAACCCGTAGCCCCGGCGGACATCAAACCGCCTCACCTGTCCCTCGTACAGCGGTCCCCGGTCACGGAATGTCGCTTGCCGGAGATTCTCTTTCTCCCGGATCGCTCTGGCCACCAGCTCGGCCTTCTTCCTTTCCCTCTCGGCGATCTCCAGGCCCAGCGGTACCGGCTCCCTATCCCAGTACGGCGCTGCTGCCAGCGCCGGCGCACGGGTCGGACCCCGCGGGACATCCTGGATATTACCCACTGTCAGGACTACGGGTAGCATGTCCCGCGGTGTCTTGGCCTTGGGCGCTGCCTTGCAGCAACAACCCGGCGCTACCTCAGCCGAGGTGTGGGGGATGGGCCTAGGGGCTTTCCGCTGCTGGGCCTTCGGCCCGGAGCGGGTCATCGGCTCCGGCTCGGGGAGTTTCTCAGGGGATGCCTCCGGTTCGGTCTTCGGAGTCTTCCACGGCAACACCGCTGACTTGCTGCAGGCTCCGGCTACAGGTTGGCCCGCTTGGGCGGGGACGCTGGGTACTGCTACCGGTTGCGGTGGTAGCAGGCCTAGTGACGGGGTCACGGCCTCCGGGACGGGTGGCGAGGGAGGCAGCGAAGGGAGAGGGCTTGGACCGGGCCCCACAGCCGCGATGACCGGCCCCTCAAGGGCGTCGGGACGTGGGTCACTCACCCTCCCTTTCTCCGCTTCCTCCTCGCGTCTCCGCACGGTGGCTACAACGTCCGCCATGTCGGCCTCCCACTCCTCCATGAGGAGCTGCATCTTTACCTGCAGCCGTTGGTAGAGCTGCGCGGTCCGGATCTCCACCCACGCCGCGGTTCCAGGCGCGGGGGGTACGGTGTCGCGGGACGGCATCCACATGATGGCTTTCTCTCTTTCTTCCAGGAACGGGATGTTTGCAGAGTCCTGGCGTCCCTGCTTTTATAGCCGCAGCTACATGCGGCCGGCCGCCATCGCGTCCCCCTTAGCTCTTTCCGGCCCCTCCTCTCTCGGGGCGGGGTTTTGGCCTTCGCGCCTCTACTGTTCGAGAAGACGCTCGAGCGGGAACTTTTCGCGCCAAAGATGGCGGCTTCCGAAATTTTTCTGCCGGATACCTCCGGCGGTAACAAGGCGCACCTCTACCAGACGGCAGAGCGGTAAGATCCTGTTCGTGACGCCAAGTTGTCGCGGGCGGGGAGGAGGGTGTCAGCACACCGCGCTCACCCCTTCTGCTCGGGTCCGGATGCTCAGTGGTGGCTCGAGCCGTAGGCCGGATCCCGGGGGTTTTCCTCGAGCGGCACTCCTCGCCCGTGAGTGAAAGGGGGGTTGTTTGGGGTGTTGGGATAATGTCCGTGACGCCACCCACGGTTGTGGTGATGTGTAGCACCACCGCTGCTTAATGCGGGGATCCCGGGGATGGTGATGGGGAGCAGCCAGGTGTTGTGTTGCCCCTCCGTGGGTAGGGGTTGGTGATCCCGGGGCCCGGTGATGGCTTGGGAGGTGCAGGGCTTGGTGGGCGCAGGGACGCGGGGACAGCGCTGTGCCTTGCGGCACTGTGGTACTCACTCAGCCTGAGACGTGACACAGTTTGTACGGTAAACCAACGGCTGGTAGGACGGTCCCACAGACGGCTGCTTTGCTTTCCCGGTAGGTGACGGTGATGTCCCTCTTCCTTGCACCTGTTTGTACGGATGGTTGCGATGGGTCCCCACCGGTAACCCGCTCCCCGGCTTCACGCTGGGCCGGAGGAGCACTACACTTTGCCCGCAGGCGCTGGCCCTCAGAGACTGGTGCCCTGGCGGTGGCGGTGCCTCTGTTGTACAGGTTGGACTGTTGCCTTCAATCGGGACTTGGTTGTTGGGGGAATCTACGTCCCCTTCACTGACGGATTCGGCAAATTTGGCGACTCCAAGCCTTGCCGGGGTCCGAGAGGCCCCTGCCCTGGTGCTGACTGTCCTTCGGAACACTGCTCCAGACCACCGGGCACACAGCCAACGGGGTCCTTCCAGGAACTTCCAAACGGTCCCCCTCCGGACAGTCACCGCCGTCGCTGACCTTGCTGTACTGGCCCTACACAAAGCTGGGCTCTCAGGCTTTGCACACTCTCTGCTCTGTCACCACTTCTTGCTCTCCTCCTTTACTACTCTTCTTTCCTCCACTTTCACTTCTTCGTTGTTTACTCTAGCCCCTGCCTGGGCTACTCTGCTGTTGACACAGGCTCCCCCTGGGCTCATCTGCCTGACACTTCCTGCCTCCAGAGCTGTGAGCTCCTTGGTGGGCGGAGCCAACCGCCTGGCCCACCCCCTGGTGTGCATCATCAGACTCCTGGAGGAAGGCAACAAGGATTTCTGGTTCAGCTTAGGTGTGCCTACCTGGGATGTGGGGTGTGGTGGTGTGTGACCTGTGTCCCCTGGCTTGCCCAGGGCGACACAGATAAGTAATGTAATGTATGTACACAGTGACTACACCAGCAGAATAGTGAGTGCAGCTCTGGAGTATAGTACAGGATGTAACTCAGAATCAGTACAGGATCAGTAATGTAATGTATGTATACAGTGACTGCACCAGCAGAATAGTGAGTGGAGCTCTGGAGTATAATACAGGATGTAACTCAGGATCAGTGCAGGATAAGTAATGTAATGTATGTACATAGTGACTGCACCAGCAGAATAGTGAGTGGAGCTCTGGAGTATAATACAGGATGTAACTCAGGCTCCGTACAGGATCAGTAATGTAATGTATGTACACAGTGACTGCACCAGCAGAATAGTGAGGGCAGCTCTGGAGTATAATACAGGATGTAACTCAGGATCAGTACAGGATAAGTAATGTAATGTATGTACACTGTGATTGCACCAGCAGAATAGTGAGTGCAGCTCTGGAGTATAATACAGGATGTAAGTCAGGATCAGTACAAGATAAGTAATGTAATGTATGTATACAGTGACTGCACCAGCAGAATAGTGAGGGCAGCTCTGGAGTATAATACAGGATGTAACTCAGGAGTAGTACAGGATAAGTAATGTAATGTATGTACACAGTGACTGCACCAGCAGAATAGTGAGTGCAGCTCTGGGGTATAATACAGGATGTAACTCAGAATCAGTACAGGATCAGTAATGTAATGTATGTATACAGTGACTGCACCAGCAGAATAGTGAGTGCAGCTCTGGAGTATAATACAGGATGTAACTCAGGAGTAGTACAGGATAAGTAATGTAATGTATATACACAGTGACTGCACCAGCAGAATAGTGAGTGCAGCTCTGGAGTATAATACAGGAGGTAACTCAGGATCAGTACAGGATCAGTAATGTAATGTATGTGCACAGTGACTGCACCAGTAGAATAGTGAGTGCAGCTCTGGAGTATAATACAGGAGGTAACTCAGGATCAGTACAGGATAAGTAATGTAATGTATGTACACAGTGACTGCACCAGCAGAATAGTGAGTGCAGCTCTGGAGTATAATACAGGAGGTAACTCAGGATCAGTACAGGATCAGTAATGTAATGTATGTACACAGTGACTGCACCAGCAGAATAGTGAGTGTAGCTCTGGAGTATAATACAGGAGGTAACTCAGGATCAGTACAGGATCAGTAATGTAATGTATGTACACAGTGACTGCACCAGCAGAATAGTGAGTGCAGCTCTGGAGCATAATACAGGATCTAACTCAGGGTCAGTAATGTAATGTATGTACACAGTGATTGCACCAGCAGAATAGTGAGTGCAGATCTGGAGTATAATACAGGATGTAACTCAGGATCAGTACAGGATAAGTAATGTAATGTATGTACACAGTGACTGCACCAGCAGAATAGTGAGTGCAGCTCTGGGGTATAATACAGGATGTAACTCGGGATCAGTACAGGATAAGTAATGTAATGTACACAGTGACTGCACCAGGAGAATAGTGAGTGCAGCTCTGGAGTATAATACAGGAGGTAACTCAGGATCAATACAGGATAAGTAATGTAATGTATGTACACAGTGACTGCTCCAGCAGAATAGTGAGTGCAGCTCTGGAGTATAATACAGGAGGTAACTCAGGATCAGTACAGGATCAGTAATGTAATGTATGTACATAGTGACTGCACCAGCAGAATAGTGAGTGCAGCTCTGGAGTATAATACAGGAGGTAACTCAGGATCAATACAGGATAAGTAATGTAATGTATGTACACAGTGACTGCACCAGCAGAATAGTGAGTGCAGCTCTGGAGTATAATACAGGAGGTAACTCAGGATCAATACAGGATAAGTAATGTAATGTATGTACACAGTGACTGCACCAGCAGAATAGTGAGTGCAGCTCTGGAGTGTAATACAGGAGGTAACTCAGGATCAATACAGGATAAGTAATGTAATGTATGTACACAGTGACTGCTCCAGCAGAACAGTGAGTGCAGCTCTGGAGTATAATACAGGATGTAACTCAGCCCAGCTACGTGGATGACAGAGTCATCAGACGCGTCAATCATCAAAGGAGGACGGCGAACAGCGGCAAAAGGATGGACAGGAGCCGAAAAAGAGGACGCCTATCCGACCAGAACAGGTCATTTGCATACGTGGCTGCAGATTAAGTTATTTCTGGGGTCTGCAAGGGGAGTCAGGGAACAAGGTGCACCTTCCTAGAATGCAGCCCAGGAGCTGTAGAAGGGGAGACTCTTGGTTCAATACTGAAAAAACTGGTGACAGGGTCCCTTTAAGTGTGACCCAGCCGGAGCAGTGCAGGCGCCCCGCCCCCCTCTATCTCTCCGGCCGGAGCAGTGCAGGCGCTCCGCCCCCCTCTATCTCTCCGGCCGGAGCAGTGCAGGCGCTCCGCCCCCCTCTATCTCTCCGGCCGGAGCAGTGCAGGCGCCCCGCCCCCCTCTATCTCTCCGGCCGGAGCAGTGCAGGCGCCCCGCCCCCTCTCTCTGGTGCAGACGGGAGCAGCAGTACGCAGAGCACACAGGAGGGGAGGGCGCCCTCTGCTGGAGGCTGTGTGTGCACCGCAGGAGCAGTAAATGAAAGTGAACGGCCCGCTCTGCAGTCCCTGCAACCGCACAAGTCACACATAGGTAAAGCCGGCCATGCACATATACACTAGCACTGGTGTGCAGCCCCCCTTCCTCACCGAGGTGCCCCCTTTTCCTCTGGCTCCAGGCCCCGCTGCCCCCGTCCTCACCACGTGTAGTCAGCAGGGCGGCAGAGGCAGGGAGCTGCGGATTATGTGCGGCTGAAGCGACAGGTAAAGTGCGGGCGCAGAGCAGGGGGTGATATCGGGGTTCAGAGAGAGCTGGGGGCGCCCTCACTGCATGGAGTAATGGGCGAGGAGCAGGGCACAGATAATGGGGTGCGGTGTACAAAGTGATGGGGGCAGTGCAGATCATAGGATGGGGGGGACAGATCATACAGAGCAATGTGGGGGCAGTATATACAGTATAATGTGGGGGTGCAGATCATACAGTATAATGTGGGGGGGAGTATATACAGTATAATGTGGAGGTGCAGTATATACAGTATAATGTGGAGGTGCAGTATATACAGTATAATGTGGAGGTGCAGTATATACAGTATAATGTGGGGGACAGATCATACAGAGCAATGTGGGGGCAGTATATACAGTATAATGTGGGGGTGCAGATCATACAGAGCAATGTGGGGGCAGTATATACAGTATAATGTGGAGGTGCAGTATATACAGTATAATGTGGAGGTGCAGATCATACAGAGCAATGTGGGGGCAGTATATACAGTATAATGTGGAGGTGCAGTATATACAGTATAATGTGGGGGTGCAGATCATACAGAGCAATGTGGGGGCAGTATATACAGTATAATGTGGAGGTGCAGTATATACAGTATAATGTGGAGGTGCAGTATATACAGTATAATGTGGGGGTGCAGATCATACAGAGCAATGTGGGGGCAGTATATACAGTATAATGTGGGGGTGCAGATCATACAGAGCAATGTGGGGGCAGTATATACAGTATAATGTGGAGGTGCAGATCATACAGAGCAATGTGGGGGGGCAGTATATACAGTATAATGTGGGGGTGCAGATCATACAGAGCAATGTGGGGGCAGTATATACAGTATAATGTGGAGGTGCAGATCATACAGAGCAATGTGGGGGGGCAGTATATACAGTATAATGTGGGGGACAGATCATACAGAGCAATGTGGGGGCAGTATATACAGTATAATGTGGGGGTGCAGATCATACAGAGCAATGTGGGGGGCAGTATATACAGTATAATGTGGAGGTGCAGATCATACAGAGCAATGTGGGGGGGCAGTATATACAGTATAATGTGGGGGTGCAGATCATACAGAGCAATGTGGGGGCAGTATATACAGTATAATGTGGAGGTGCAGATCATACAGAGCAATGTGGGGGGGCAGTATATACAGTATAATGTGGGGGTGCAGATCATACAGAGCAATGTGGGGGGCAGTATATACAGTATAATGTGGAGGTGCAGATCATACAGAGCAATGTGGGGGGCAGTATATACAGTATAATGTGGGGGTGCAGATCATACAGAGCAATGTGGGGGGGCAGTATATACAGTATAATGTGGGGGTGCAGATCATACAGAGCAATGTGGGGGCAGTATATACAGTATAATGTGGAGGTGCAGATCATACAGAGCAATGTGGGGGGGCAGTATATACAGTATAATGTGGGGGTGCAGATCATACAGAGCAATGTGGGGGCAGTATATACAGTATAATGTGGGGGTGCAGATCATACAGAGCAATGTGGGGGGCAGTATATACAGTATAATGTGGAGGTGCAGATCATACAGAGCAATGTGGGGGGCAGTATATACAGTATAATGTGGGGGTGCAGATCATACAGAGCAATGTGGGGGCAGTATATACAGTATAATGTGGGGGTGCAGATCATACAGAGCAATGTGGGGGCAGTATATACAGTATAATGTGGGGGTGCAGATCATACAGAGCAATGTGGGGGGCAGTATATACAGTATAATGTGGGGGTGCAGATCATACAGAGCAATGTGGGGGGGCAGTATATACAGTATAATGTGGGGGTGCAGATCATACAGAGCAATGTGGGGGCAGTATATACAGTATAATGTGGAGGTGCAGATCATACAGAGCAATGTGGGGGGGCAGTATATACAGTATAATGTGGGGGTGCAGATCATACAGAGCAATGTGGGGGCAGTATATACAGTATAATGTGGGGGTGCAGATCATACAGAGCAATGTGGGGGGCAGTATATACAGTATAATGTGGAGGTGCAGATCATACAGAGCAATGTGGGGGGCAGTATATACAGTATAATGTGGGGGTGCAGATCATACAGAGCAATGTGGGGGCAGTATATACAGTATAATGTGGGGGTGCAGATCATACAGAGCAATGTGGGGGCAGTATATACAGTATAATGTGGAGGTGCAGATCATACAGAGCAATGTGGGGGGCAGTATATACAGTATAATGTGGGGGTGCAGATCATACAGAGCAATGTGGGGGCAGTATATACAGTATAATGTGGGGGTGCAGATCATACAGAGCAATGTGGGGGCAGTATATACAGTATAATGTGGGGGTGCAGATCATACAGAGCAATGTGGGGGGCAGTATATACAGTATAATGTGGGGGTGCAGATCATACAGAGCAATGTGGGGGGAGTATATACAGTATAATGTGGGGGTGCAGATCATACAGAGCAATGTGGGGGGCAGTATATACAGTATAATGTGGGGGTGCAGATCATACAGAGCAATGTGGGGGCAGTATATACAGTATAATGTGGGGGTGCAGATCATACAGAGCAATGTGGGGGCAGTATATACAGTATAATGTGGGGGTGCAGATCATACAGAGCAATGTGGGGGGCAGTATATACAGTATAATGTGGGGGTGCAGATCATACAGAGCAATGTGGGGGGAGTATATACAGTATAATGTGGAGGTGCAGATCATACAGAGCAATGTGGGGGGAGTATATACAGTATAATGTGGAGGTGCAGATCATACAGTATAATGTGGGGGTGCAGATCATACAGAGTAATGTGGGGGGAGTATATACAGTATAATGTGGAGGTGCAGATCATACAGTGTAATGTGGGGGGGCAGTATATACAGTATAATGTGGGGGTGCAGATCATACAGTATAATGTGGGGTTGCAGATCATACAGTATAATGTGGGGGTGCAGATCATACAGTATAATGTGGGGGGGCAGTATATACAGTATAATGTGGAGGTGCAGATCATATAGAGCAATGTGGGGGGGCAGTATATACAGTATAATGTGGAGGTGCAGATCATACAGATCAATGTGGGGGGAGTATATACAGTATAATGTGGGGGGCAGATCATACAGAGTAATGTGGGGGGAGTATATACAGTATAATGTGGGGGGCAGATCATACAGAGTAATGTGGGGGGGCAGTATATACAGTATAATGTGGAGGTGCAGATCATACAGTGTAATGTGGGAGGGAGTATATACAGTATAATGTGGGGGTGCAGTTCATACAGAATAATGTGAGGGTGCAAATCATACAGTATAATGTGGGGGTGCAGATCATACTGAATAATATGGGGGGCAGCTCATACAGTATAATGTGGGGGTGCAGATCATACAGAGTAATGTGGGAGTGCAGACTATACATTATAATGTGGGGGGCAGAGTATTGAGAGGGGGCAGATCATACAGAATAATGTGGGGGTGCAGATCATACAGTGTAATGTGGAGGTGCAGATCATACAGTATAATGTGGGGGTGCAGATCATACAGAGTAATGTGGGGGCAGATTATACAGTATAATGTGGGGGTGCAGATCATACAGAATAATGTGGGGGGCAGTATATACAGTATAATGTGGGGGTGCAGATCATACAGTGTAATGTGGAGGTGCAGATCATACAGTATAATGTGGAGGTGCAGATCATACAGTGTAATGTGGAGGTGCAGATCATACAGTGTAATGTGGAGGTGCAGATCATACAGTATAATGTGGGGGTGCAGATCATACAGTGTAATGTGGAGGTGCAGATCATACAGTATAATGTGGGGGTGCAGATCATACAGTGTAATGTGGAGGTGCAGATCATACAGTGTAATGTGGAGGTGCAGATCATACAGTATAATGTGGGGGGGCAGATCATACAGTGTAATGTGGAGGTGCAGATCATACAGTGTAATGTGGAGGTGCAGATCATACAGTATAATGTGGGGGTGCAGATCATACAGTGTAATGTGGAGGTGCAGATCATACAGTATAATGTGGGGGTGCAGATCATACAGAATAATGTGGGGGTGCAGATCATACAGTGTAATGTGGAGGTGCAGATCATACAGTATAATGTGGGGGTGCAGATCATACAGTGTAATGTGGAGGTGCAGATCATACAGTATAATGTGGGGGTGCAGATCATACAGTATAATGTGGAGGTGCAGATCATACAGTATAATGTGGGGGTGCAGATCATACAGAATAATGTGGGGGTGCAGATCATACAGTGTAATGTGGAGGTGCAGATCATACAGTATAATGTGGGGGTGCAGATCATACAGTGTAATGTGGAGGTGCAGATCATACAGTATAATGTGGGGGTGCAGATCATACAGTGTAATGTGGAGGTGCAGATCATACAGTATAATGTGGGGGTGCAGATCATACAGTATAATGTGGAGGTGCAGATCATACAGTATAATGTGGGGGTGCAGATCATACAGTGTAATGTGGAGGTGCAGATCATACAGTATAATGTGGGGGTGCAGTTCATACAGAATAATGTGGGGGGGAGTATATACAGTATAATGTGGGGGTGCAGTTCATACAGAATAATGTGGGGGTGCAAATCATACAGTATAATGTGGGGGTGCAGATCATACTGAATAATATGGGGGGCAGCTCATACAGTATAATGTGGGGGTGCAGATCATACAGAGTAATGTGGGGGTGCAGATTATACATTATAATGTGGTGGGCAGAGTATTGAGAGGGGGCAGATCATACAGAATAATGTGGGGGTGCAGATCATACAGTGTAATGTGGAGGTGCAGATCATACAGTATAATGTGGGGGTGCAGATCATACAGTATAATGTGGGGGTGCAGATCATACAGAATAATATGGGGGGCAGCTCATACAGTATAATGTTGGGGTGCAGATCATACAGAGTAATGTGGGGGTGCAGATTATACATTATAATGTGGGGGGCAGAGTAATGAGGGGGTGCAGATCATACAGAATAATATGGGGGTGCAGATCATACAGAGTAATGTGCGGGGCAGATCATACAGAGTAATGTGGGGGGCAGATTATACAGTATAATGTGGGGGCAGATCATACAGAGTAATGTGGGGGAAAATCATACAGAGTAATGTGGGGGGGGCAGTATATACAGTATAATGTGGGGGTGCAGATCATACAGTATAATGTGGGGGTGCATATTGTACAGAGTAATGTGGGGGTGCAGATCATACAGAGTAATGTGGGGGGCAGATCATACAGAGTAATGTGGGGGTGCAGATCATACAGTATAATGTGGGGGGCAGATCATACAGAGTAATGGGGGGGCAGTATATACAGTATAATGTGGGGGTGCAGATCATACAGTATAATGTGGGGGTGCATATTGTACAGAGTAATGTGGGGGTGCAGATCATACAGAGTAATGTGGGGGCAGATTATACAGTATAATGTTGGGGTGCAGATCATACAGTATAATGTGGGGGCAGATCATACACTGTAATGTGGGGGGGAACAGTATATACAGTATAATGTGGGGGTGCAGATCATACAGAATAATATGGGGGTGCATATCGTACAGAGTAATGTGGGGGTGCAGATCATACAGAGTAATGTGGGGGGCAGATTATACAGTATAATGTGGGGGGCAGATCATACAGAGTAATGTGGGGGGGGCAGTATATATACAGTATAATGTGGGGGGCAGATCATACAGAGTAATGTGGGGGGGCAGTATATATACAGTATAATGTGGGGGGCAGATCATACAGAGTAATGTGGGGGGGGCAGTATATATACAGTATAATGTGGGGGTGCAGATCATACAGTATAATGTGGGGGTGCAGATCATACAGTATAATGTGGAGGTGCAGATCATACAGTATAATGTGGGAGGGAGTATATACAGTATAATGTGGGGGTGCAGTTCATACAGAATAATGTGGGGGGGAGTATATACAGTATAATGTGGGGGTGCAGTTCATACAGAATAATGTGGGGGTGCAAATCATACAGTATAATGTGGGGGTGCAGATCATACTGAATAATATGGGGGGCAGCTCATACAGTATAATGTGGGGGTGCAGATCATACAGAGTAATGTGGGGGTGCAGATTATACATTATAATGTGGGGGGCAGAGTATTGAGAGGGGGCAGATCATACAGAATAATGTGGGGGTGCAGATCATACAGTGTAATGTGGAGGTGCAGATCATACAGTATAATGTGGGGGTGCAGATCATACAGTATAATGTGGGGGTGCAGATCATACAGAATAATATGGGGGGCAGCTCATACAGTATAATGTTGGGGTGCAGATCATACAGAGTAATGTGGGGGTGCAGATTATACATTATAATGTGGGGGGCAGAGTAATGAGGGGGTGCAGATCATACAGAATAATATGGGGGTGCAGATCATACAGAGTAATGTGCGGGGCAGATCATACAGAGTAATGTGGGGGGCAGATTATACAGTATAATGTGGGGGCAGATCATACAGAGTAATGTGGGGGTGCAGATCATACAGAGTAATGTGGGGGAAAATCATACAGAGTAATGTGGGGGGGGCAGTATATACAGTATAATGTGGGGGTGCAGATCATACAGTATAATGTGGGGGTGCATATTGTACAGAGTAATGTGGGGGTGCAGATCATACAGAGTAATGTGGGGGCAGATTATACAGTATAATGTGGGGGGCAGATCATACAGAGTAATGTGGGGGTGCAGATCATACAGTATAATGTGGGGGGCAGATCATACAGAGTAATGGGGGGGCAGTATATACAGTATAATGTGGGGGTGCAGATCATACAGTATAATGTGGGGGTGCATATTGTACAGAGTAATGTGGGGGTGCAGATCATACAGAGTAATGTGGGGGCAGATTATACAGTATAATGTTGGGGTGCAGATCATACAGTATAATGTGGGGGCAGATCATACACTGTAATGTGGGGGGGAACAGTATATACAGTATAATGTGGGGGTGCAGATCATACAGAATAATATGGGGGTGCATATCGTACAGAGTAATGTGGGGGTGCAGATCATACAGAGTAATGTGGGGGGCAGATTATACAGTATAATGTGGGGGGCAGATCATACAGAGTAATGTGGGGGGGGGGCAGTATATATACAGTATAATGTGGGGGGCAGATCATACAGAGTAATGTGGGGGGGGCAGTATATATACAGTATAATGTGGGGGGCAGATCATACAGAGTAATGTGGGGGGGCAGTATATATACAGTATAATGTGGGGGGCAGATCATACAGAGTAATGTGGGGGGGGGCAGTATATATACAGTATAATGTGGGGGTGCAGATCATACAGTATAATGTGGGGGTGCATATCGTACAGAGTAATGTGGGGGTGCAGATCATACAGAGTAATGTGGGGGGCAGGTTATACAGTGTACTATGTGGGTGCAGTATATACAGTATAATGTAGGGATGCGCAGGATAAGTATAATGTGGGGTGCAGTACATACAGCATAATCGTGAGGTGCAGCCGTCACATATAAGAGGCTCCTTTACTAATCAGAATCATAATGTATTTACATTAAGGTGACTGTAGTATCAGCTCATGAATTTTTCTTTATAGTCACCTCCCTTCATATTAGGCCGCACTGGGCTCTGCTGTTCCCCTCCCTTGATATAAGGTTGTGCTGGGCTCTGCTGTTCCCTTCCTTCAATATTAAGTGGTGCTGAGCTCTGCTTTTCTTTTCTCGATATTAGACCGTTCTGTGCTCTTCTGTTCTCTTCCCTCGATACAAGGCCATGCTGGGCTCTGCTATTCCCCTCCCTCACTATAAGGCCATGCTGGGCTCTGCTGTTCCCCTTCCTTGATATAAGGCCATGCTGGGCTCTGCTATTCCCCTCCCTCACTATAAGGCCATGCTGGGCTCTGCTGTTCCCCTTCTTTGATATAAGGCCATGCTGGGCTCTGCTGTTCCCCTTCTTTGATATAAGGCCATGTGTCAGGGCCGGGAGGACTGGTGGGCCCAGGAGGTGGATCCACTGGACCGAGTACCCCACCGGGGGGCAGAGTACACGGCAGCCGGAGCACTGGCGTGGCCGGGACGGTTATAACCGGGTCACTAGGGTCACAGAGTTCTATAGGATACTGCAGGAAACAGGCACAGGTACCCGGTAGCAAAGGACAAACAGTAACAGGACACAGGACACAGCACAAGGGGACCTGAGCACCTAGCTCTAAAGACAAGCAAAAGGACACGTTGATCAGGCCCCGCCCACATGGAAAGGCAAGTCTTATATACCCAGCACAGCCCCATGTCATTACCTGCATCAGGTGTGCTGGGCCCATAAGACCAGGAGAGTGGGCGCGGCCTGGTCCTATACAGAACCATGAGGCCAATACTCAAAGTCAGACTCCTGAGACCAGGAGCAGGAGTCAGGGGAGCAGGAGCGGGAGCGGCAGCCATGACTGGGACACATGGAGTGGATCAGTGGGTAAGGAGTGGTGCTGGGACACTGGGAGCGTGACAGTACCCCCCCCTCTAAGCCCCCCCCTCCGAGCACAGAACCCCAGGGGCACCCCGGATCGAGACACCGGGCCGGGGCCCAACGCAAAGGCGGGGAAGGACCTCTGACCCCGTACCGCCTTCTTAGCCGCACGGCGCTTAGCCGATCTACCAGCAGTGGCAGCGGGGGCAACGGGAAGAGGAGGACCGACAGAAACAGTACTGACATCGTGGAGAACCGGCCCGGGCGACTCGGACCGGGCACAGGACGGTGACTCATCCCCGGTAGCTGGTGGCATCAGAGTCTCAATCGTCGGGGACGGTGGAACGACGCTGGGGTGCGTCATCACTTCCGGTTCCGGTGGCACCACAGGCACAAGTGCCAGGATCTGTGGTACAACGCTGGACTGCGTCATTTTCTCCTGTTCTTGTGACATGATAGGATCAGGTGCCAGGGGCTGAGGGACGGGCTGAAGACAGGTATCATGGCACGAGGGACTCCAGCGAGAGATTGCGCCGGAGCGCCAACTGATGTCAGGATCATGGAGTTTAAGCCAGGGCAGACCCAGCAGGAGCTCAGGAGCCATTCTCGGGATGACATAAAACGCAATAGTCTCAGTGTGCAGGGTACCAATACAAAGTCTCACGGGTTCGGTGGTGTACCGGACAGGTTCGTATAATTGTTTTCCGTCCACGGAGGCGAACCAGAGGGGTTTTGCAAGCGGGATGACCGGTATCCGATAACGGTCCACGGTAGCTTGTTGGATGAAATTACCCGCTGCTCCCGAATCAATGTGAGCCTCTGCCGTGAACTGGGTCTTCTCGGTCGTGACCTGGACAGTCTGTGTAACCGGGACTGACGGGATTCCGGTACCAAGGGTGGCGGTTCCCACCATCCCTTGGACTTGGGGTCTTCCTGGCCTCTCAGGGCAAGAGCGGAGCAGATGTGAACCGCTTCCACAATAGAAGCACAGGCCCCGGGCGAGTCGCTCTGCACAACGTTGCTCGGCTTGGCTCAGCCGGTCTATTTGCATTGGCTCAGGAGTGGAGTCGCAGAACGGCAGTGGCGGGGGAACGGTAGACCTCTGCGGGACAAAGGCGTGACGGACTGGTCGCTTTTCCCGGGATACCTCCTTGGTTCGTTCCTGAAAACGGAGATCAATCCGGGTGGCTAGTGATACCAAAGCATCCAAGGTACGGGGAACATCACGACCGGCTAATTCGTCCTTGATGCGACCGGAGAGCCCCTCCCAGAAGGCGGCAGTCAAGGCCTCATTGTTCCAGCCTAGCTCGGAGGCAAGCGTGCGGAACTGAATGGCGTATTGGCCGACGGTCAGGGTCCCTTGGCGTAGCCGGAGGAGCGAGGAGGTAACCGCGGTACTGCGTCCCGGTTCATCGAAGGTACTTCGGAAAGCCTGCAGGAATTCCCGGATGTCGGTCGTCACCGGATCCTCGTTCTCCCACAACGGATTTATCCAGGCCAACGCCTCGCCTTCCAGGTGCGACATCACAAAGGCTATCTTGGCTTGGTCGGAAGCGAAGAGGTGCGGGAGTAATTTGAAGTGCAGCGAGCACTGGTTCAAAAACCCCCGGCAGTTCTTGGGGTCCCCGGCATACCGAGGCGGAGCAGCGAGGCGAAGTTGCGAGGCTGCAGAGACAACAGGTTCAGACGTAGAGACTGGTTGCTGCGTGGACTCAGATGAGACGGCTGTCTGTAGCGTATATAACCGGTGGTCCACGGACGCCAGGAATTTCAGCATCCGGCTCAGGGTTTCACGCTGTTGTGCCAGCTCTTGGCGCAGCTCAGCCAGCTCTGATGTTTGTGCTCCAGCGGGATCCATGGCCTGATCAATCTGTCAGGGCCGGGAGGACTGGTGGGCCCAGGAGGTGGATCCACTGGACCGAGTACCCCACCGGGGGGCAGAGTACACGGCAGCCGGAGCACTGGCGTGGCCGGGACGGTTATAACCGGGTCACTAGGGTCACAGAGTTCTATAGGATACTGCAGGAAACAGGCACAGGTACCCGGTAGCAAAGGACAAACAGTAACAGGACACAGCACAAGGGGACCTGAGCACCTAGCTCTAAAGACAAGCAAAAGGACACGTTGATCAGGCCCCGCCCACATGGAAAGGCAAGTCTTATATACCCAGCACAGCCCCATGTCATTACCTGCATCAGGTGTGCTGGGCCCATAAGACCAGGAGAGTGGGCGCGGCCTGGTCCTATACAGAACCATGAGGCCAATACTCAAAGTCAGACTCCTGAGACCAGGAGCAGGAGTCAGGGGAGCAGGAGCGGGAGCGGCAGCCATGACTGGTGGACACATGGAGTGGATCAGTGGGTAAGGAGTGGTGCTGGGACACTGGGAGCGTGACACCATGCTGGGCTCTGCTGTTCCCCTTCTTTGATATAAGGCCATGCTGGGCTCTGCTGTTCCCCTTCTTTGATATAAGGCCATGCTGGGCTCTGCTGTTCCCCTTTTTTGATATAAGGCCATGCTGGGCTCTGCTGTTCCCCTTCCTTGATATAAGGCCATGCTGGGCTCTGCTGTTCCCCTTCCTTGATATAAGGCCATGCTGGGCTCTGCTGTTCCCCTTCTTTGATATAAGGCCATGCTGGGCTCTGCTGTTCCCCTTCCTTGATATAAGGCCATGCTGGGCTCTGCTGTTCCCCTTTTTTGATATAAGGCCATGCTGGGCTCTGCTGTTCCCCTTCCTTGATATAAGGCCATGCTGGGCTCTGCTGTTCCCCTTCCTTGATATAAGGCCATGCTGGGCTCTGCTATTCCCCTCCCTCACTATTAGGCCATGCTGGGCTCTGCTGTTCCCCTTTCTTGATATAAGGCCATGCTGAGCTCTGCTGTTCCCCTTTCTTGATATAAGGCCATGCTGGGCTCTGCTGTTCCCCTTCCTTGATATAAGGCCATGCTGGGCTCTGCTGTTCTCTTCCCTCACTATTAGGCCATGCTGGGCTCTGCTATTCCCCTCCCTCACTATTAGGCCATGCTGAGCTCTGCTGTTCCCCTTTCTTGATATAAGGCCATGCTGAGCTCTGCTGTTCCCCTTTCTTGATATAAGGCCATGCTGAGCTCTGTTGTTCCCCTTTCTTGATATAAGGCCATGCTGGGCTCTGCTATTCCCCTCCCTCACTATAAGGCCATGCTGGGCTCTGCTATTCCCCTCCCTCACTATAAGGCCATGCTGGGCTCTGCTATTCCCCTCCCTCACTATAAGGCCATGCTGGGCTCTGCTATTCCCCTCCCTCACTATAAGGCCATGCTGGGCTCTGCTATTCCCCTCCCTCACTATAAGGCCATGCTGGGCTCTGCTGTTCCCCTTCCTTGATATAAGGCCATGCTGGGCTCTGCTGTTCCCCTCCCTCACTATTAGGCCATGCTGGGCTCTGCTGTTCCCCTTCCTTGATATAAGGCCATGCTGGGCTCTGTTGTTCCTCTCCCTCAATATAATGCCATGCTGGGCTCTGTTGTTTCCCTTCCTTGATATAAGGCCATGCTGGGCTCTGTTGTTCCTCTCCCTCCATGTTGTGCTGGGCTCTGCTGCACTGATACTAGTCCTGTTAGGAGTAGCAGGGCTTCGTCTGGTCCAGCCGCAGAATGTGTTCTCCATCTTTTGGCAGCCGCCCTGTGCTGTTTATATAGAGGGGCGCTGGTCGCATGGCGGCTGCTCCCCCAGGTTGTTGTATGCAGACATCGCGGCCCTGTGCTGTTTATATAGAGGGGCGCTGGTCGCATGGCGGCTGCTCCCCCAGGTTGTTGTATGCAGACATCGCGGCCCTATGCTGTGTATATGGAGGGGCGCTGGTCGCGCGGCGGCTGCTCCCCCGTGTTGTTGTGTGCAGACATCTCGGCCCTGTGCTGTGTATATGGAGGGGCGCTGGTCGCGCGGCGGCTGCTCCCCCGGGTTGTTGTGTGCAGACATCTCGGCCCTGTCCGCTATCGATGTGCCAATCTCCCCCATCATTTTTGTTTTCATATTTTCCAGGGAGAAAAATCTAAATGGAGTCACAAAAGTTGCACAAAAAGAAGAAGAAGAAGAAGACGTGTGTGCAGAGGCGTCACCGCTCCCAGCAGTATGAGGTACTCCCATCATTGGGGCTCCTTCAGTTGCACGTATTAAATGTCCATATGCAGAACTGATAGCAATACTGACATAGGATGTAACACACACACACTGATGACATACGGATGACAGTACAGCAGCCTCGCCGCACACCGCCACTGGTAAGACTGCCATGCCTCTGCTGGCTGTGACACACAATGGAGGCTAGTCGTGCCTATTGGACCACATTGGTGGAGTTCATTGGGTTATCCATCACTTTACATGAAAATTAGAAGGAATGAAGAACAGTGCGCATGCGCACTGCGGATATACTGTACGGGTGCTAAAAAGACTTCCACCATCAGTAAGTCATCACCGCTCCTCTGGATGGTTGATAACTTTTTTTCTTCAGACATCCGCTTTAATAATGTTGTGTTCTGATATTAAAGGGAACCTGTCACCAGATTTGGGGCCTATAAGCTGCGGCCACCACCAGTGGGCTCTTATATACAGCATTCTAACATGCTGTATATAAGAGCCCAGGCCGCTGTGTAGAACTTAAAAAACACTTTTATTATACTAATCTAAGAGGCGGTCCGATCCGATAGGTGTCGCTGCTCTCCAGTCTGGCACCTCCTCTCTCCATTCTGGCGCCTCCTCTCTCCGGTCTGTCGCCTCCTCTCTCCAGTATGGTGCCTCCTCTCTCCGGTCTGGCGCCTCCTCTCTCCAGCCTGGCGCCTCCTCTCTCCGGCCTGGCGCCTCCTCTCTCCGGCCTGGCGCCTCCTCTCTCCAGCCTGGCGCCTCCTCTCTCTGGCCTGGCGCCTCCTCTGTCCAGCCTGGCGCCTCCTCTCTCCGGCCTGGCGCCTCCTCTCTCCGGTCTGGTGCCTCCTCTCTCCGGCCTGGCGCCTCCTCTCTCCGGCCTGGCGCCTCCTCTCTCCTGTCTGGTGCCTCCTTTCTCCGGCCTGGCGCCTCCTCTCTTCGGTCTGGCGCCTCCTCTCTCTGGCCTGGCGCCTCCTCTCTCTGGCCTGGCGCCTCCTCTCTCCGGTCTGGCGCCTCCTCTCTCCGGCCTGGCGCCTCCTCTCTCCAGTCTGGTGCCTCCTCTCTCCGGCCTGGCGTCTCCTCTCTCCAGTCTGGCGCCTCCTTTCTCCGGTCTGGCGCCTCCTTTCTCCGGTCTGGCGCCTCCTTTCTCTGGTCTGGCGCCTCCTTTCTCTGGTCTGGCGCCTCCTTTCTCTGGTCTGGCGCCTCCTTTCTCTGGTCTGGCGCCTCCTCTCTCCAGCCTGGTGCCTCCTCTCTCCAGTCTGGCGCCTCCTTTCTCCGGTCTGGCGCCTCCTTCTCCAGACTGGTGCCTCCTCTCTCCAGCCTGGCGCCTCCTCTCTCCAGCCTGGCGCCTCCTCTCTCCAGCCTGGCGCCTCCTCTCTCCAGCCTGGCGCCTCCTCTCTCCGGCCTGGCGCCGCCTCTCTCCATTCTGGCAACTCCTCTCTCCAATCTAGCGCCTCCTCTCTCCAGTCTAGCGCCTCCTCTCTCCAGTCTAGCGCCTCCTCTCTCCAGCCTGGCGCCTCCTCTCTCCGGCCTGGCGTCGCCTCTCTCCATTCTGGCGCCTCCTCTCTCTGGCCTGGCGCCTCCTCTCTCCAACCTGGCGCCTCCTCTCTCCGGCCCGGCGCCGCCTCTCTCCATTCTGGCAACTCCTCTCTCCGGTCTGGAGCCTCCTCTCTCCGGTCTGGCGCCTCCTCTCTCTGGCCTGGCGCCTCCTCTCTCCAGTCTGGCGTCTCCTCTCCAGTCTAGCGCCTCCTCTCTCCAGTCTGGCGCCTCCTCTCTCCGGTCTGGCGTCTCCTCTCTCTGGCCTGGCGCCTCCTCTCTCCGGTCTGGCGTCTCCTCTCTCTGGCCTGGCGCCTCCTCTCTCTGGTCTGGCGTCTCCTCTCTCTGGCCTGGCGCCTCCTCTCTCCAGTCTGGCATTTCCTTTCTGCAGTGATCGCCGTCCTGCTTCATCTGAGGCCCGTGCGCATGAGGCATTCTACATCATCATCACAGCCCGCCACTGCGCACCTGTGCAGTCACACTTTGATCTGTCCTGCTCAGGGCAAATCAAAGTATTGTAGTGCACATGCGCAGGTGATCTTTAACCTTTTCTCGCACATGCGCACTACAGTACTTTGATCTGCCCTCAGCAAGGCAGATCATAGTGCGAGTGCACAGGACCTCAATGTCGGCCTGTGTGGATGACGTAGACGTGTTATCCATACTGGGCTGGGAAAAAGAAGGACAAAGATTGATGCAGAAAGTAGGTGCCGGACCAGAGAGCTGTGACGCCCATCGGACCGGAAAGCTGCGACGCCCATCGGACAGGAGAGCTGCGACGCCCATCGGACAGGAGAGCTGTGACGCCCATCGGACAGGAGAGCTGTGACGCCCATCGGACAGGAGAGCTGTGACGCCCATCGGACAGGAGAGCTGTGACGCCCATCGGACAGGAGAGCTGTGACGCCCATCGGACAGGAGAGCTGTGACGCCCATCGGACAGGAGAGCTGTGACGCCCATCGGACAGGAGAGCTGTGACGCCCATCGGACAGGAGAGCTGTGACGCCCATCGGACAGGAGAGCGGTGACGCCCATCGGACAGGAGAGCGGTGAAGCCCATCGGACAGCAGAGCTGCGACGCCCATGGGACCGGAGAGCTGCGACGCCCATCGGACAGGAGAGCTGCGACGCCCATCGGACAGGATAGCTGTGACACCCATCGGACAGGAGAGCTGCGACGCCCATCGAACAGGAGAGCTGCGACGCCCATCGGACAGGAGAGCTGTGACGCCCATCGGACAGGAGAGCGGTGACGCCCATCGGACAGGAGAGCGGTGAAGCCCATCGGACAGCAGAGCTGTGATGCGCATGGGACCGGAGAGCTGCGACGCCCATCGGACAGGAGAGCTGCGACGCCCATCGGACAGGAGAGCTGCGACGCCCATCGGACCGGAGAGCTGCGACGCCCATCGGACAGCAGAGTTGCGACGGCCATCGGACAGGAGAGCTGCGACGCCCATCGGACAGGAGAGCGGTGAAGCCCATCGGACAGCAAAGCTGTGACGTCCATGGGACCGGAGAGCTGTGACGCCCATCGGACAGGAGAGCTGCGACGCCCATCGGACTGGAGAGCTGCGACGCCCATCGGACTGGAGAGCTGCGACGCCCATCGGACAGGAGAGCGGTGACGCCCATCGGACCGGAGAGCTGCGACGCCCATCGGACCGGAGAGCTGTGACGCCCATCGGACAGGAGAGCTGTGACGCCCATCGGACAGGAGAGCTGTGACGCCCATCGGACAGGAGAGCGGTGACGCCCATCGGACAGGAGAGCGGTGAAGCCCATCGGACAGCAGAGCTGTGACGCCAATGGGACCGGAGAGCTGCGACGCCCATGGGACCGGAGAGCTGTGACGCCCATCGGACAGGAGAGCTGCGACGCCCATCGGACAGGAGAGCTGCGACGCCCATCGGACAGGAGAGCTGCGACGCCCATCGGACCGGAGAGCTGTGATGCCCATCGGACCGGCCCACCCCCTAGATGAGTATTATAAAAATGATTTTTGTTATACAGCGTGGCCGGGGCTCTTATATACAGTGTTCTGGAATGCTGTATATAAGCTCACTGGTGGTGGCCACAGCTTATAGTCGCCAAATCTGGTGACAGGTTCCCTTCAAGAATATGCTGGACCGGGGAGGCGAATGTCAAGTACATTGAGCAATATTTATATATTGTCTTGGACTTCAATTATAGGTGAGGAAGCCGCAGTAGAAAAGTCGGAGAAGCCCTGCCATAGACAATGAATGGAGCAGATACGTGACCATTACTCCACTTTTTATGTTATACAGAGCGGCCTGGGCTCTTATATACAGTATTCTAGAATACTTTATATAAGAGCTCACTGGTGGTGACTGCAGCTCCTAAGGGAAAAACCTGGTGACAGATTTCCTTTAATGAGAACCTGTCACTTGCCATAAATACTTATTTACCTGGTGTAAATGCCTCTTTTCTCCTGAATCCGGTGATGTTTTTCTTTTTTTTCCTGTGTATCTCTATTCCTGAGATATGACCCTGTATGCAAATATATTTTAGCCAAGTGGGTGTGGTCCATAAAGGACACCAGCTAAGGAAAGTTGAGGACCACGCCCATTTGGATAAAAGTGCTAGATTTCCAAAAAAGAAAGATAGGGCCATATCTCAGGAAAGGAGAGGCGCAGGAACAAAAGAAAAACAATGTCCGATTCAGGAGAAGAGCAGAATTTACACCAGGTTAAAAAATATATATAGTTATGGTAAGTGACAAGTCGTCTTTAACTGTTGATATCTGCTATATGTCATATCCACTGTCTGTGACATTTGTGTTTTTGTGCAGTTTCTGTACCTAAATATAAGGGTTTAGCCAACTTTTTGTGCAATTTTTCTCCGCATCAAATATCTAATTTTTGCAATTTTTCTCTTTTCATTCGAAGCTGGGTGAACCCTTAACATTGGAGGACATGCTCTTGGTATGTCTTTTGGAAGATAGTATGAAAAGTAAAGTAAAGAATGGCAAACGGAAGAAGCAGGAATCCAAACCTAAAAAGGCGGGCAGCACACTCCCAAGGAAGGTCAAAAACGTTTCAAAATCTAGCCAGAAAGGCCAAGACGTGAACCCCGACAGTGATGGCAAATCGAAAAAGAAGAAGCGAAAGAAGAGAGCGGCCACAAAAACTGATGAGATTTGCTCACCGCAGAAAAGAAGCGATATCTCTGATGACCCTTTCGAGTCACCAGTCAAGAAAGCCAAGAAGAAAAAGCTGGAGATGCCCTGGAAAATCCATGCAAGTTTTTCATCATGGATGGAGCACAGTGGACTTCCGATAGGGAACATCAGTGGTGGGAAAACGCAAAAGAGTAGCAACATAGCGGCCACCAATGACCCGAAATGTATGGGTAGACCAACGTATGCGAATGGGGTAAGTCAAAGAGGAAGAAATTCAGTGCCTTTACATCAAAGCGAGAGGAAATTTGGGGTGACCAATCTTTGTTCGGAGGAGCCCCTAGATCTCTCGCTACCATCTCGGATTAGAGCCAAGAAGAATGTCCTGAGTCCAAGGGATGACGTCATCGCAATAAATTCTCCATCACCTACCGCGAGGGCTACGGCTTCCAAAAATGAGAAATTTACATTTTCCTTCAATCCTTCGGAAAATCCTGAAAACACAAATTTCAACCAGATTCTGCTGAACCCCGACTATTTCTTCAAAAGGAAAGGAGAATCCGGTAAAGCAATTGCAGTCACTCCTCCATTACTCACAATACAGAACGGCAAAAAAAGCCATGGGAAAAGAAAAAAATCTGAGCAATCCAAGAAATGAAGTATGAGTTTATTTTGTCTTTATGTAATTGTACATTTTTGGTTTTACATGAAATGTTTACTACAAAGTTGCAAAAGTTTACACAGTTTTGCTGGATCCACTTGGAATTCAGCAACTTATGGAAAGTCAGAAGTAGCAGAACTCCGCGAAGCCGCGTTATATCAGGGGGGATTTTGTATCAGATTTGTGAATGTAGCTCTGAATGTGGCTGTAATAAAGTTTTTGTTTATTCTTGCTGCTTTTAGTTTATCAGTTTATCATTTTGTGATTGTTATTGAAACCATCTTTCTTAGTCCTGACTTACCAATGAGCTTGTGATATACAGTGTGTCCACCCATATCCTGTCCACCGCCATTAACTTGAGAACGGCGGCAGCTATAGGCATAGAAGTGGTGTCTAGGTGTAGTAAAGTAGCCATGTGCTACACAATGAAACCACCTATAGCTCCACCTGGTGGAAAACAACGGAGTTAGCATTTCTTTGTCGCTCCATTGGGAGACCCAGACAATTGGGTGTATAGCTACTGCCTCCGGAGGCCACACAAAGTATTACACTCAAAAGTGTAAACCCCTCCCCTCTGCTATACACCCTCCCGTGCATCACGGGCTCCTCAGTTTTTATGCTTTGTGCGAAGGAGGCACACATGCACGCATAGCTCCACAATTTAGTCAACAGCAGCTGCTGACTAGGTCGGATGGAAGAAAAGAGGGCCCATAACAGGGCCCCCAGCATGCTCCCTTCTCACCCCACTCTTGTCGGCGGTGTTGTTAAGGTTGCGGTACCCATTGCGGGTACATAGGCAGGAGCCACATGCTGTTTTCCTTCCCCATCCCTTTAGGGCTCTGGGTGAAGTGGGATCCTAATCGGTCTCCAGGCACTGGGACCGTGCTCCCTCCGCAGCCCCTGGGGAATCTGCTGGACAGGAGCCGGGTATCGTCAGGGACAAGGCCCTGCTACTGTGAGGTACTCTGTGTCCCCGTGGGGACCGCGCATGGAGCGCTTGTGCCATACACACTGCAGCACTGCTGGGTGTGTTAGTGCGCCGGGGACTACCGCGCCGGCCGTGCTTATTTGCAGGCCGCGCTTATAACTTTAGTCCCCGGCTTTTGCGGCCTAGTTTCGCTTATTCCCGCCTACAGGCCTGCCAGTCAGGGGAAGGGCGGGACGCTGCACAGGACGGCAGCACTGAGGGCTGGAGCATACTCTGTATCCTCCTCCCCCCTCACTCAGCACAGTGGGGCACTAGATTCCCGCACTTTCTAGGGCACGCCCACGGCCCCCTCCTCCCCACAGAACGCCGGCAGCCATTACTGTCAGCACTTCTGACGCTGGAGAGGAGAGACAACATCAGGGGGGCCCGGGCACGGATTCTGGTGATCACACAACCGCTGTGAGCGGTCGGTAAGCAGCACCTGAGGTGCTGGCCCCACTGAGTGCCGAAGTGTACATGTATATATATGTGCTTGTTGTATGGTCGCACTGTTGCTTTTTGGCTACTCCTAGAGAAGCCTTACAGTCCAGCCCCGGGCACTGTTCAATCATTATACCACCCCCGGACCTGCCAGTCAGGAGGAAGGGCGGGACAGTCGGGCTGACGCCGACAGTGAGGGCCGGAGCACACTTCGCTGTCCTCCGCCCCCCTCACTAATCACGCTACGGAACTGATCCCCTCAAGGACTCAGTGTCCCCTTGGGGACGGTGCAGAGAGCAGCTTCGCCTCAGACTTGGCGACTACCGCGCCGACCGCGCCTGCTTGCCGGCCGCGGTCTGTAACTTTAGTTCCCGGCTTTTGCGGCCTAGCGCCTTAAACTCTCGTCCCTGGCCCTGCCAGTCAGGGGGAAGGGCGGGACGGTCAGTCGGAGGCTAGCAGTGACGGCTGGAGCACACTTGGCTGTCCTCCGCCTCCCTCACGTTTCGCTCAGGGCACCAGATTCCTGCACTTTTGGGGTTACGCCTACGGCTCCCCCCTCCACTGTACACGCCGACAGCCATGTTTTCAGCAGCACATACTGCTTCAGGGTCGGTACACCAGGGGGCTTCTTCTCGATGCTGGGCCCCCTAGAGTGATGAACTGTATATGGGATACACTGTATATATGGCTATATAATGTTTGAATGCAGTTTCACTGGTTGAGCTTCGCCGGCGTTCCCTGTCCAGGCGGCAGGGACAGAGTTACAGCTTTGCTGAGAAACTCTCTAGGTCATTTTCACTATCCATGTCTCAGGCTATGGACAAATGGTCGGCTAAGAGACTAGGAGTTTGCAGTCCAGACCGGCCCCTTACACAGGCCCCGGGCACTGCGGGATCGCCCCAGGCCTCCCTCGGTCTGCGACGAAGCGTGTTCCTGGGGTGGCCTCTAGTTAGTACGTGGTAAACTCCAGCACGAACCGCAGTCCCAGTCCTGCTAAGCAGCCTTGCTTGGAATCTTCCCCGACTTCTAGGGTCTCAGCTTGAGGACCCTCTAGAGGATGGGGCGGAGGTCGCAACCCAGGACTCTGTCCGGACGTGGCTCTCAAGGCTTCACAGATTCTGTCCAGAAGCACACCTTCCCGGACAAGCGTTTTACTGAACGCCTTATAACACACGTTGTCCCTTCCCCTCTGACGTTGTTAAGGTTTCGGCTCAGTGTCATAATGTGCCCGCCAGTCTCGGACTGGCGGCTAGCTCAGTAGTAGCAGTGGCTGGCGGGTCCACGCTCAAGAATGCCACGGACAGACAGATAGAACTCCTAATGGGATCCATCTATGAAGCCATAGGCGCGTCCGTTGCCCCAGCCTTTGCAGGGGTGGGCACTCCAGGCTATCTCAGCTGCTCTGTCTCAGATCAATGCGGTCATCCTGTGCTCCGCAATTAGCGTCTTTGACGTCTCAGGCGGTGGTATTTTCATCCTCCGCCGTGCACAGAGAACCTTTTCTGCATGGCGGTCCAGGTCAGGGGAGTGGTCCCCACATGTCCAAGACCGATGTAGGAGACATTCTGTCTTACGGTCACAGGATAGAGCTCAGTTCTCGTCCTCCGACTCGTTGATTCACAGCATCTCCGTCCTCCGAGCGAGCCGATGCACGTTTCCAGTCGGTGAACACTCCGAAGGCAGGAGGAGTTGCGATCCTCGTTCCCCTTCAAGAACGTAGTCACGGCTTTTTACTCCAGCTTGTTCGTGGTACCAGATAGGACGGATCACTCCGCCCCGTTCTGGACTTCACACGGCTCAACGGACGGAGAACCTGACGGTTCCGGATGGAATCTCTCCGCTTGCCATCACCTTTGATGGCCCAAGGAGGTTTCCTAGCATCAATCGACATCAGGGATGCTTATTTCCACGTGCCGATTGTACCAGAATATCAGCGCTTCCTGCGCTTCGCCATAGGGAACGAACACCTTCAGTTCATGGCACTAACTTTCGGCCTGGTGACAGCCCTACGGGCCTTCACCAAGGTCATGACAACGGTGGTAGCGGTCCTACTCTCTCAGGCAATCTGCTGGTCAAGGCCCCCTCTCGGATGGCATGCCAACACAGACTGAACATTGCTCTAGAGACTCTCCAGAGATTCGGGTGGTTCATCAATTTTTCCTAAACTCAAAATTGGCACCGGCCCAATCACTGACATATCTCGGCATGGAGTTTCATACTCTCTCAGCGATAGTGAAGCTTCCGCTGGACAAACAGCGTTCACTACAGACAGGGGTGCAATCGTTCCTTCGAGCCCAGTCACACCCTTGAGGCGCCTCATGCACTTCCTAGAGAAGTTGGTGGCAGCAATAGAGACAGCTCCGTTTGCGCAGATTCATCTGCGCCCACTTTAATGGGACTTTCTCCGCAAATGGGACAGCAAATCGACGTCCCTCGACAAGAACGTTGCTCCTTCTCGGGCAGCCATGGCCTCCCTTCAGTGGTGGCTTCTTCCCACTCTTGTCGAAGGAAAAATTCTTCCTGCCCACATCCTGGGCTGTGGTCACGGCGGACGCGAGTCTGTCAGGGAGTCTTCCTCCACCACAGGGCTCAGGGTACATGGACTCAGCAGAGTCCTCCCTCCAGATCAATGTTCTGGAGAGAAGGGCAGTGTTCTAGCCCTAATAGCGTTCCAGCCATGGCTGGAAGGCAGGCAGATCCGAATTCAGTCGGACAACGCCACGGCGGTGGCATACATCAACCACCAAGGCGGCACAAGCAGTCGGCAAGCCTTCCAGCAAGTCCGGCGGATTCTGCTGTGGGTGGAAGCCACAGCCTCCACCATCTCCGCAGTTCACATCCCGGGCGTAGAAAACTGGGAAGCAGACTTTCTCAGTCGCCAGGGCATGGACGCAGGGGAATGGTCTCTTCGACCGGACGTGTTTCAAGAGATTGTTGCCGCTGGGGGAAGCCGGACATCGACCTATTGGCGTCCCGGCACAACAACAAGGTCCCGGCATTCATGGCACGTTCTCAAGATCACAGAGCTCTGGCGGCAGACGCATTCTGAATTCTGCGGCCCTCAACCTGACTGCGTAGCCATTGAGTACTGGATCCTAGCGTCTTCAGGGTTATCTCAAGAGGTCATTGCCACTATGAGACAGGCCAAGCAACCAACGTCCGCCAAAGATCTACCACAGGACGTGGAAGATCTTCTTATCCTGGTGCTCTGATCAGAGTTTTACTCTCTGGCCATTCGCCTTGCCCACTTTCTGTCCTTCCTTCAATCCGGAATGGAGAAGGGGTTGTCTCTCGGTTCCCTTAAGGGACAAGTTTCGGCGCTTTCTGTGTTTGTGTTTCAAAAGCGTCTAGCCAAACTCCCTCAGGTACGCTCGTTCCTGCAGGGGGTTTGCCACATAGTCCCTCCTTACAAGCGTCGGCTAGAACCCTGGGATCGGAACAGGGTGATACCGGCTCTTCAGAACCCACCCTTCGAGCCAATGAGGGATATTCTCTTTCACGCCTTTCGCAGAGGGTGGTCTTCCTAGTGGCAGTCACGTCACTCCGCAGAGTGTCTGACATAGCAGCGCTGTCATGTAAAGTCCCCCTTCCTGGTGTTTCACCAGGACAAGCTGGTTCTGCGTTCGGTTCTGGAATTTCTCCCGAAGGTGGTATCCTCTGTTCATCTCAATCAGGATATCTTCTTACCTTCTTTTTGTCTCATCCGGTTCACCAACGTGGAAAGGATTTGCACTTGTTAGGTCTGGTGAGAGCACTCAGACTCTACATTTCTTGTACGGCGCCCCTGCGCCGCTCAGATGCGCTCTTGTCCTTGTCGCTGACCAGCGTAAAGGGTCGCAAGCTCCCAAGTCAACTTGGCTCGGTGGATCAAGGAACCAATTCTTGAAGCCTACCGTTCCGCTGGGCTTCCGGTTCCTTCAAGGCTGAAGGCCCATTCTCCCAGAGCCGTGGGTGCGTCCTGGCCGTTGCTGCACCAGGCTACGGCTCAGCAGGTGTGTCAGGCGACTACCTGGTTGAGTCTGCACGCCTTCACGGAGCACTATCTAGTGCATACCTACGCTCGGCAGATGCCAGCTTAGGTAGGCGAGTCCTTCAGGCGGCGGTTGCCCACCTGTAGGAAGGGGCCGTTTTACGGCTATATTACGAGGTATTCTTTTACCCACCCAGGGACTGCTTTTGGAGGGCCTATTGTCTGGGTCTCCCAATGGAGCGACAAAGAAGAAGGGAATTTTGTTTACTTACCGTAAATTCCTTTTCTTCTAGCTCCAATTGGGAGACCCAGCACCCGCCCCTGTTCCCTTCGGGCTGTTATTCTTTGTGTACACATGTTGTTCAGATTGAATTGTTCTTGGTCATGGTTTCAGTTCTCCGAACATCCTTCGGATTGAATTTACCTTAGACCAATTTATAAGTTTCCTCCTTCGTGCTTTTGCACCAAAACTGAGGAGCCCGTGATGCACGGGAGGGTGTATAGCAGAGGGGAGGGGTTTACACTTTTGAGTGTAATACTTTGTGTGGCCTCCGGAGGCAGTAGCTATACACCCAATTGTCTGGGTCTCCCAATTGGAGCTAGAAGAAAAGGAATTTACGGTAAGTAAACAAAATTCCCTTCTTTTATCTCGAAAACAGAACGAGATAGAGAAAAAAAGTGAATTACAAAATTGTAGGGCATCATCAATTCAATATGAATCGACACCTTGCATACAGAAATGCTATGATTAGAACGTGTAAAACTCAGAAGGCTGTGGACATGAAGCGATACCTCATGGAGACCTTCCTACAAGTCATTGGGTATGGTGGCTGTGTGGAGTGGCCTCCACGATCACCTGACCCGACCCCATTGGACTTCTTTCTGTGAGGTCACATCAAACTGCAGGTGTATGCGACCCCTCCACCAACATTGTGAAACCTACGACGACGTATCACAGATGCTTGTGCAAACGTGTCACCTACCATATTGCACAACGTGCAGCAAGATACAGTATGCTGTCCAGAGCCCTGATGTGCATTGCAGCTGACGGGGGCCACTTTGAGCATCAAAGTTAAATGAGCGCCATATGCGTGACCAGCATTCAATGTTTTGGGGGGGTCATGGGTTTCATATCATAGCATTTCTGTATGCAAGGTGTCGATTCGTATTGAATTGATGATGCCCTACAACTTTGTATTTCACTTTTTTTCTCTATCTCATTCCATTTTCGAGATAAAAATGCTAACTCCATTGTTTTCCACCAGGTGGCGCTATAGGTGATTTCATTGCGTAGCGCATGGCTACTTTACTATACCTAGACACCTCTTCTATGCCTATAGCTGCCGCCGTTCTCAAGTTAATGGCGGTGGACAGGATATGGGTGGACACACTGTATGTATACAATCATGGACGATTGTGTTGGCACCCTTGAAATTGTTCCCGAAAATGAACTATTTCTCCCAGAAAATGATTGCAATTACAAATGTCATACACATGCAGGGCCGCCAGTGGCAAAATTTTGGGGCCCCATGAGACTCCACCCAGGCTCCACCCCAGGTCCGCCTCATCCCCTCAAACCTTCCACACTCGCCACCATTCTTGGAAAAACGTGTGTGTATGTGTACATATACAGTTCTGCCAAAAATTAAGAGACCACTGTCCAGTTTTAGAAAAATCAGCTTCTCTACATGTCTGACTTCCATTCCATTCCTGCGTCAGTTGAATTCCAACCAGAGTCCACCTCATTCTACTAAGGCTGCTTTCACACATCCGTTTTTTGCCGTCAGGCACAATCCAGTGAGTACCGGATAAAACGAATCCGGCGCCAGATGCGTTTTTTTCTTCATTGAATTGTATCAGGGCCGAATTGTGCCTGATGCCCTTGCGTTGCATCTGTCGTGCGCCGGATCGAAATTTCTGTGTTTAGCTACCGGAAAGGATGCAACATGCAACGTTTTTTGTCATGTACAATAAAAGCCTATGGGCACCGGATCTGTTGTAATGCGGCACACAATGCATTGCAGCGACAGATTCTGTTTTTGCTACTGAGCATGCTCAGTAGCACAACGAATCCGTCCAAAAACTGATGGAAAAAACGTATGCAACTGATCCATTTTTTCGTCTGATCCGTTGCATCATTTTTAACACCGGATTATGCCTGACGGCAAGAACCGGATGTGTGAAAGCAGCCTTACTGTGTTCTGATTAGGTGATCATCTGTACCAAATCCTATTTAACGAGGGAAAGTATAAAAATCACTGCTGTGGTCTGCACAATCCTCTTGCAATAGGACAAGCTGGATGGAAAACAAGTGCTAGTAATATCCCAAAAGTAATAGAAATGAAAAAATAACTTACCATGCCAAAGGAGTTGAATAGAAAAGTCTTGATTGAGGAAAAGAAGGGCTCAATTCTGGCTTCACTAGCAGAGGGATACAATAAGCGTCATGCTTAAAATTTCTAAGATGGCAGTCCATTACAACAAGGTCAAGCAGCAGACATTGGGGACAAAAAGAGTACAGACCGGTAGAGAGAGAAAGCGACTCTCCACTGACCAGGATGACCGTCCTCTTATTCGAATGTCACTCAGCAAGCGAAGGATGACATCAAGTGACTTACAAAAGGAATGGGAAATGGCAGCCGGGGTGAAGTGCACGGCAAGAACAGTTCGTAACAGGCTCCTAGAGGCAGGGCTCAAGTCATGTAAAGGTAGAAAAAATCCTTTCATCAATGAGAAGCAAAGGAGAGGCAAGCTGAAGTTTGCCAAAGGCCAGAAAGATTGGACCATAGAGGACTGGAGTAAGGTAATCTTCTCTGATGAATCTAATTTTCAGCTTTGCCCAACACCTGGTCATCTAATGGTTAGACGGAGACCTGGAGAGGTGTACAAGCTACAGTGTCTTGCACCCACTGTGAAATTTGGTGGAGGATTGATGATGATCGGGGGATGCTTCAGCAAGGCTGGAATTGGGCAGATTAAACTTTGCGAATGACGTATGAATCAAGCCACAAACAGTTGCTTCCTTCTGCTCAGGCAATGTTCTCCAACTCTAAGGACTGTTTTTTCCAGCCGGACAATGTGCCATGCCACACAGCTAGGTCAATCAATGTGTGGATGAAAGACCACCACATCAAAACCTTGTTATGACCAGCCCAATCTCCAGACCTGAACCCCATTGAAAACCTCTGGAATGTAATCAAGAGGAAGATGGATAGTCACAAGCCATCAAGCAAAGAAGAACTGCTTACATTTTTGCACCAGGAGTGGCATAAGGTCACCCAAAAGCAGTGTGAAAGACCGGTGGAATGCAGCCAAGACGCATGAAAGCTGTGATGAAAAATCATGATAATTCCACAAAATATTGATTTCTGAACTCTTCCTGAGATAAAACATTATTAGTATTGTTGTTTCTAAATGATTATGAACTTGTTTCCTTTGCATTATTTGAGGTCTGGAAGTTCTGTGCATTCTGTGCATTGTTCGTTATTTTGACCATTTCTCATTTTCAGAAAATAAATACAAAATTTATTGCTTGGAAATTCGGAGACGTTGTCAGTAGTTTATAGAGTAAAAAAAAATTACATTGTACTCAAAAATATAAAGAGAAAAATCAGAAAAACTGAAAATTTTACAGTGGTCTCTTATTTTTTGCCAGAGGTATGTATAGATATATATATATATATATGTATGTATATACACACATACACACACTGGTATGGTCAAAACTGTTAGCACCCTTGAAGTTGAACCCTCTGTATAATATCCCCCCCACACACTGCTCCTCTATATAATGTCCCACACACACACACACACACACACACACACTGCTCCTCTGTATAATATTTACACACCCTCTGTATAATATCCCTCATGTACGCTGCCCCTTTGTATACTATCCCCCCAGACAAGCTGCACCTATATATATATTCACACACACACTGCTCCTCTGTATTCTATTCCCCACACACAAAAACACACAATCCTGGTATATATGTCCCCATCCTGGGCCCTTCCTGGTATGTACTGTAACTGCTATAATACTGCCCCCATGTAAAAGAATATAACTACTATAATATTGCCCCTATGTACAAGAATATAACTACTATAATACTGCCCCCTATGTACAAGAATAGAACTACTATAATAAAACTATAACACTACCCCTATGTACAAGAATATAACTACTATAATACTGCCCCTATGTACAAGAATATAACTACTATAATACTGCCTGCCCCTATGTACAAGAATATAACTACTATAATACTGCCCCTATGTACAAGAATATAACTACTATAATACTGCCCCTATGTACTAGAATATAACTACTATAATACTGCCCCCTATGTACAAGAATATAACTACTATAATACTGCCCCAATGTACAAGAATATATCTACTATAATACTGCTCCCTATGTACAAGAATATATCTACTATAATACTGCCCCTATGTACAAGAATATATCTACTATAATACTGCTCCTATGTACAAGAATATAGCTACTATAATACTGCCCCCTATGTACAAGAATATAGCTACTATAATACTGCCCCCTATGTACAAGAATATAACTATTATAATACTGCCCCTATGTACAAGAATATATCTACTATAATACTGCCCCTATGTACAAGAATATAACTACTATAATACTGCCCCTATGTACTAGAATATAACTACTATAATACTGCCCCCTATGTACAAGAATATAACTACTATAATACTGCCCCAATGTACAAGAATATATCTACTATAATACTGCTCCCTATGTACAAGAATATATCTACTATAATACTGCCCCTATGTACAAGAATATATCTACTATAATACTGCTCCTATGTACAAGAATATAGCTACTATAATACTGCCCCCTATGTACAAGAATATAGCTACTATAATACTGCCCCCTATGTACAAGAATATAACTATTATAATACTGCCCCTATGTACAAGAATATAACTATTATAATACTGCCCCCAATGTACAAGAATATATCTACTATAATACTGCTCCTATGTACAAGAATATAACTACTATAATACTGCCCCTATATACAAGAATATAACTACTATAATACTGCTCCTATGTACAAGAATATAACTACTATAATACTGCTCCCTATGTACAAGAATATAACTACTATAATACTACTCCCTATGTACAAGAATATAACTACTATAATACTGCCCCCTATGTACAAGAATATATCTACTATAATACTGCTCCCTATGTACAAGAATATAACTACTATAATACTGCTCCTATGTACAAGAATATAACTACTATAATACTGCCCCTATGTACAAAAATATAACTACTATAATACTGCCCCCTATGTACAAGAATATATCTACTATAATACTGCTCCCTATGTACAAGAATATAACTACTATAATACTGCTCCTATGTACAAGAATATAACTACTATAATACTGCCCCTATGTACAAGAATATATCTACTATAATACTGCTCCCTATGTACAAGAATATAACTACTATAATACTGCCCCTATATACAAGAATATATCTACTATAATACTGCTCCCTATGTACAAGAATATAACTACTATAATACTGCCCCCTATGTACAAGAATATAACTACTATAATACTGCCCCTATATACAAGAATATATCTACTATAATACTGCTCCCTATGTACAAGAATATAACTACTATAATACTGCCCCCTATATACAAGAATATAACTACTATAATACTGCCCCCTATGTACAAGAATATAATTACTATAATACTGCCCCTATGTACAAGAATATAACTACTATAATACTGCCCCTATGTACTAGAAAATAACTACTATAATACTGCCCCTATGTACTAGAAAATAACTACTATAATGCTGCCCAAACGCTGAATAATAGAAATATTCAATTTTATTACCGCTCTGATTCCTTCTATAGGCTGCGGAGCTGTAGGGATCAGGGCTCCCTCTGTAATTGTAGTGGAGCCGGCATCTGGAGTTTATTACATTGCTTTCTTTTTTTTTTTTTGCTAAACATTAGTTCCACAATAATAATTTTATTTCGTCTTGGAGCTGCGCAGCTTTTAATCTTCCGTCTTGAAGGGAAATGTTTCTGAAAGTTGCAGTTTGCAGATCACAATTATTTATGTTCTCCTTCTCAGTAAACAGATGCCAGAACAACGCTGCGGCTGTAAGCACTAAACAGCGAGTGGCTCCCCGCATCTAGACACAGCTGTATATAGGGTCTGTAGACACCCAACGAAGACCTCACTTATTTGAGTACCCCTCCCTCTTTTATATTGCCAAATTTGCTCTGTCTGTCCGCTGTCCCGGCTCCAGTACTGAGTCTTGCTTCCTTCCCCTATCACTGGCCCCCACTGTTCACTATTGATATAATAATCCAATGCTTTTTATGGCCGATTCAGGTACCAAATTGTTCCTTTAGATTCAGAAGACGTTGCTCCTTGCTACCACATGTTTCACAGACGTTTGCTTCATCATTCACTACTCTCAGCTGCAGTCCTGGTACTTTTGCACTCGACTGCACACTCCATTTGCAAATGTGACTGATAAAAAAAGTCATCCCTACTAATTCTGGTTCTGTTCCCACCTTGATCTCTGCAAGCAAGGTACCTAATGATTCATGACTGCTATTCCTATGTTGCTTATACTCACAGCTTTTGGGGTTTTTTTTAAATTCTTTATTTAAATTTTTTGTTCTTGTGTGTAACTACGTCTCTGCAAACAAATTACCATATTGCAATATATCAGTTTAGTCATGTGTGTAACTGCAACAAGGCAATCAAGATATCATATTGCCTAAACATTCATTTCTGTAACTGCATCACTGCAAGCAAGTTACCAATTGCCTAGACATCTGTTCCCATGGGTATCCGAACACTTGGCTTGACTTCATCTGCCATCCATGCTGCTCACCTTGATATATGGTTTAGGGAATCCCTCTCACCATGTTAGCTTATAACAGTGGCCGACTCAGGTATCAAAGTGTCCCTTTGGATTCAGAAGACATTGCTCCTTGCTACCACATGTTTCACAGACGTTTGCCGCATGATTCACTACTCTCAGCTTCAGTCCTGTGAATTTGGTACTTTTTCACTCAACTGCACACTCCATTTGTAAATGTTACTGATAAAAAAAGTCATGCCTACTAATGCTGGTTCTGTCCCCACCTTGATCTCTGCAAGCAAGGTACCTAATGATTCGTGACTGCTATTCCTATGTTGCTTATACTCACAGCTTTTTTGTTCTTGTGTGTAACTACATCTCTGCAAACAAATTACCATATTGCAATATATCAGTTTAGTCATGTGTGTAACTGCAGCAAAGCAATCAAGATATCATATTGCCTAAACATTCATTTGTGTAACCGCATCACTGCAAGCAAGTTACCAATTGCCTAGACATCTGTTCCCATGGGTATCCGAACACTTGGCTTGACTTCATCTGCCATCCATGCTGCTCACCCTGATATACTGTTTAGATAATCCCCCTCACCATGTGTGCCTATAATAGTGGCCGACTCAGGTACCAAAGTGTCCCTTTAGATTCAGAAGACATTGCTCCTTGCTACCACATGTTTCACAGACGTTTGCCTTATCATTCATTACTCTCAGCTTCAGTCCTGTGAATTTGGTATGTTTGCACTCGACTGCACACTCCATTTGCAAATGTTACTGATAAAAAAGTCATGCCTACTAATTCTGGTTCTGTCCCCACCTTGATCTCTGCAAGCAAGGTACCTAATAATTCATGACTGCTATTCCTATGTTGCTTATACTCACAGCTTTTTTGTTCTTGTGTGTAACTACGTCTCTGCAAACAAATTACCATATTGCAATATATCAGTTTAGTCATGTGTGTAACTGCAACAAGGCAATCAAGATATCATATTGCCTAAACATTCATTTCTGTAACCGCATCACTGCAAGCAAGTTACCAATTGCCTAGACATCTGTTCCCAAGTCTATCTGGACACCTGGCTTAATTTCATCTTCTATCCTTGCTGCTCACCCTGACATACGGTTTAGGGAATCCCCCTCACCATGTGAGCCTGTATCTAAGTAGATTGATTATGCTGAGACTAAACTTTGTAAACTTTTCCTTTCCTTTAGGGATCCATGAGAGCAATAACTGCTATGGAACATATCAAAAAGTTTGTTAAAATGGTTTTCTGGTTTCAGAAAACCCTTGTCCTCCAGCTACAGTGTGTATTTTATTGAAACAAATTGTGCTTTACTCACCATCCCCAGGTCCTTAACTGTCTCTTCCGCTCCTTCCAGTGTCTGTTATCTATAGCACTGATGTCACATCAACAGCATAGTAGCGGAGGCTATTGGACCTCAGGTGGGTGAGTAAAGTAGGATTTTTTTGGGTGGGGGAGGGGTATTTTTAATTTTTGGACAATTTTTTAATTTCAAACCCCCTAAATTGGATACTGCTTTGTGAAGGCAACAGAGCCGTCCATGTTCACTCTGTAAAATTGAATTTATACAGTGGTCAGACAATTGACCATGGTTTTATAAAAGCCTAAACAGACTAGTCATTAATGGAAATATCCATCATAATGCAAGACCTTTTAAAGGGAATTTGTCACAGATTTTTGCTCCCCCATCTGAGAGCAGCATAATGTAGAGACAGACCCTGATTCCAGCGTTGTGTCACTTACTGAGCTGTTTGCTGTCATTTTGATAAAATTAATGTTTTCTCTGCTGCAGATCTAGCAGTTGTACAGAGCTCATGAATATGCTGGACTACCTGCAGCATGGTAAGTAGTCCTGTAATGATAATCTCCTACTGATTAAACAGTGATTTTATCAAAACTACACTAAGTAATCCAGTAAGTGACACATCACTGGAATCAGGATCTCTGTCTACATTATGCTGCTCTCAGATAAGGAGGCAAAATACTGGTGACAGATTCCCTTTAAGGGGTGTTTTTATGGGCTGTATAGAACTACTGGTTGTGACTAGTGACATTGTCTTAAGGATAGAGAATAATTAAAATCCCCATATGTGATATCACTGTCAAAGTCAACTGACAGCAAAAAGGATTAAGTAATAAGTGTTCATTGATTACAAATTAATCAATCAAAGTAATTACGGATGATGCCCATTGATTAGATATGACGGTCATTCCTCTATGTGACCACTAGATGGCAGCAGAGTTGTGCTGATGAGTTACATTGAGTTTCACTATAACTTGCTGAATATACGTTAATAATTTGGAAGAAAATGACTTGAAATGTCCATTTTTTTGGTCCAAAGTTACCAAGGCACAGAGTGAAATAATCTTTAGCCAGCTTGCTTCAGGAAATGCAACTTAATGCTTAATGCTAAGGCAGAGATGGAATTGATGCCCAAGTTGGAGATGGCAACCATCAGTGGGCACATTTGCTCATATAATCCTCTCCTGGTTGTAGCTTCCAGACAATTTAACACTATTCACAGGGGTATTGCCAGCTGCTAATTGCCCCATTTGTGCCAGCCTGTTTTGTTTTCATAGCCCATCAAGAATTGCTAAAATGTCAGAACCACCCAACATACTAAGCTGATATTCCCTTTAGTGACACATTCTGTCATGCGATGTTGGGCTCTGCACGCACCTGGTGGCACGGCGGCATCAGACACTGTTCACACCACAGAGTCTGACAAGAAACCTGAGTCTTCTGAATCAGCCGACGCCCAGCCAGAGTCGGACGTCGGCTGATTCAGGTTCACTAGTCTTCAGCTCTGCAGGAGTTAATTCCTGCAGACTGGTGAGCAGGAACTAGGAGCTCAGGTTGGTGATTGCCATGTCCAGCTATCTCCTCCCTATTTAAAGCACGGCCTTCTTTCAGTATGCGCTGATGACAGCTTCAGCGATCCCGGTCTTGGTGATTTTCCTGTTCATGGTGACCCGTTTTGCGCTTTTGAGTGGTGTGAATGTTCCCCAGTTGTGCACTACGTCCCCCCCCCCCCCCGTTTTTTGTTTTTCCCCTGTACACATATTGTCTCTCCTTTGTATTTTGAGTGCTGTGTGTACGAGTTTCCGTTCTCCCTTGTCCGTGTCATTTTGTGGGGTTTTGTCATTGTGTTTTCTAGCCCGCCCCAAGGGAGTGGGAGAGGAGGAGTAAGATCAGGGCTCGGGCAGGAGTCAGGATCACGCTGGAGGATCGGACCTGGCTACCATCAAGCCTACCTCCGAGATAAGGGACAGCGCAGGATCTCAAGTCTCAGGGCCAGTCTGGGGTCCCCGGTCCTGTCTTCATATACCCCTTGACACATAGATATGCTTCATCCTCATAGTTCCAGTAGCGTTAAGCAATTTATCCTCTTAAAATGCAACTGTGCCAATCCAACGTTAAACAACACTTGTAGTACCAGCCAACTAGTTTGTTTTACGCAGCGGCACAAAGGAGGGAAAAAAGGTGGACAGGGGGCCCTGATGATAGGGAGTGAGAGGGGGTAAGGGTGACCCCTAAACACTCACATGGGACTGAACCCTGTACTCTCTATCGTCCCTAGACGGGTCCTTCCCCGTGCGACATCACGTTCTGACCCTGTACTAGCCTTGGCTAGTGAGCTGGACAGCAAGACACTAGTCTTACTACAACCTAATAGTACCAGCAGCATTATACCCAGTGCAATGCCTGTAGTGCCAGTCTCATTATATGCCTATAATGATGCCTTTTGCAGTCACAACATGACAGTGTTAGTAGTGCTAGACACATTGCACAGCCCATAATTCCACTATCATGGTTCCAATTTGCGGAGCATTTTGTGTGGTTATGTTCTGCCTTGATCTCCTGGAGAGCCAGTACTTGCTGTTTCTTCGCTTAGAGCCTTTTGCAGGTTGGAGGCTCTGCTGTTTTTCTTGAACACCCATGGACAGGTTGTCTCTCTGCTCTGGGTTCTGCGCTGGTCCTGGGAGGTGCCTACACAGATGCTCCTCGTTTTGGGTGATTGCTCTGCTTCATTAGGGAGTATGCTTTTCCGGAACGTCGCCAGTCATTCTTCCTGGTTACAGTAGTGCTCTCGGCTCCCGTAGGTAATCTGATCTTAGCTATTGACTCTGAACTGTTGTTGACTCTTCTTTGCCTGTCTCCCTGTTTTTGTTGCTGCCTCCTGGCTACTAACCTCGGACCTTCTCCTGACCACGTCCCTGCCTGATCCCTGTATCATGTACATACTCTCCTGGAATACTGATCATTGGCTTGTATCTTGACCTTATCTCTGTCTGCTCTGTGTCCTGTCGTTACCTCCTCACCACTGACCACGTCCCTGCCTGCTCCCTGTGCCCTGTACCTACTCTCCTGGAATCCTGACCCTTGGCTTGTATCTTGACCTCATCTCTGTCTGCTCCCAGTGTCCTGTCGTTACCTCCTGGCTACTGACCTCGGACCTCCTCCTGACCACGTCCCTGCCTGCTCCTGCTCCCGGTGTCCTGTCATTACCTCTTGGCTACTGACCTTGGACCTCCTCCTGACCACGTTCCTGCCTGCTCCTTGTATCCTGTATGGTTTCTCTTGGAATCCTGACTTTGTCTCTGTCTGCTCCCAGTGTCCTGTCGTTACCTCCTGGCTACTGACCTCGGACCTTCTCCTGACCACGTTCCTGCCTGCTCCTTGTATCCTGTATGGACTCTCCAGGAATCCAGACCATGTCTCTGTCTGCTCCCAGTGTCCTGTCGTTACCTCCTGGCTTCTGACCTCGGCTTGTCTGACTACCTCTCCATTCACTGCACACATATGTGTCTCGCGCCACCTAGTGACGGACATCACAACCACAGTGCCAACTCAATGCATCGCCCAAAGTGTCGGCCACACAGAAAAGTGCACACAACTGACGGCAGCCAGTGACATGTGACTGTCGGTCGGTGCCAGCTGTGCCGAATCTTTACTTTTCAGCTTCACAGACAGTGCCCTCTCGTGCGCAGACCTGACCATGTGATATATTTCAATTACACAAAGTAAAACCGTATTTATAGAAAATAAAATCTCCAGCCGGTAATTAAATGACTGTGACGCCGATAAGTTATTCCGCTGAAAGATGGAGAAATAATCCATTAAGATGAATGAATCAGCCGCGGTATTGGAGATCTTAGGGCAGTAGTCAATATGGTTATATTACTGCTGCCATTAAAGGTCCTGGTGGGGAGGGGGAACCCCGCGTGTTCTGTGCAGAGCGCAATCGATTGAGTGGTCAGCAGAAATGAGGCATTAATAATGTATTACAGTCAGTGAGCGCCCGGGGAGCACTTCATGGGCCTCGCCATGCCCTGCGGTACAGGACGCACAGACGTGTCTAACAGTGACAGATTACTATCAAATCAGTAATAGACTACATGTATCAATCCCACAACAGTTTTAAGATACTCTATATAGAGAAAAGTAAGTGCCCCCTCCACACTCCACCTCCCCGAGCTTTTCTAATCTTCTGCTTTACAACCATAGACTATAATATGGAGTCTTCTGTGTCATGATCCCAGCATGTGGCACAAAGGAAGGAAAAATGGGCATAGGGGGCCTTGATGATTGGGAGAGGGGGTAAGGGTGACCCCATAAACACTCAAATGAGACTGAACCTGTATTCTCTATCGTCCCTAATCCTTCCCCCATGCGCCATTACATACTGGCCCTGGCTAGTGAGCTGGGCAGCAAGACCCTAGTCTTACTACTACATAAAGAGTTCTGACCCTGGTCTAGCCCTGGCTAGTGAGCTGGACAGCAATACTCTAGTCTTTCTGCTACGTAAAGACAACACGGGGAGATAAACAAAGAAAGGGGAATAAAACAACAGACAGATTTCCACAGCTTCCACAAGAACAACTTCTTCTGGTAAGTATAGAAGAACTATCACTAGCATATGGGAGAGTAGGGAGTGCGTTTAAATAATGAAAGGAAGGGGCAGCAGCTGAGATTAGTGATATATGCAATCTCAGCAGGATCAAAAAAGGAACTCTTAATCCCTTCAACGCCAAATTAAAATAAATCCTCATCTCAAGTTGAAGAGGACGTACGATCTGCTAATCGTTCTGACCTTCTAATCCCAGATACCGCAAGGTCTCAGCCGGATGGAACACACCCGTGACATTCTGGGAAGGATTTCTAAAAGAGTTTGAAGGTACATACATAATCCTGGAAATAATGCTAGCCATTTCGCCAGAGTGACACCCCCTGAAGAAGCTGGGCGAAACGCGCGTCAGGGTGGAGGGACATGATGACCTCTACATAGTGAGCAACTGTGAGTTTACAGGTAAACACTAAACATTTCATCAATTGACACATTGGCTACTGCTATTATCTTTTCTCATATCACCTATGCTGGGAATGTGCAATACTCTAATGGCCACTATGATGAATACTGATCTACTGCCATAGTAGTGGGATCCCTTGTATGTTCTTTACTATTTACTGTGATCCATTACGTGTTTAATCCCACAGTGTCCCTGATCTTGTAAGGTCCCTTGCTGGATTTTAATATTATCTATATTATTTTTGTATTGTGTTTTGCATTAAGGGAACTTCCCTATACAATATTAAGACAATTTTGTTATATAATATTTTGGAGGTGTCTATAGGAATTTTTCTCCATCATTCAGAAGAGCATTTTTGAGGTCAGACCCTGATGTTGGGGAGAGGCCGAGCTCAAAATCTCCGTTCTAGGTCATCCCAAAGGTGTTGGATAATGTAAAGGTCCGGGCTCTCTGCGGTTGTCATGTTCTTCCATCAACCTCCCCCCCCTCCATGTCTGTATGGAGCTTCTGCTCTGGGCACAGTCATGGGGAGCAGAAAGGGGTCTTCCCCCAAACTGTACCCACAAAACTGGAAACTACAATTGTCCACAATGTATTGTGCTGAAGTGTTCAGATTTCTCTTCACTGGAACCAAGTGGCCGCACCCAATAACAATCTCATAGTATAACCCCTCCTCCACTATTTGTACAGTGGGCACAGTGCAGTCAGGGGGTAACGATCCCCTGGGATCACCAAACCCAGATTCATCTATCAGACGCAGATACAGCAGTGTGATCCGTCCCTGCACAGAACACATCTCCAGTGTCCAGTGGTGGCGGCTTTACACCACTGCATCCAACTCTCCATCCGACGCTCGGCATTGTGCTTGGTGATGTACGGCTCAGCATTATGCTTGGTGATGTACGGCTCAGCATTGTGCTTGGTGATGTACGGCTCAGCATTGTGCTTGGTGATGTATGGCTCAGCATTGTGCTTGGTGATGTACGGCTCGGCATTGTGCTTGGTGATGTATGGCTCGTCATTGTGCTTGGTGATGTACGGCTCAGCATTGTGCTTGGTGATGTACGGCTCAGCATTATGCTTGGTGATGTACGGCTCAGCATTATGCTTGGTGATGTACGGCTCAGCATTGTGCTTGGTGATGTACGGCTCAGCATTGTGCTTGGTGATGTACGGCTCAGCATTGTGCTTGGTGATGTACGGCTCAGGATTGTGCTTGGTGATGTACGGCTCAGCATTGTGCTTGGTGATGTACGGCTCGGCATTGTTCTTGGTGATGTACGGCTCAGCATTGTGCTTGGTGATGTATGGCTCAGCATTGTGCTTGGTGATGTACGGCTCGGCATTGTGCTTGGTGATGTACGGCTCAGCATTGTGCTTGGTGATGTACGGCTCGGCATTGTGCTTGGTGATGTACGGCTCAGCATTGTGCTTGGTGATGTACAGCTCAGCATTGTGCTTGGTGATGTACGGCTCGGCATTGTGCTTGGTGATGTACATCTCAGCATTGTGCTTGGTGATGTACGGCTCGGCACTGTGATTGGTGATGTACAGCACAGCATTGTGTTTGGTGATGTAAGGCTCAGCATTATGCTTGGTGATGTATGGTTCGGCATTGTGCTTGGTGATGTACGGCTCGGCATTGTGCTTGGTGATGTATGGCTAGGCATTGTGCTTGGTGATGTACGGCTCGGCATTGTGCTTGGTGATGTACGGCTCGGGATTGTGCTTGGTGATGTACATCTCAACATTGTGCTTGGTGATGTACGGCTCTGCATTGTGCTTGGTGATGTACGGCTCGGCATTGTGCTTGGTGATGTATGGCTCGGCATTGTGCTTGGTGATGTACGGCTCGGCATTGTGCTTGGTGATGTATGGCTCGGCATTGTGCTTGGTGATGTATGGCTCAGCATTGTGCTTGGTGATGTACGGCTCGGCATTGTGCTTGGTGATGTATGGCTCGGCATTGTGCTTGGTGATGTATGGCTCGGTATTGTGCTTGGTGATGTACGGCTCGGCATTGGGCTTGGTGATGTATGGCTCGGCATTGTGCTTGGTGATGTACGGCTCGGCATTGTGCTTGGTGATGTATGGCTCGGCATTGTGCTTGGTGATGTACGGCTCGGCATTGTGCTTGGTGATGTACGGCTCAGCATTGTGCTTGGTGATGTACGGCTCAGCATTGTGCTTGGTGATGTATGGCTCAGCATTGTGCTTGGTGATGTACGGCTCGGCATTGTGCTTGGTGATGTATGGCTCGTCATTGTGCTTGGTGATGTACGGCTCAGCATTGTGCTTGGTGATGTACGGCTCAGCATTATGCTTGGTGATGTACGGCTCAGCATTATGCTTGGTGATGTACGGCTCAGCATTGTGCTTGGTGATGTACGGCTCAGCATTGTGCTTGGTGATGTACGGCTCAGCATTGTGCTTGGTGATGTACGGCTCAGGATTGTGCTTGGTGATGTACGGCTCAGCATTGTGCTTGGTGATGTACGGCTCGGCATTGTTCTTGGTGATGTACGGCTCAGCATTGTGCTTGGTGATGTATGGCTCAGCATTGTGCTTGGTGATGTACGGCTCGGCATTGTGCTTGGTGATGTACGGCTCAGCATTGTGCTTGGTGATGTACGGCTCGGCATTGTGCTTGGTGATGTACGGCTCAGCATTGTGCTTGGTGATGTACAGCTCAGCATTGTGCTTGGTGATGTACGGCTCGGCATTGTGCTTGGTGATGTACATCTCAGCATTGTGCTTGGTGATGTACGGCTCGGCACTGTGATTGGTGATGTACAGCACAGCATTGTGTTTGGTGATGTAAGGCTCAGCATTATGCTTGGTGATGTATGGTTCGGCATTGTGCTTGGTGATGTACGGCTCGGCATTGTGCTTGGTGATGTATGGCTAGGCATTGTGCTTGGTGATGTACGGCTCGGCATTGTGCTTGGTGATGTACGGCTCGGGATTGTGCTTGGTGATGTACATCTCAACATTGTGCTTGGTGATGTACGGCTCTGCATTGTGCTTGGTGATGTACGGCTCGGCATTGTGCTTGGTGATGTATGGCTCGGCATTGTGCTTGGTGATGTACGGCTCGGCATTGTGCTTGGTGATGTATGGCTCGGCATTGTGCTTGGTGATGTATGGCTCAGCATTGTGCTTGGTGATGTACGGCTCGGCATTGTGCTTGGTGATGTATGGCTCGGCATTGTGCTTGGTGATGTATGGCTCGGTATTGTGCTTGGTGATGTACGGCTCGGCATTGGGCTTGGTGATGTATGGCTCGGCATTGTGCTTGGTGATGTACGGCTCGGCATTGTGCTTGGTGATGTATGGCTCGGCATTGTGCTTGGTGATGTACGGCTCGGCATTGTGCTTGGTGATGTACGGCTCAGCATTGTGCTTGGTGATGTACGGCTCGGCATTGTGCTTGGTGATGTACGGCTCGGCATTGTGCTTGGTGATGTAAGGCTCAGCATTGTGCTTGGTGATGTACGGCTCGGCATTGTGCTTGGTGATGTACGGCTGGACATTGTGCTTGGTGATGTACGGCTCGGCATTGTGCTTGGTGATGTACGGCTCGGCATTGTGCTTGGTGATGTACGGCTGGACATTGTGCTTGGTGATGTACGGCTCGGCATTGTGCTTGGTGATGTACGGCTCGGCATTGTGCTTGGTGATGTACGGCTCGGCATTGTGCTTGGTGATGTACGGCTCGGCATTGTGCTTGGTGATGTACGGCTCGGCATTGTGCTTGGTGATGTACGGCTCGGCATTGTGCTTGGTGATGTATGGCTCGGCATTGTGCTTGGTGATGTACGGCTCGGCATTGTGCTTGGTGATGTATGGCTCGGCATTGTGCTTGGTGATGTACGGCTCGGCATTGTGCTTGGTGATGTACGGCTCAGCATTGTGCTTGGTGATGTACGGCTCGGCATTGTGCTTGGTGATGTACGGCTCGGCATTGTGCTTGGTGATGTAAGGCTCAGCATTGTGCTTGGTGATGTACGGCTCGGCATTGTGCTTGGTGATGTACGGCTGGACATTGTGCTTGGTGATGTATGGCTCGGCATTGTGCTTGGTGATGTACGGCTCGGCATTGTGCTTGGTGATGTACGGCTCGGCATTGTGCTTGGTGATGTACGGCTCGGCATTGTGCTTGGTGATGTACGGCTCGGCATTGTGCTTGGTGATGTACGGCTCGGCATTGTGCTTGGTGATGTATGGCTCGGCATTGTGCTTGGTGATGTATGGCTCGGCATTGTGCTTGGTGATGTACGGCTCGGCATTGTGCTTGGTGATGTATGGCTCGGCATTGTGCTTGGTGATGTACGGCTCGGCATTGTGCTTGGTGATGTACGGCTCAGCATTGTGATTGGTGATGTACAGCACAGCATTGTGTTTGGTGATGTACGGCTCTGCATTGTGCTTGGTGATTTACGGCTCGGCATTGTGCTTGGTGATGTATGGCTCGGCATTGGGCTTGGTGATGTATGGCTCAGCATTGTGCTTGGTGATGTACGGCTTGGCATTGTGCTTGGTGATGTATGGCTCGGCATTGTGCTTGGTGATGTACGGCTCGGCATTGTGCTTGGTGATGTACGGCTCGGCATTGTGCTTGGTGATGTACGGCTCGGCATTGTGCTTGGTGATGTACGGCTCAGCATTGTGATTGGTGATGTACAGCACAGCATTGTGTTTGGTGATGTACGGCTCTGCATTGTGCTTGGTGATGTACGGCTCGGCATTGTGCTTGGTGATGTATGGCTCGGCATTGTGCTTGGTGATGTATGGCTCAGCATTGTGCTTGGTGATGTACGGCTCAGCATTGTGCTTGGTGATGTACGGCTCAGCATTGTGCTTGGTGATGTATGGCTTGGCATTGTGCTTGGTGATGTACGGCTCAGCATTGTGCTTGGTGATGTACGGCTCAGCATTGTGCTTGGTGATGTACGGCTCGGCATTGTGCTTGGTGATGTATGGCTCGGCATTGTGCTTGGTGGTGTACGGCTCGGCATTGTGCTTGGTGATGTATGGCTTGGCATTGTGCTTGGTGATGTACGGCTCGGCATTGTGCTTGGTGATGTACAGCTCGGCATTGTGCTTGGTGATGTATGGCTCAGCATTGTGCTTGGTGATGTACGGCTTGGCATTGTGCTTGGTGATGTACGGCTCGGCATTGTGCTTGGTGATGTATGGCTCGGCATTGTGCTTGGTGATGTACGGCTTGGCATTGTGCTTGGTGATGTATGGCTCGGCATTGTGCTTGGTGATGTACGGCTCGGCATTGTGCTTGGTGATGTATGGCTCGGCATTGTGCTTGGTGATGTACGGCTTGGCATTGTGCTTGGTGATGTATGGCTCGGCATTGCGCTTGGTGATGTATGGCTCGGCATTGTGCTTGGTGATGTATGGCTCAGCATTGTGCTTGGTGATGTACGGCTTGGCATTGTGCTTGGTGATGTATGGCTCGGCATTGTGCTTGGTGATGTATGGCTTGGCATTGTGCTTGGTGATGTACGGCTCGGCATTGTGCTTGGTGATGTATGGCTTGGCATTGTGCTTGGTGATGTACGGCTCGGCATTGTGCTTGGTGATGTACAGCTCGGCATTGTGCTTGGTGATGTATGGCTCAGCATTGTGCTTGGTGATGTACGGCTTGGCATTGTGCTTGGTGATGTACAGCTCAGCATTGTGCTGGGTGATGTATGGCTCAGCATTGTGCTTGGTGATGTATGGCTCGGCATTGTGCTTGGTGATGTACGGCTCGGCATTGTGCTTGGTGATGTACGGCTCGGCATTGTGCTTGGTGATGTACGGCTCGGCATTGTGCTTGGTGATGTACGGCTCGGCATTGTGCTTGGTGATGTACGGCTCAGCATTGTGCTTGGTGATGTATGGCTCGGCATTGTGCTTGGTGATGTACGGCTCGGCATTGTGCTTGGTGATGTACGGCTCGGCATTGTGCTTGGTGATGTACGGCTCGGCATTGTGCTTGGTGATGTACGGCTCGGCATTGTGCTTGGTGATGTACGGCTCGGCATTGTGCTTGGTGATGTATGGCTCAGCATTGTGCTTGGTGATGTATGGCTCGGCATTGTGCTTGGTGATGTACGGCTCGGCATTGTGCTTGGTGATGTACGGCTCGGCATTGTGCTTGGTGATGTACGGCTTGGCATTGTGCTTGGTGATGTATGGCTCGGCATTGTGCTTGGTGATGTACGGCTGCTTCATCTGCAGATACAAACATTACAAAATCTCTGCTGTAAGTGAAAGGTTTTTTATTCCAATTCAATGACAAAAACTCTGAAATCTTATAAATTGAGAAAAACTCAAATGCAAAATCTATTAGGAAATTGCAACATTTCATTATACAGTGACTAGGCTGTGATTATATAAAAGCAGTCCGGCCCTTTAATGCTGGTGATATTTTCATGTCTCGGGGATCGGACGTCTCATGTAATGTCATTTATACGCTGAGCGCTTTCCTGTCTCCGCCATCACTCTACCTGCGCCCCGGTGTTAATAAGGCGACGCCGGAGACGAGTGGATGTAATTCATCATCTTTCCTTCTTTTTTTATCTAATAAAAAAAAAAATCTGAATTTATCTGCAGGAAAGTCTGAAATTCTAATGAGGTCACTTCGTTATTTTCTGTCGTTCCTCCACGTCCTCTCCCTCCATAGAGTCTCCATATCCAGTCACTTTGCCTCTTCACTTATCAGGTGGCTGCAAAACCCCCCCATGTCCTGCGCCCCAAACCCATCACTGTGGAGGAAGGACCCCCGACTCCAGAGGTGACACGACATGTATCAGCCCCGGGCAGAAGAACAGAGGAGGTGAAAAATCAATAGAGAACATGAAATATTAATAATCTCACGAAGAAGTGAGAAACATATTATATTGCAGCAGTTATAGAAGAGTCGTGCTACAATTATACCTAATATATCAGTTATATTCTTATACATAGGAGCAGTATTATAGTAGTTATATTCTTGTACATAGGGGCAGTATTATAGTAGTTATATTCTTGTATATAGGGGCAGTATTATAGTAGTTATATTCTTGTACATAGGGGCAGTATTATAGTAGTTATATTCTTGTACATAGGGGCAGTATTATAGTAGTTATATTCTTGTACATAGGGGCAGTATTATAGTAGTTATATTCTTGTACATAGGGGCAGTATTATAGTAGTTATATTCTTGTACATAGGGGCAGTATTATAGTAGTTATATTCTTGTACATAGGGGCAGTATTATAGTAGTTATATTCTTGTACATAGGAGCAGTATTATAGTAGTTATATTCTTGTACATAGGGGGCAGTATTATAGTAGTTATATTCTTGTACATAGGGGGCAGTATTATAGTAGTTATATTCTTGTACATAGGGGGCAGTATTATAGTAGTTATATTCTTGTACATAGGGGGCAGTATTATAGTAGATATATTCTTGTACATAGGGAGCTGTATTATAGTAGCTATATTCTTGTATATAGGGGCAGTATTATAGTAGCTATATTCTTGTATATAGGAGCAGTATTATAGTAGTTATATTCTTGTACATAGGCGGCAGTATTATAGTAGTTATATTCTTGTACATAGAGGGCAGTATTATAGTAGTTATATTCTTGTATATGGGGGCAGTATTATAGTAGTTATATTCTTGTACATAGGAGCAGTATTATAGTAGATATATTCTTGTACATAGGGGCAGTATTATAGTAGTTATATTCTTGTACATATTGGGCAGTATTATAGTAGTTATATTCTTGTACATAGGGGCAGTATTATAGTAGTTATATTCTTGTACATAGGGGCAGTATTATAGTAGTTATATTCTTGTACATAGGGGCAGTATTAGATTAGTTCTATTCTTATACATAGGAGCAGTATTATAGTAGTTATATTCTTGTACATAGGAGCAGTATTATAATAGTTATATTCTTGTACATAGAGGCAGTATTATAGTAGTAATATTTTTGTACATAGGAGCAGTATTATAGTAGTTATATTGTTGTACATAGGGGCAGTATTATAGTAGTTCTATTCTTGTATATAGGGGGCAGTATTGTAGTAGTTATATTCTTGTACAAAGGAGCAGTATTATAGTAGTTATATTCTTGTACATAGGGGCAGTATTAGATTAGTTCTATTCTTATACATAGGAGCAGTATTATAGTAGTTATATTCTTGTACATAGGAGCAGTATTATAATAGTTATATTCTTGTACATAGAGGCAGTATTATAGTAGTTCTATTCTTGTATATAGGGGGCAGTATTGTAGTAGTTATATTCTTGTACAAAGGAGCAGTATAATAGTAGTTATATTATTGTACATAGAGGCAGTATTATAGTAGTTATATTCTTGTACATAGAGGCAGTATTATAGCAGTTATATTCTTGTACATAGGGGCAGTATTATAGTAGTTATATTCTTGTACATAGGGGCAGTATTATAGTAGTTATATTCTTGTACATAGGGGCAGTATTATAGTAGTTATATTCTTGTACATAGAGGCAGTATTATAGCAGTTATATTCTTGTACATAGGGGCAGTATTATAGCAGTTATATTCTTGTACATAGGGGCAGTATTATAGTAGTTATATTCTTGTACATAGGGGCAGTATTATAGTAGTTATATTCTTGTACATAGGGGCAGTATTATAGTAGTTATATTCTTGTACATAGAGGCAGTATTATACCAGTTATATTCTTGTACATAGGGGCAGTATTATAGTAGTTATATTCTTGTACATAGGAGCAGTATTATAGTAGTTATATTCTTGTACATAGGGGCAGTATTATAGTAGTTATATTCTTGTACATAGGGGCAGTATTATAGTAGTTATATTCTTGTACATAGGAGCAGTATTATAGTAGTTATATTCTTGTACATAGGGGCAGTATTATAGTAGTTATATTCTTGTACATAGGGGCAGTATTATAGTAGTTATATTCTTGTACATAGGGGCAGTATTATAGTAGTTATATTCTTGTACATAGGGGCAGTATTATAGTAGTTATATTCTTGTACATAGGAGCAGTATTATAGTAGTTATATTCTTGTACATAGGGGCAGTATTATAGTAGTTATATTCTTGTACATAGGGGCAGTATTATAGTAGTTATATTCTTGTACATAGGAGCAGTATTATAGCAGTTATATTCTTGTACATAGGGGCAGTATTATAGCAGTTATATTCTTGTACATAGGGGCAGTATTATAGTAGTTATATTCTTGTACATAGAGGCAGTATTATAGTAGTTATATTCTTGTACATAGGGGCAGTATTATAGTAGTTATATTCTTGTACATAGGGGCAGTATTATAGTAGTTATATTCTTGTACATCGGGGCAGTATTATAGTAGTTATATTCTTGTACATAGAGGCAGTATTATAGTAGTTATATTCTTGTACATAGGGGCAGTATTATAGCAGTTATATTCTTGTACATAGGGGCAGTATTATAGTAGTTATATTCTTGTACATAGGGGCAGTATTATAGTAGTTATATTCTTGTACATAGGAGGCAGTATTATAGTAGTTATATTCTTGTACATAGGGGCAGTATTATAGTAGTTATATTCTTGTACATAGGGGCAGCATTATAGTAGTTATATTTTTGTACATAGGGGCAGTATTATAGTATCTCTTTCTGATGTACACGATCTTCCTTCTGATTCGTCAGTTTCTCCTTAGATATATCTGGTGGGCTGTTTTATGTGTCAGGTAACTGCTCTGGATATTTGGATTCGGGGAATAGCAGGGAATGCTGCAGCTAATATGAAGTTATCGCCCCTGTACTGTACCAGTAATGAATCTTGCAGTTTCCTCTTGGATTTCTCCAGAGACCTTAATGTGTTCATTCCTGTGTAGTGAAGCCCCCATTACTGCGGTGACTTGTGATCGATGACGCCGCTCAGTGACTTTGTTCCCGGCGATATATATGAGCGGTGTTACGGGGGAGCGGGTTTTGTATCCGCAGTAATAGTCGCGTTATGTATGGTCGGACCGATATAATGTATCCTAAAAACAAAGCTCCCTAATTTAGTGAGCGCAGGAATATGTACAGGAGCGTTACACAATTAACTTTTATGCTCCCTAATTATGACGAGCTAAAACTTAATGGGATTTTCATAAAATGCCGTATACATTACAGACCTCGGCCGTTCTGCTGCAATCATCTCTTGAGAAACGTCCAGAAGCTGTAAAAAAAAAAAATGAGAAAGCATCTTGGAAGGTCGAGTCCAAGACAGCGGCCAAACTCTGACCCCTGGGCGAAAAGGGACAATTTTGCAATATTTTCTTCCAAATCCCCCTACTGGTTGAGTCTGGTATTACAGCTCCTTTCCATTGAAGTCAATGGGACTGACCTGCAGTACCGATTTCATCCTGTACACAGGGGTGGCGCTGTTTTTGTTCAAAAAACGTTTGTGTTTTTTTTAACTTTTAATTAAATGAATGCTCATAGTGTGATTATAATTGTATCATTGGAAAGTGTAAAATGAGCATCTTTCCTGTTTACTTCTTATTAATATTACTATTGCCTTTAATATCACTGTTTTTATGTGTTTAATAGTTTCTTTGCAAGAAAATTGCGGTTTAGTGCAGCATTTACAAGCTCTTAGCTATAGAGCTTGTAAGCGCTGCGCTGAAGCCGGACAAGATCTCTGGAGCACTTTATTACCTCCTGTTTTAGAGCTCCTAAGCTCCTCCAATGCTTGTCTGTGTCTTTTTGTGGGGTTTTCTCATTGTGTTTCTGGCTCGCCCCAAGGTTGGGGCAGAAGGGGAGTAAGATCAGGGCTTGGACAGGAGTTAGGGTCTTGCTGGGGGCTCCGACTTTGCTACCATCAAGCTTACCACATCGCTCATCTCAGGTCAGCTGCGCATTGATGCAACTGGTCCAAAGTGAAAATTGAGCATGTGCATCTGATGCCCAGCAAACCGGAAGCCAACATTCTAAAGGAGCTGCACTCCTGAAAAAGAATACTGGCGAAACCCTTTAAGGGCTATTGTTCTGATCATTAAAGCACCACTCCAGCGGTTTTTTTTCTCTTTTCAGCACTGGAGTGGTGCTGTGAATCTTAGACCTCTGCCCCATCTTATGCTCACCCTCTGGCATTTTCATCCTTTTTCTGCATCTCTCTGGTCCCACGGTGCTATCTTGTGCCTGTAGCTTCTCACTGGCCGGAGGTCAGAAGTTATGTCAACGTGCTCATTGCAAGTCTATGGGAGCCAGAATGAGGCTCTCATAGACTTTTATTGAGTTGTGTGACCTCCAGTGTGCTCCAGGAAACACTGGAACTGGTGGCAGGTCACAAATTTAAAGCACCACTCCAGCGCGTTTTTTTTCTCTTTTCAATGCCATAGTGGTGCTTTAAATCTAAATCCCCTGCCCCCTGTGTTATACTCACCCTCTGGTGAGTGTTTTCACCCTTTTTTGGCACTGTTCTAGTACCACAGCACCATCTTGTGCCTGTAACTTCACTAGCCGGAGGTAAGAAGTTGAATCACAAGTGCTCAATGTAAGTCTATGAGAGCCAGAATGAGGCTCTCATAGACTTTTATTCAGTTGTGAGCTCTGGTGTGTTTCCTGAAGCACTGGAATTGCTGAGAGGTCACAAATCGCCACATACCCACAAGAGCGATGCTGGAAAAAGAGGAAGACGGCAGCAGGTGAGTATAAGACGGTGGACTTTCATTTAAAGCACCACTCCAATGCGGTTTTGAGTGATATTATAAATCTAAGTCCCCTGCCCCCTGTCTTATACTCACCCTCTGGCAAGTGTTTTCATCCTTTTTCGGCATCGCTCTGGTCCCATGGTGCCATCTTGTGCCTGTAGCTTCTCACTAGCCAGAGGTAAGAAGTTGAGTCACAAGTGCTCAATGCAAGTCTATGAGAGCCAGAACGACGCTCTTATAGACTTTTATTGAGTTGTGACCTCCAGTGTGCTCCAGGAAACACTGGAACTGGTGGCACATCACAAATTTAAAGCACCACTCCAGCGCGTTTTTTTTTCCTCTTTTCAATGCCGAATTGGTGCTTTAAATCTAAATCCCCTGCCCCCTGTGTTATACTCACCCTCTGGTGAGTGTTTTCATCCTTTTTTGGCACTGTTCTGAGACACGGCACCATCTTGTGCCTGTGACTTCTCACTAGCCGGAGGTAAGAAGATACATCACAAGCATTCAATGCAAGTCTATGAGAGCAAGAACGAGGCTCTCATAGACTTTTATTGAGTTGTGACCTCTGGTGCACTCCATGAAACACTGGAACTGCTGGCCAGTCACAAATTTAAGGCACCACTCCTACATATTTTTTTTTCTTTTTTCAGTGCTGGGGAGGTGCTTTAAATCTAAGTCCCCTTCCCCTTGTTTTATAGTCACCCTCTGGTGAGCGTTTTCATCCATTTTCAGCACCATCTTTTGCCTGTAACTTCTTACTAGCCGGAGGTAAGAAGATATGTCACAAGCGTTCAATGCAAGTCTATGAGAGCCAGAACGAGGCTCTCATAGACTTTTATCTGGCGCGCTCCATGAAACACTGTAACTGCCGGCAGGTCACAAATCGCTGGATACCAACTAGAGCAATGATGCAAAAAGAGGTAAATGGCGGCAGGTGAGTATAAGACGGGGGACTTACATTTAAAGCACCACTCCATTACATTTATTTTTTCTCTTTTCAGCGCTGGAGTGGTGCTTTAATTCTAAGTCTCGTGCCCCCTGTTTTATACTCACCCTCTGGCGTTTTCATCTTTTTTCAGCACCGCTCCAATCCCACTGTGCAGACTGGCCAGAGGACACAAGTTACGTCACAATCGCTCAGTGCAAGTCTATGAGAGCCAGACCGTGGCCCTCATAGAGTTTTATTGAGTTGTGATCCTATGAAACAGTGTAACTGCAGGCAGGTCACAAAATGCCATATACCAACGAGAGCGATGCTGGGAAAAGATTAAGCCGGTGGCAGGTGAGTATAAGGCAGGGGACTTACATTTAAAGCATCACTCCAGCGGTGGTGCTTTAAGACACTGCCTCTCCTCATTATGCTGACCTTTTGGGATCTTACTGGAAGAAGTAAGAAATCCTTCAATTATAGGATAGAAAACAATCAAGAGAAGCGAAAAAAAATAGCAGAGGAGCATGAAATATTAAATGACTTTCTATTCTTGTGTGGAGAAGCCGGGCACATTTCTCAGGAAAGTTCTCGTGACAAAGTTTCATGAGTTCTCCGACTTTCTATTCACGTTGCTCAGGTGGAAATTTCTTGTTCTGATTTGTCCTTTTGGTAAAATTACTTTTCCAAAAAAGTAATTACTCCAGAGAGCGAGGTGTCACCCGGGAGCCATGTAAATGATGTCTCCTACATAGATCAGTGTCCACCCGGAGGCTCACGTCTCCTAACTCTCCGGCTCCCGCAAGGATCCTGCAAACAAGACCATGACGAGCCGCAACATATACTTCGTCTGATATGTACTGAATAATGTTCCTATTGGATATAAAATGGATTCATCCTGTATATTTTTTGACCCTTTCTGATACTAGTCCACCCTGAACTTTACAAATCTCAAAGCTCTTTGTACCTTACCTACAAGGACAAAGGAAGAGATAGTGGTGGACTCTTCCAACTATGGAACAAAACGCTTCCAAAATGGACCTCCTCATATATTCCTCCACTTGTGGCCATAGATGCCACCTTTGAGAGTGATCCCTCCTTTTTCTGGTGTCGGGAGATCACATACACCCTTTCTCAGGTTAATACTGCTGGCTGTGCAGAGTCTCCTTTATCCAGCGCTCCTAGGGTTAAGTAGATCCTCTTGTCTCCTGAACTCTGAATGAAAGCTATAGTGAGCTGTTCTCTATTGCTAATTAACTCTGGAATAAAGACTTCCCTCCTAGTCCAGGTAATCGCTGGTGATAGTTTCTGCTTAGCTTGCTTCTAGAGGGAACCTGTGAGTTGTGGACCAGGAAGTCATTCAGAGAACATTTCTATGTGAAAGCTGGGTTGAGTTTTCCCCATCCTTAGTCCTTTTGGTCTTTCCCCCTGGCCCATTAGTACCTCTTGTTGTTTGGAGTGCTTTGTCTGATTGCTGTTTATTTTATCCAGAGCTGATAGGGTTAAGTTGATCTTTTGGTCTCCTGAACTCTGAATGAAAGCTATAGTCAGCTGTTCTCTATTGCTAATTTGCTCTGCTATAAAGACTTCCCTCCAAGTCCAGGAAACTGCTGGTGATAGTTTCTGCTATACTTGCCTTTAGAGGGAACCTGTGAGCTAAGGACCGGGAAGACATTCAGAGAACATTTGCTGTGTGAAAGTTGTGTTGTTTCTGTTCCTTAGTCCTCTTGATTTTTCCCCTCTGGTCCGTTCCTCATTATTACCTCTTGTTGTTTGGAGTACTTCTTATGATTGCTGTTTTATTTTACCCCTGTCTGTCTAATCCTCTCTGTGTCTTTAACCCCTTCACGACCATGGACGGATATATCCGTCATGGAGCGTCTCCCGTTAAGCCCCGCCCCCTGCCGCGGGCAGGCAGCGGTCGGCACACATATCAGCTGTTTTCAACAGCTGACATGTGTGCCTGCTAACCGCGGGTGGAATCGCTTCCACCCGCGGCCATTAACCCCTTAAATCTTGCTGCCAAAGTCTGGCAGCAAGATCTAAATGTGCGCGGCCATGTTTTTTACTTACCGCCGCCCCCACCGGAAGTCACGTGCGTGATCACGTGACTATCCGTGGTTGCCATCGTAGCACAGGGTCATGTGATGACGCCTGCAGCTATGATGTTTCACTTTCGTTTTCCCTCGGCACGGAGCAGAGGGAAAAAGAAAGTGACTGTATATGCTGTTTACAGCTGTATAGCTGTGATCAGCAGACAGATAATAGCGATCGGATTGCTGATCGCTATAGCCCCCATAGGGGGACTAGTAAAATAAAAAAAAAGTAAAAAAAAAAACCTAAAAGTTCAAATCACCCCCCTTTTCCCCCATTGAAAATTAAAGGGTTAAATAAATAAATATACACATATTTGGTATCGCCGCGTTCAGAAATGCCCGATCTATCAAAATATAAAATCAATTAATCTGATTGGTAAACGGCGCAGTGGCAAAAAAATTCCAAACGCCAAAATTACGTTTTTTGGTCGCCTCAAGTTTTATGCAAAATGCAATAACAGGCGATCAAAACGTAGCATCTGCGCAAAAATGGTACCATTAGAAACGTCATCTCGAGACGCAAAAAATAAGCCATCACTGAGCCATAGATCCCAAAAAATAAAAACGCTACGTGTTTCGGAAAATGGCGCAAAACGTGCGCCACGTTTATTGGACAAACTTGTGAATTTTTTTAACCCCTTAGATACAAGTAAACCTATACATGTTTGGTGTCTACAAACTCGCACCGACCTCAGGCATCATACCCACACATGAGTTTTACCATATAGTGAACACCGTGAATAAAACATCCCAAAAACGATTGTGCCATCACACTTTTTTTGCAATTTTTCCGCATTTGGAATTTTTTTGATGTTTTCCAGTACACCATATGGTAAAACTTATGGTTTCATTTAAAAGTACAACTTGTCCCGCAAAAAAACAAGCCCTCATATGGCAAGATTGACGGAAAAATAAAAAAGTTACGGCTCTCGGAAGAAGGGGAGCAAAAAACAAAAACGCAAAAACGGAAAGTGCCCCGGGGCTGAAGGGGTTAACCTAGAGCAGGACTAGCGTTCCCGCTGCCCTGCTCACTAGCCAGGACTGAGCCCAGGGAGAGACAGTGATAGGAACGTGATTGGCGATGTGGTGAAAAAAACTAGTAAGGGGACATTAGGGAGTGCAGGGATTAGCCTCAGGTGAGTTTAGGAGTTGACCCTGCTCCCCTTCTATAGTGCAAGGGCCCATCAATGTAATGTGCACTCTGTGTGTTGTGGTGTTCATTGGGGGTTCCATACCTTTGCTCCAGGTGAAAAAAGCCTAACTGCTTTTGGAAGAAGCAATTATAAAGAAAGTGCAGGTCTTGTTATGGGGACTTTATCTCCTGTTCCTCAGACACTATTCTGAATGGGAAGTGTAGGAAGAAGATGCATTTTGTATTTTCCTTCCTTCGTTACTTGAGTCCTTAGGCTATGTGCGCACAGTGCGTTTTTCGCGGCGTTTTTGCGCGTTTTTCGGGTGCGTTTTTGGCCTCAAAACTGCATGGCTTTGCTTCCCCAGCAAAGTCTATGAGTTTTCATTTTTGCTGTCCGCACACAACTGTTTTTTTAAGCTGCGTTTTTGAGCTTGAAAAAAAAAATGGACATGTCAGTTCTTTCCTGCGTTTTTCTGCGTTTTCCACCCATTCAATGCATTGGAAAAACGCAGCAAAACGCAGAGATCAAAAACGCAGCAAATCGCGGCAAAAACGCACGCGTTTTTTGATGCGTTTTTTCGACGCAGGTGCGTTTTTGTGCGTTTTTAGCGTCAAAAAAACGCAGTGTGCGCACATAGCCTTAGTTGTACTAATTGCCATAAAACTTTACCCAATGTCTTACATCTGCAAGCAATGCCTGACCCAATGTCTTAAAATCCCATCCAAATCCTCCCAACTCCATTCTTTGCATGAAATTTCTAGCTCAACCTAATGCCTGACAACTGGATTCATTGTCTGACAACCCTACCCTATACATATTGTACTGTATGGCACCTGTTTCATTTTGCCTTCGATAAAGATGTAAGATCAACAGATACTTCATGGCTTCATTTTTGTATTTGACCCCCAGTCATGCACAGAAATCTAATGTTGGATACAATGGAGCAAGGATAGAACAGGTTAAATGTGCGGCTTCTTAAGACATGGAAAATAATAGTAGTCAATGTTCTCATCTAAAAGAGCAACGAGGTTGAGAAAGTGCTGAGGTCAGCTGGTGAGCTAACGTGAAGGAGGTCAGGACGCCGCTCCTCAGCCTCCCGGCTTCCTGCACGCCGGGGAGGGTGCGCACCTTATTGACTGTTAGGACTCATTGCTCCTCTTACCTGTACTATGCGCTGTTAGATGATATAAGAAGATGCCTGCAGCATTGTAGGAGCGCAGTTGCACTGATGCTGGCTATAACTAATAATCAGATTGTTACACCAGTACCGGCATCCTTGCACTGTTCTGCTCCTTCTTCCCGGCTGGACCGTCAGCACACTCACTCTGCAGGCTGCTCATTGGTGGTGTTTTACTCCGTCCCTGTCTCCAGTTTCCAGGGCCTGCACACGCACGCTGTACAGGTCTACCGAGAGCACGATCGCGCACCTACTCTTAAAGGGCCAATGTGCCGCCCTAACCCGAAGTGCATCTCAGCCTATGGCTGAGAGGTACTAGGTAATTAAGGCATCCTCCCCCTATGGGAGGTGCCTGGGCAATGTGGTCTACTGCTAGAGACGCTGTGCTAGATGTCAGGTCCTGTTCCCCTTTGCTGTATCCATAGCCGTGTTTTCTTACAGTTGTGTCCTAGAATATGCTGCACCTTTCTGTATCAGCCGTGCCCACTGTACCTCTTGTACCTGCTGAACCTGCTGCACCTGTCTGCATCGGGCCCCCATGATTGGGGCTAATACTGGAAGCCATTGTTCAATGTGGGGGAAATATTGGGGGCTTTATTACAGTGTTGGGGAAATACTGGGGGCCATGGTACAGTGTTGGGGGAATACTGGGGGCAATGGTGCAGTGTTGGGGGAATACTGGGGGCCATGGTACAGTGTTGGGGGAATACTGGGGGCCATGATACAGTGTTGGGGGAAATACTGGAGGCCATGATCCAGTGTTGGGGGAATACTGGGGGCCATGGTACAGTGTTGGGGGAATACTGGGGGCAATGGTGCAGTGTTGGGGGAATACTGGGGGCCATGGTACAGTGTTGGGGGAATACTGGGGGCAATGGTGCAGTGTTGGGGGAATACTGGGGGCCATGATACAGTGTTGGGGGAAATACTGGAGGCCATGATACAGTGTTGGGGGAATACTGGGGGCCATGGTACAGTGTTGGGGGAATACTGGGGGCCATGGTACAGTGTTGGGGGAATACTGGGGGCCATGGTACAGTGTTGGGGGAATACTGCGGGCCATGGTACAGTGTTGGGGGAATACTGGGGGCCATCGTACAGTGTTGGGGGAATACTGGGGGCAATGGTGCAGTGTTGGGGGAATACTGGGGGCCATGGTACAGTGTTGGGGGAATACTGCGGGCCATGGTACAGTGTTGGGGGAATACTGGGGGCCATCGTACAGTGTTGGGGGAATACTGGGGTCCATGGTACAGTGTTGGGGGAATACTGGGGGCCATGGTACAGTGTCGGGGGAATACTGGGGGCCATCTTACAGTTTTGGGGGCATACTGGGGGCCATGATACAGTGTTGGGGGAATACTGGGGGCCATGGTACAGTGTTGGGGGAATACTGGAGGCCATGGTACATTGTTAGGGGGAATACTGGGGGCCATGTTATAGTGTGGAGGGATACTGTGTGGGGAGTATTACTGTGTGGGGGAAATACTAGGGGCCACAATACAGTGTGAGTGAAATACTGGTGCCCACTATACAGTGTGTGGGGGGGGGGAAATACTGGGGACTGTATTACAGTGTGGGGGGCCATAATATTGTGTGGGACAAATACTGGGGGCCAATATACAGTGTGTGTGAAATACTGGGGCCATGATAAAGAGTGCGGGCCATTATAGAGTTTAAGTAGGGCTGCTGAAGGCTGTCATACAGTGGGAGGGGGTTACTGTGGGGCCCATCATGCTGTGTATCTATCTATGTGGGAGCTTTGGGGGGCATCATGCTGTGTAGAGGGGAACTATACATGGGGGGACCCAGGAGACATTATTAAATATTAAGTGGGCACTTAAGAAGCATTATTGTTATAGGGGCACTCAGTATATTGTGAATATGAAAGGGGCACACTGCGGGCATTATTACTTTCTAGGGGTAAAATGTGGAAATGTGAGAAGTCAGATGCGTCTTTTGTTGTAATCTCTGCAGACAAGTAAAGGCTGGAGAAGTAGTCATGGTGGTCTGGGCCAGATGGAAAAACCGGAAAAAGTGAACGACTCCATCAGAAAGAACGTCACCTGTCAGTCACCATCTATAAGTGCACTGTGAGCTGTATAGTAGGTAAATTGATAGATTTCCTCCAATTACTTTTATTTTAGTTCGGTGTAGCATTAATATTCGTCTCATGGAGTGACGATGACAGACAGCCCGAGACGTGCGAGTCAAATCAACAAACAAACATCATAAACTCCAGCGACTGGAATTCATTAAATACGTTTTTTTTTTTCGAGACGCTCACAAAACGTCTGAGATAGAAAGCAAAGGGCAGATTGTGAGTGGCATTTTCTTCTTTTTCTTCCGCTGATATTTTCCCATTGACACCGCAGAACGGGCCGACAATTAATTACTCTGCCCCCGCTCTCCCGCTGCCCCTCGGTTCTCGAAGGCGAGATTCTTTACGTGCTCCGATGTCCCCTTTTTTTTTCCGTAAAGCAATGATTAATTCACTGAGATCTCAGTTGAAAACTCATCTTTTTCCCTTCAGCCCATAAAGCGACATCTCAGAACAATGACAGAAGGCTCGCCGGCCCGCACGCGTTTCACTCCCCGGAATACATTATATCATTCAGCTTGTTTCACATGATGATTGAGCAGCTCCTTCTACAGATTGTATTTCCATATCATCCCTGGCTCCTAAAAGTCCTTATGGCTGTAAAAATCAAACCCTGTCTTCAATGCTTGGTTAACCATTTAGACAGTAAAGTAGTGCAATATAACTGTAGAAGTGGAGATGTTCCGACGTCTTAAGGATCCTTTACCAGATTTCACAATTTAATATATCTCTTATGCCTGATTGGTCTGGTGTACTTACTATGAAAATCCATGTCTGAATGGCTGGTGCTGTCCTTTATAAAAATGAACATTTCATGAGTTCAGCTCTAGTTAAAATACTCATTTCAATTTGACTTGGATTTTCAAAGTAAGTACACAAGTCTCATCAGGTCTATTACACCCATTTATTAATGTATTCGGTTTGTATTTTGAAATCTGGTGGCAGATCCACTTAAAAAAAAGTCACCTCTTACGAACACACTACATTTTAACCCTTCAAATCATAAATCTTTGTAAATATTATGATTTGCCTTTTCTCTGTCCTATCACATCCCGGGTAGGGCTATTTATACTCTCCTGATACTGGCTATATTCCTATGTGGATTCTGCTAATGAGTTCCAGCCTGAATATTTCATGAATTTAACTCTAATTAAAATACTCATTTCAATTTGACTTAGATTTTCAAAGTAAGTACACAAGTCTCATCAGGTCTATTACACCCATTTACTAATGTATTCAGTTTGTATTTTGAAATCTGGTGGCAGATCCACTTAGAAAAAAGTCACCTGAAGAACTTGCTATGTTTTAACCCTTCATATCATGAATCTTGTAAATATTATGATTTGATTTTTCTCTGTCCTACAACATATCGGGTAGGGCTATTTATACTCTCCTGATACTGGCTATATTCCTATGTGGATTCTGCTAAGGAGTTCCAGCCTGAATATTTCATGAATTTAACTCTAGTTAAAATACTCATTTCAATTTGACTTGGATTTTCAAAGTAAGTACACAAGTCTCATCAGGTCTATTACACCCATTTATTAATGTATTCAGTTTGTATTTTGAAATCTGGTGGCAGATCCATTAGAACAAAGTCACTTCTGAAGAACTTGCTCCATTTTAACCTTTCATATCATGAATCTTTGTAAATATTATGATTTGCTTTTTCTCTGACCTATCATATCACGGGTGGGTCTATTTATACTCTCCTGATACTGGCTATATTCCTATGTGGATTCTGCTAACAAGTTCCAGCCTAAATATTTCAAGAAATCAGCTCAAGTTAAAATACTCATTTCAATTTAACTTGGATTTTCAAAGTAAGTACACAAGTCTCATCAGGTCTATTACACTTATTTATTAATGAATACAGCTTGTGTTTTGAAATTTGGTGGCAGATCTATTAGAAAAAAAGTCACCTCTGAAGAACATGCTCCATTGTGACCATTCATATCATGAATCTTTGTAAATATTATGATTTGCTTTTTCTCTGTCCTGTCACATCCCCAGTGGGGCTATTTCTACTCTCCTGATACTGGCTATATGCCTATGTAGATTCTGCTAAGGAGTTCAAGCCTGAATATTTCATGAATTCAGCTCTAGTTAACATACTCATTTCAATTTGACTTGGATTGTCAAAGTAAGTACACAAGTCTCATCAGGTCTATTATACCCATTTATTAATTTATTCAGTTTGAACTTTGAAATCTTGGTGGCAGATCCACTTAGAAAAAAGTCACCTGAAGAACTTGCTATGTTTTAACCTTTCATATCATGAATCTTTGTAAATATTATGATTTGCTTTTTCTCTGTCCTATCACATCTGGGGTAGGGCTATTTATACTCTCCTGATACTGGCTATATTCCTATGTGGATTCTGCCAAAGAGTTCCAGCCCAGCTGCTAGGGATTGTTGCCTGATAGTCAGAGACTAGTGTGGTATTTGCCTTGTGCTTTCTCATTTATTTTCCCTATTCCTTTCTCTTGTTTGCTGTTAGGTTTATAGAAGGCTTCCCTGTCTTACATAGTAACATAGTTTGTAAGGCGGATGGAAGACAGTATGTCCATCTAGTTCAGCCTATTTTAGTGCCGCTGTTCTCCAGTGTTGAACCAGGGTAAAGTAAAAACCCACAGAGTAGGAGCCAGTTTTCTTCATAGGGAAAAATATTCTTTCCGTCTCCTAAGCTGGGTCAACTATCTACCCGTAATATTATGTTATTCATAACCTTCTATACTGTTGCTTTCTAGAAAAGCATCCATTCCTCTCTTAAATTCATTCAGTGAGTTGGTTATCACCACTTCCTCAGGAAGAGAGTTCCAGAGCCTCACTGCTCTTACCGTGAAGAACCCTCTTCTATGCTGATGTAGGAATTTTCTTTCCTCCAATCGAAGAGAATGCCCCCTTGTTCTTGTCATAGTCCTTGGTACAAACAGATCATGGGAGAGATCTCTATATGGCCCTCTGATATACTTGTACATATTTATTAGGTCTCCCCTAAGTCTTCTCTTTTCTAGAGTAAATAGACCAAATTTTGATAACCTTTCTGGGTATTGTAATGCACCCACTCCATTTATTATTTTAGTTGCACGCCTCTGAACCCTTTCAAGTTCAGTAATGTCTTTCTTCAGCACCGGCGCCCAAAATTGCACACAATACTCCAAGTGTGGTCTGACGAGTGATTTGTACAGAGGGAGAATGATGTTTTCATCTCGTGCCCCCAGACCTCTTCTAATGCATCCCATCACCCTATTTGCTTTGGTGGCTGCTGCCTGACACTGGGCACTCCAATTTAGCTTCTTATTGACTAAGATGCCTAAGTCTTTTTCCATGTCTGATTTCCCCAGCAGTTTTCCATTTAGTAAGTAATCGTAGCATCTGTTTCTCCTTCCCATGTGCATAACCTTACACTTATCTATGTTAAACCTCATTTGCCATTTTTCAGCCCAATTCTCCAACTTACTCAAATCCATCTGTAGTTGCAAACTGTCCTCTTTTGTGTTAACTGCCTTACATAGTTTTGTATCATCTGCAAATACTGATATTTTACTCTGTAATCCATCCACCAGATCATTAATAAATATATTAAAAAGTAGAGGTCCCAGTACAGACCCCTGTGGTACCCCACTAGTAACCGTGGCCCAATCTGAGTATGCACCATTAATAATCACTCTTTGTTTTCTATCACTAAGCCATCTACCTACCCATCTACACACATTTTCCCCGAACCCAAGCTTTCTAATTTTACTTACCAATCTTTTATGTGGGACAGTGTCAAATGCTTTACCGAAGTCGAGATAAATGACATCCAATGATTCTCCTCGGTCCATGTGAGAGCTTATATCCTCATAGAAGCTGATCGGGTTAGTTTGACAGGAACGATCCTTCATAAATCCATGTTGATATGGAGTTAAACATTTGTTAACATTGAGATATTGCATAATAGTATCCCTTAAAAACCCTTCCAACATTTTACCCACAACAGATGTTAAGCTTACCGGCCTATAGCTTCCAGGTTCCCTTTTAGATCCCTTTTTGAATATTGGTACCACATTTGCTAGCCGTCTTGCACTTGCTATTTCACCTTTTCCATTTGTACAAATGTTTTATGATTCGGGCGGCACGGTGGCTCAGTGGTTAGCACTGCAGCCTTGCAGCGCTGGGGTCCTGGGTTCAAATCCCACCAAGGACACCATCTGCAAGGAGTTTGTATGTTCTCCCCGTGTTTGCGTGGGTTTCCTCCGGGTACTCCGGTTTCCTCCCACACTCCAAAGACATACAGATAAGGACTCTAGATTGTGAGCCCCAATGGGGACAGTGTTGCAAATGTATGTAAAGCGCTGTGGAATTAATAGCGCTATATAAATGAATAAAATTATTATTATTATTATTATTATTCCTCACCTTGGATCCATGCCTATATCTGCACACTTTTCCTATCTTGGTTTATACTGCGTAGTAACCTCCTCTCTGGTTCCTCAGAAGGTACGAGAAACAGTTCTTCGGCCTTTTAGGCAGACAGGTCCCGGTTATGGATTTCTAGTGTTGTGGCTTGGGTTATTCCAGCCTGTGCAGGAGCCATTAGGGTCTGTGCAGCTAGGGATACAAGTTTGTACAGGAACCAGTAGGGTGGATTGAGATAGTCTTTATTTCCTCTTTTACCCCTGTTGGAATACGTACGCATATAACAGGATTTACAGGGTTAATCCCACCTAGGATAATTGATGGTGTGTCCATAGGATAATATAAAGGATTCTGTAAATACCTGAGAAGCTTACACCATGTCTTTTACTCCAATTACATCCAGAGCTGCATTTTATCTTCTGATGTTTAATATGGTAGGTCACAGTGGTAAGTTTTCTTCATTTTCCTATATACTTTGCAGCTGTAATCACTGCAGTTTTAGTTGACAGTCTGAAGGTGCTCAGAGCAGCTCATACACCGTCCAGCAGGGGGCGACAAAGAGCAGAAGACAAGCTCCTCCTGCAGCAAAGAGAACGCAAAATATGACACTTTCTCATTGAAAAATATGGGTTTATGAAAACCAGTTTTACAAAACGACTATATTATATCACTACAGGATGCTCCCTTTTCACTTCACATTAATATCAGCCCCGAATGGAATTGCCCTTTAAATGCTTGTAAACGATGGCTGATTCTTTTCTGATCTTGTGCTTAATATCTGCTTCTAGTGTTCACATCGCACTGATTATCAGAAATGATAAACTATATTGTGCCCTAAACCATCGGCAAAGCGGTGACTCTCCAAATTCCCATTAGCATCATCGCTGCCGACAATGGGGGCGTCCTGATTTTATATTATTGTCATTCTGAATATCCAGCTATGATCCAACACACCATGAGGCAGCGGGGAACAGAGCTCAGAAATGCACATTTATTGATTTCTGGATTCTGGGACTGACACATTTTACCAGCAAATGGCCATGAACAGACTGCGCGAGGTGGATTTCTGCTGCCAAAAATGTTCAGCTCATTTTATAGGATTGTAAATTGCAAAACGACCTGAACAATGAGAAAGGCTTCAGAGAATCACTTAGTGGTTTTAGTTTTTATTCCCGTGAACCTTTACTAGAGTTCAACAACATCATCGGCATCTGAGCTAATTGCAGCCGCTGAGCAAAACAGGAGCGTGCAGTCAGTAAATGTCCACGGATCCTCTCCTGTCTCTCGTCATGTCGTAGGAAAACCCAGTTCAGATAGTTTATTCTGCTTCTTACACATCGTAGAAACACTTCATATCATGTCCTAATATGTTTCTACCAGCAGATGGCGCTTTTCATTAGTTTCTATTGCATGTTCTATTTTGCTCATAACTGTGTTACTTGTAAACAATGCACCATGTGGTTAGGAGTGGTATTACAAGCTTTTTTAAATGTAAATTTCTATAGTGTTGTTGTCATGGTTCTGATTTGGGGTGCTCTGCTCTCTTGCAGAGCCGATGCTCTGTTGTTGTATTGGTCGGGTTGTTTTCCGGCCTCGGGTCCTGGGTTGGTACTGGGAGGGGTCTTTTCACAGGAGCCTCATTCTGGGTGATTGCTCTGCTTCATTAGGGAGAAACCTCCCCCAGAATGCCACCAGTCGTTCTTCCTGTTCAAGTGCCTCTAGCTCTCATAAATGTACTGTTCTGATCTTGCCTCTCGACCATGGACTTTAGTTACCATTCTTCGCCAGTGTCCCTGACTCTGATGTTACCCCCTGGCTCCTGACCTCTGTCTCGTACCCTGAGCTTGGCTCCGCTTTCTCCCTGTGTTCCATACGTGACTTCCTGGCTTCTGAGCTCTGGCTTGTACCCTGACCTCGGCTCCGCTTTCTCCCTGTGTTCCATACATGATTTCCTGGCTCCTGACCTCTGGCTCGTACCCTGACCTCGGCTCCGCTTTCTCCTTGTGTTCCATACGTGACTTCCTGGCTCCTGACATCCGGCTCGTACCCTGACCTCGGCTCCGCTTTCTTCCTGTGTTACATACGTGACTTCCTGGCTCCTGACCTCCGGCTTGTACTCTGACCTCGGCTCCGCTTTCTGCCTGTGTTCCATACGTGACTTCCTGGCTCCGGACCTCTGGCTTGTACTCTGACCTTGGCTCCGCTTTTTTCCTGTGTTCCATGCGTGACTTCCTGGCTCCAATCCTCTGGCTCATATCCTGACCTTGGCTCCGCTTTTTCTCTGTGTTCCATACGTGACTTCCTGGCTCCTGATCTCCGGCTCGTACCCTGACCTCGGCTCTGGTTTCACCCTATGTTCCATACGTGACTTCCTGGCTCCTGACCCCCGGCTTGTTTGACTACTCCTCTACTAGTTGTATCTAGTAACACCTAGTGATTGAGCATCACAGTTTGTTTATTTTTACCTGTGCACTTGCTATTTCCAAATGGAGTGAGAAGTGTCACATGTATCCCTTGCTGGGCTGCTTTCTGTAGTTTTGATAAAATCTCTGTTTTTTTCTATTGCTGATCTGCCAGTTCTCTGAATGCTGAGCTCTGGATAACCCTACCCACACCACCAATTGGCAGCTTTCTGTGTACAATTTGAATACTCAGAGCTGCCAATCAGTCGTGTGGGCAGGGTTATACACAGCCAGTAAATATGGAGGACTATATGACAGCAAGTTTACTAGTCATCTATTGATAATCTCCTCCTGATAAAACAGTCATACAATATTGGAATCAAGGACTCTGACTTGACATTGTGCTGCTGTCAAACTTGGTGATAAAAACCTGATTACAGACTCCTTACAGGGTGGAAATGTTCCTTTAAGGGTTTGTTCACATGTTCAGCAGAGGTATGGCAAGAAAAATTGACATACAAGGTACTTTGTGGGATCAGTTCCTCTTAAAGCACATCCAGCTGAAATGCATCGCGGTGCAGAGACCCCTGGAGTCTCTGCACTGCAATACATGCTGCCAGCCAAACTGTGGCCGTCTGGCAGCTAACATCGGCGTCCCAGTGACTGAGGCGGCTCATGAAAATGGTGTCATGCGTTGCCATAGCGCGGATGCTGATGAAAGCTGCCAGCCACTGCGAGCCGGCTATAGAGGAGGACACCGTGCGACATGGGAGCCAGAAAAGGTGAGTATAGTCTATACCAGGAGGGGGACAGTAAATACCAAGAGAAGAACATATATACCAGGAGGTGGACAGTATTTAGCAGGAGGGGTCCAGGAGAGAAACCTATATACCACGAGGGGCCCAGGAGAGGAACATATATACCAGGAGGGGGACAGTATGCACCAGGAGGGGCCCAGGATAGGAACATATATACCAGGAGGGGGACAGTATATACCAGGAGGGGGACAGTATATATACCATGATGGCGGACATATAGTATATACTAGGATGGAGGACATATTTACTAGGAGGGAGCCCAGAATGGGTTACATTAGAACAGGATGGGGGTCATTACTACATAATGGGGGAAGACAACTCGTATGTCTTTATAGGATTTAGAACACTAAATATATACATACATATACAGGACATGCATCTGACCTACAGTATATACGGGGATTGGGGGGAGGGTTGAGCCCAGGTCCAAATTTTGCGTTGGGGCCCATCTAATTCTAGTTACGCCACCGGAGGGGGAGATTGTGGGGGTCACACTACGACCACTATAGGAATCATAAATGATCCGAATGATAAACTCTTTGAACTAGAAGTAAAACTGCAATAAAAACTTGGTGCAGTTTCCAAAGGTGGGGGGTGGAAGAGGCAAAATATCTGGGTGCTGCAAAAGAAAGAGCGGCAGCAGGTAGACACAGCAAAGTATTCATTATAGCAACTTTGCAACATTGTATCTTGTTTCTATCCATGTTGTATTATTCCCATTATTCTTGTTACAGTCGCTTCCTATAAATCTGTAAATATTTACAGAAGCAAATTTGCAGGCAATGAATGATTCCATGGAAGACTCGGCCTCCATCCACAATGAGGATGTGAAGTATGGGGAACGCGGTGTCCTGATGACGACTGTGACGCCCCCTATTGATCCTGTACAGTCAGAATTGTCCTCAGCAGTGCCGGGGTCGCTGATGCTGCTCCCACAGTTTATTATGGCGTTTGGCCTCTAATCACTGGCGGTGGCAGTGTAATCACTGGCTGCTGGCTGTAATCAGTCAGAGTCCTCCGGGGTGAACCCTGCGGCCTTTAGCTGGATGGTATTGATTCATGTATTCATGATGGGAGTATGGAAGATTCATGCACTCTGTATGCAGCCGCATTCATCAGTTCTGAAAAACCTTGAACAATAGTCATAAATTTGTTGCAATTTTTGTACACTCGTTAGAACAGCTTCAACCCTTTACAATTACATCCTATAGGGTACAGCCTGACAGATGACACCAAGACCAAAAAGTCTATCATGGTGCAAAAATGCCACTATGATACCTATTGATGGGGAACCCCAAATTAACCCTCTATGTTATGATTAATGCATGGCTCTGCCGTTCCTGAGCCGATGCATGGATCCTACCTCCGGGGTTTTGGTCTCTTGGGAGGGGTCTGTTCGTTCTGGCCTCGTTCGAGGGGTCACGCCGGCATGGTGTTGCTGTCTTCGGGACGCCGCCAGTGGTATTTCTGGCTCTGCTGTGTGCTCCATTCCTGTGAGAAGTCCACTGTTTCTTGTCCTGCTACCCGGTACTTCCGTCCCTCCTGCCCGACCTGATCTGACCTTCATTCCCCTGACCTGACCTCCGTCCCCCCGACCTGACCTCTATTTCCCTGGCCTGTCTGTACCTCCGTTCCTCCTACCTGACCTTTCCTCCATACCACCCTGTCCTCCGGTATCCTGTCCTGTGTCCTGCTACCCGGTACTGTGTGTCCTGACTTCCGTCCCTCCAGCCCAACCTGACCTGACCTCCGTTCCCCCAACCTAACCTGACCTGACCTCCGTTCCCCCAACCTAACCTGACCTGACCTCCGTTCCCCCAACCTGACCTGACCTCACCTCTGTTTCCCCGGCCTGTCCAGAACCTCTGTTCCTCCTACCTGACATTTACTTCATACCTCCCTGTCCTCCAATCTCCTGTCCTGTCCCGTGTTCCCCACGTCCTCCCCTGTGCTTACTTGCTCTCCTGGTATCTGACCTCGGCTCTGTTGTTTGACTTTGGATAGTTTTCTCCTTGGTACTGACGTGACATCCCGTTATAGACCCTGACTGATCAACTATCCCTGCTGTAGTATTAGCGACCTCTAGTGGGCATCTGTCTAACCACACTCAGGAGTTCATTTCCTACCTTAGTGCCTGCGCCCCCTAGTGGTAGCTTGACACTTTATCTTTCTTTGGGTTACTTTTCAACCATTGGATTGTTGACGACCTACAAAAGGGAAGATCCACATTTAAAGAGCATCTGTCACCAGGTAAAACATTTTCATTTTTTGCTGTTATTTTGTTCCCGATGCTCCTCTGAGTATGACAGTTTTTTTCTTTTTTAAAATCCGCCATATGGTTCCGGAGATAGGGGCCTTTTTATTTAGTGATCATATTTATGGCCTTTACTAAGGAGGCGTGGCTTTTGGAATTCTCTGAGAGGCGTGTCTTTAGGCTGTTCTGCATATTCACCTCGTGAGCCACGCCCCCCTTAACACAGTACATAAACCTTTCCACTACATAAAAACACCCATATCTCTGGAACCGTATGGAGGAATTTAAAAAAATAAAAAATGGAGTAGTCAGGAGAGTAATGGGAATACAATGATAACAAAAACTGGACACTTCTGTCCAGGTGACAATTTCTCTTTAAAGTTCCTCCTATTGCTAAAACCCCAAATTTGGAGGAGAAGTCTTTCAATATAAACCCCCTAGATCTAATATTTGTATTGTACCATCCTCCCGTGGCACAGGTATCCAACTTGTTATCTCATAAAGCTTTGCGAAATATTATATACACCCTCTTGGTTATGACAAGTTTATATCATATAACAATGAAAAAGGTAAAGAGATTGTGAAAAAAAAAATTCTGAGATTCGTGACAAGACTCAATTATCTGTCAAACTGATAATAACGCACAAATCTGATCCTGGGGCAGAAGGGAGATAAAAGGAACCGGACTATTCATGTAATGCAGCATCTCTCACAAACACTTCCAGTTCTAATTAAATATACAGAAAACTGTGTGGAGAGTGCAGCCCTGCCCTGACCCCGGCCCCGTATAGAAAGATCCTCCGTGCCGAGAGCAGAGAAAACCTGCGGATCTGTGATAATCAGATCAGAAAACGTGCTCTGGGCCGACTGACCTGATGCTGAGAAGGTCTCACATCCATCCTAATATCCTCAAAAACAGAAAAATGGTACCTGAAGGGCAGCTGCATGCACGATGGAGATCAGCACAAAGATACTACATGAAGTCAGACATATAAAATGTTTTTAACACTGCTCCGATGTACAAGAATATAACTACTATAATACTGCCCCCTATGTACAAGAATATAACTACTATAGTACTGCCCCTATGTACAAGAATATAACTACTATAATACTGCTCCTATGTACAAGAATATAACTACTATAATACTGCCCCTATGTACAAGAATATAACTACTATAGTACTGCCCCTATGTACAAGAATATAACTACTATAATACTGCCCCTATGTACAAGAATATAACTACTATAATACTGCCCCCTATGTACAAGAATATAACTACTATAATACTGCCCCTATGTACAAGAATATAACTACTATAATACGGCCCCCTATGTTCAAGAATATAACTACTATAATACTGCTCCCTATGTACAAGAATATAACTACTATAATACTGCCCCTATGTACAAGAATATAACTACTATAATACTGCCCCTATGTACAAGAATATAACTACTATAATACTGCCCCTATGTACAAGAATATAACTACTATAATACTGCTCCTATATACAAGAATATAACTACTATAATACTGCTCCGATGTACAAGAATATAACTACTATAATACTGCCCCCTATGTATACTGTAAGAATATAACTACTATAATACTGCCCCCTATGTACAAGAATATAACTACTATAATACTGCTCCCTATGTATACTGTAAGAATATAACTACTATAATACTGCCCCCTATGTACAAGAATATAACTACTATAATACTGCCCCCTATGTATACTGTAAGAATATAACTACTATAATACTGCCCCCTATGTATACTGTAAGAATATAACTACTATAATACTGCCCCCTATGTACAAGAATATAACTACTATAATACTGCCCCCTATGTATACTGTAAGAATATAACTACTATAATACTGCCCCCTATGTATACTGTAAGAATATAACTACTATAATACTGCCCCCTATGTACAAGAATATAACTACTATAATACTGCCCCCTATGTATACTGTAAGAATATAACTACTATAATACTGCCCCCTATGTACAAGAATATAACTACTATAATACTGCCCCCTATGTATACTGTAAGAATATAACTACTATAATACTGCCCCCTATGTACAAGAATATAACTACTATAATACTGCTCCCTATATATACTGTAAGAATATAACTACTATAATACTGCCCCCTATGTATACTGTAAGAATATAACTACTATAATACTGCCCCCTATGTACAAGAATATAACTACTATAATACTGCCCCCTATGTATACTGTAAGAATATAACTACTATAATACTGCCCCTATGTACAAGAATATAACTACTATAATACTGCCCCCTATGTATACTGTAAGAATATAACTACTATAATACTGCCCCCTATGTATACTGTAAGAATATAACTACTATAATACTGCCCCCTATGTACAAGAATATAACTACTATAATACGGCCCCCTATGTACAAGAATATAACTACTATAATACTGCCCCTATGTACAAGAATATAACTACTATAATACTGCCCCTATGTACAAGAATATAACTACTATAATACTGCTCCTATATACAAGAATATAACTACTATAATACTGCTCCGATGTACAAGAATATAACTACTATAATACTGCCCCTATGTACAAGAATATAACTACTATGATACTGCCCCCTATGTACAAGAATATAACTACTATGATACTGCCCCCTATGTACAAGAATATAACTACTATGATACTGCCCCCTATGTACAAGAATATAACTACTATAATACTGCCCCCTATGTATACTGTAAGAATATAACTACTATAATACTGCCCCCTATGTATACTGTAAGAATATATCTACTATAATACTGCCCCCTATGTACAAGAATATAACTACTATAATACTGCCCCCTATGTACAAGAATATAACTACTATAGTACTGCCCCCTATATACAAGAATATAACTACTATAATACTGCCCCCTATGTATACTGTAAGAATATAACTATTATAATACTGCCCCCTATGTATACTGTAAGAATATAACTACTATAATACTGCCCATGATCCCGGCTGAGGCGTCTTTGCCGTCTCTGGAGGATGAAGGTCACTGCTGTGAGTTATGGTGACATTGATTATAATAATTTATTCCTTTTGTTGCTGTGTTTAGTGGCGCAGATTGAGGAGATTCCTATAATATGGAGATCTATTGATTGAGTCGTCATCTTGTACATGTGAAGGTAATAAATCCATGTGATTCCAGGGAGATTTTATGTCATAAACTTCATTTCTGGGGAGATGGAAATGAGGCGACTTATTGGAACATAAAGTCAAAGCAAACAAGGAGACAATATCTGCCGGTCATGTCGGTATTGATCCTCTGCGGGGATTTCCTGTGCAGCCACCATTGACTCTCAGGGGGTTTATGGCCATATTATTGGTAGCTCGGTCCAATGCTTGTCATGTGGATGTGATATGAGTGAACGTGGCCTTTTTTCATTGTCTTAATTTAGATATAAATATAATAGACCTCAGCAAAGTATGACAAATCTTATTTATGTTTATATAAATATTTTACCTATCCAAAAATATATTTATTGCATCTGTGAATGTGCAGTTGTTAGGACCAAGAGGACGGGTAGGCCCAGGAGGTGGATCCACTGGGCTGAACACCTCACCGAGGGCAAGGTGCCCGGTAGCCGGAGCACTACAGGTAGCAGGACAGTCCGTTCAGAGGAGTGGAGTGAAGAAGTCCCTGGGACCACGGAGTCTCTGAAGGTAGTCCGGGTGACGGAGCTCAGGTTCGGAGGCCGAGATGACGTCAGGCAGAATCCGGAACCAACGGAGCGAGGAGCTGGGTCACCACACGGATCCAGGGATCGGAGATGGTAGGGACTGACGGGATGGCAGGCAGTCACCGTTCGGGGTTCGGGAGTCGTCAGGACCGGTTGGTGAGACAGGGGCGACTCTACAAGACAGATAGGTAAGTATGGCACAAGACACAAGGAGACCTGACTCCTAGCTTAGCAAACACGAAGAACAGGCCCCGCCCACTTGGAAAGGATCCCCCTATATACCCTGTACCTGATTCTTCAATATCCTGTTGGAGGACACTGGCCCTTTAAGAGAGGGTCAATGACCGCGCGCGCGCCCTAATGCGTATGCGCGAGGCCCAGGTGCCAGAAGCCAGAGCAGGGAGCGGTGCACAGGAGGCAGGAGTGCCGGGCTGGCTCAGCGTTACCGATGGGCGCCGGGAGCGGGGACCGGGCTGCCTGGGGACCGCAGGTGATGGGGCATGAAGGCTGTGGAGCGGGGGACCGGGAAGCCTGGCACGGGAGCGGCGGAGCGTAACCTGAGAGCGGGGAAGCGTGGCAGGGGAGCCGGTGAGCAAGACAGGGGAGCCGGGGAGCAGGGGAGCCGGGGAGCATGGCAGAGGAACCGGGTACCCCCTCCCCCACGCCCCCCTCCCCGCAACCGGGACAGGAAGGCACGTATCAGAGGAGTACCCACATTCTCCCGGGGTTCCCAGGACCTATCCTCAGGACCATACCCAGCCCAGTCCACCAGGAAGAACTGTCGGCCCCGCACGGTCTTCATGGCCACGATATCCCTTACCGCATAGATGTCATCATCAGCAATAGGAGGAGGAGCAGAACTGGCAACAGCGGAGAAGGGACCAAGGACAACCGGCTTAAGCAGGGAGACGTGGAAGGAGTTGGGTATCCTCATCGTGGCCGGGAGCTGCAGCTTGTGGGAGACCTCATTGATCTTGCTGATGACTTTAAACGGCCCGATGTAGCGAGGACCCAGCTTGTATGATGGTAGCTTCAATCGGACGTACTTGGAAGCAAGCCAGACCAGATCTCCTGGAGAGAAACACGGAGGATCCAGACGCCTCTTGTCTGCGTGTCTCTTCATCCGCAGGGAGGCACGTCCAAGGGACGTCTTGACAGAGTCCCAAATTGTTGCAAAGTCACGTGCTACAGCATCAGCAGCAGGGACATCCGAGGAAGAAGATACAGGTAATGGGATGGAAGGCTGAAGTCCGTAAACGACATGGAAGGGAGAGCTGGAGGAGGACTCACTGACGTGGTGGTTATGGGAGAATTCAGCCCAAGGAAAAAGCGTGGACCAGTCGTCGTGATGGGTATTAACGTAGTGACGCAAGAAGGAGGTCAAGATCTGATTGACTCGTTCCACTTGGCCATTCGACTGAGGATGGTAGGCTGAAGAAAAGTCCAGAGCCACTCCCAGATGTTTGCAGAGGGCCCTCCAGAAGCGGGAGGTAAACTGAGTTCCTCTGTCGGACACAATGTGTGATGGAAAGCCATGCAACCGGAAGATGTGCTGTATGTAGGCATCAGCGAGTTCCTGGGCAGAGGGGAGTCCAGCCATAGGGACGAAATGAGCCATTTTGGAGAACCGATCCACCACGACCCATATGACTGTGTGTCCGGAGGACAGGGGCAAGTCCGTAATAAAGTCCATAGCAATGTGTTGCCACGGAACGGAGGGAATTGGCAGAGGCAGAAGGCGACCATATGGCAGGTGTTTGGGCGTCTTGTTCCGTGCACAAGAGGAGCAGGCTGAGACAAAGGACGCGACGTCCGTGCGAAGGGATGGCCACAAGTAGTGACGTACAATTGTACTCCATGTTCTCTTCTGACCAGCATGGCCGGCTATTCGCGAGGCATGACCCCAATGCAACACTTTTTGTCTGTCAGTCTCAGAGACATAGGTCTTCCCGGGCGGTATTTGGGCCAAGGTGACAGGGGCCACCGGAATGATTTTACTTGGGCAGATGATGGGCTGGGATGTCTCCTCCTCCTGCTCCATGGGCACGAATGACCTGGACAAGGCATCTGCTCACACATTCTTATCCGCGGGCCGAAAATGGAGCTGAAAATCGAACCTGGCAAAGAACAAGGACCACCTGGCTTGTCGTGGGTTCAGTCGCTGAGCAGACCGCAGGTATTCCAGGTTCTTGTGGTCCGTGTAAATGATCACGGGGTACACTACTCCCTCCAGAAGGTAGCGCCACTCCTCCAGAGCCAGCTTGACTGCTAATAGCTCTCGGTCACCGATGGTGTAGTTGCGTTCAGGCGCTGAGAAGCTCTTGGAGTAGAAACCGCAAGTAACCATCTTCCCAGAGGGGGACTTCTGCATGAGCACTGCTCCGGCTCCCGAGGAGGAGGCATCCACCTCCAAGGTGAACTGTCGGTTTAACTCAGGACGGTAGAGCACAGGAGAGGAAGCAAACGCCTGTTTCAGGGAGCAAAACGCGGCGTCAGCCGCAGGTGACCAGTCCTTTGGATTAGCCCCCTTCTTGGTCAAGGCGGAGAGAGGCGCAGTCAGGGCAGAGAAGTGAGGGATGAACTGATGGTAATAGTTCGCAAATCCAAGAAACCGTTGGATTGCCTTCAGTCCGGAAGGAGGGGGCCAGTTGAGAATGGAAGAGACCTTCTCCGGGTCCATCTGCAGACCGGTATCGGAGATTATGTAACCCAGGAAGGGAAGAGAGGACTGCTCGAAGACACACTTCTCATACTTGGCGTACAGACGATTCTCTCTCAGTCTTTGTAGTACCAGCTGCACGTTCTCTCTGTGGGTCTGGAGGTCCGGAGAGAAGACCAGGATGTCATCCAGATACACCACCACACAGACGTAGAGAAGGTCCCGGAACACGTCGTTCACCAATTCCTGAAAGACTGCTGGTGCATTACACAGACCGAAGGGCATCACACAGTATTCGTAGTGCCCATCGCGAGTATTGAATGCGGTCTTCCATTAGTCCCCCAGAGCGGATGCGGACCAGGTTGTAGGCACCCCGAAGATCCAACTTGGTAAACACACGAGCTCCTCTAAGCCGATCAAACAATTCGGGGATGAGCGGCAGGGGGTATTTATTTTTTACGTTGATTTGGTTTAATCCCCGGTAGTCAATGCATGGGCGTAGGTCACCCTCTTTCTTCTTAACGAAGAAGAAGCCTGCTCCGGCAGGAGAGGAGGATCTCCGGATGAATCCCCTTGCCAGGTTCTCAGTGATGTAGGCAGACATGGCCCTTGTTTCAGCAGGAGACAAAGGATATATCCATCCTCGAGGTGGTGTAGTTCCCGGGAGTAGGTCGATGGCACAGTCGTAAGGACGATGTGGCGGCAGTACCTCTGACTCCTTTTTATCAAAGACGTCCGCGTAGGACCAGTAGGCCGAAGGCATCCTGGTAGGGACTCTGGAACCGGAGGTCGTCGGATGGGCTGTATGGATTTCAGGCAGTTCTCGTGGCAAGAGGAGCCCCATCGGGTAGTTTCACCAGTACGCCAGCTGACCGACGGTTCGTGTGTCCGTAACCAGGGGAGTCCCAGCAGGATTTGATGAGACATGTGTGAGAGGACGTAGAGAGTGATGTTCTCGGTGTGCAGGGCACCGATACGTAGTCCTACTGGCTTGGTGATCCACGAGATGGTGTCAGAGAGGGATCTCCCATCTACAGAGGCAATCACGAGGGGTTTGTCGAGTGGAGTAACCGGCACCTGGTACTTGTCCACCGTGGCCTGCTGGATGAAATTGCCTGCTGCCCCGGAGTCGAGGTACGCCTCGGCCGTGAACCGCATCTCTCCCGTTGTCACTTGAACGGTCCACGTAACCGGGTCTGAGAGAGTCCCAGCACCTAGGGTGGCCTCTCCTACCAACCCTAGGCTTTGGAGTTTCCCGGCCTCTCTGGACAGGAACGTAGCAGATGTGTGCCCTCTCCGCAGTAGAAGCAGAGACCCTTAGCGAGCCGTTCTGCTCGGCGTTGTTCGGACTGCCTCAGACGGTCAATCTGCATGGGTTCGTGGACAGAGACGCAAGACGATGCCGACTGAGGTACGACTGGCTTCTGCGGAGGAGAGGAATGCCGTATCGGACGTCTCTCGCGGGACACCTCTTTGGATCGTTCCTGGAATCTGAGGTCCACGCGGGTGGCTAATGCAATTAGGGCATCCAGTGTGGAAGGAACATCGCGGCCTGCCAGCTCGTCCTTAATACGACTGGAGAGTCCTTTCCAGAAGGCGGCGGTGAGGGCTTCATTGTTCCACCCCAATTCTGAGGCCAAGGTGCGAAAGCGGATGGCATACTGCCCCACCGTCAGGGTCCCCTGACGTAGCCTGAGGAGTGATGAGGCGGATGCGGCGGCACGTCCGGGTTCGTCAAAGGTGGTTCTAAACGCCTGAATGAAGTCCTGGATGTTCGCAGTTACAGGGTCCTCCTTCTCCCACAAGGGGTTCATCCAGGCCAGTGCCTCACCCTCCAGATGGGACATCACAAACGTCACCTTGGCTTGGTCGGAGGCAAACAGGTGCGGAAGCAGCTTAAAGTGGAGGGAGCACTGATTTAAGAATCCTCTGCAGGTCTTGGGATCTCCGGCATAGCGGGGTGGAGAGGCCAAGCGGAGTTTAGAAGCTTCCGAGGTAGCCGCCACGGGAACTGTGGCTGTGGCTGTGGCCTGTGCTGTTGAAGCCTGAGATGCCAGGGACGTGGCAGTTGCTTGCAGCGTGTTCAGGCGGGTATCCACCGAGGACATGAAGGCCAGCATGCGGGACTGGGTCTCGCGCTGTCGTCCGAGTTCCTGCTGCAAGTTGCCCAGCTGGGCCGCTAGTGCTTTGGCGGGATCCATGGCCTGTTCTTACTGTTAGGACCAAGAGGACGGGTAGGCCCAGGAGGTGGATCCACTGGGCTGAACACCTCACCGAGGGCAAGGTGCCCGGTAGCCAGAGCACTACAGGTAGCAGGACAGTCCATTCAGAGGAGTGGAGTGAAGAAGTCCCTGGGACCACGGAGTCTCTGAAGGTAGTCCGGGTGACGGAGCTCAGGTTCGGAGGCCGAGATGACGTCAGGCAGAATCCGGAACCAACGGAGCGAGGAGCTGGGTCACCACACGGATCCAGGGATCGGAGATGGTAGGGACTGACGGGATGGCAGGCAGTCACCGTTCGGGGTTCGGGAGTCGTCAGGACCGGTTGGTGAGACAGGGGCGACTCTACAAGACAGATAGGTAAGTATGGCACAAGACACAAGGAGACCTGACTCCTAGCTTAGCAAACACGAAGAACAGGCCCCGCCCACTTGGAAAGGATCCCCCTATATACCCTGTACCTGATTCTTCAATATCCTGTTGGAGGACACTGGCCCTTTAAGAGAGGGTCAATGACCGCGCGCCCTAATGCGCATGCGCGAGGCCCGGGTGCCAGAAGCCAGAGCAGGGAGCGGTGCACAGGAGGCAGGAGTGCTGGGCTGGCTCAGCGTTACCGATGGGCGCCGGCAGCGGGGACCGGGCTGCCTGGGGACCGCAGGTGATGGGGCATGAAGGCTGTGGAGCGGGGGACCGGGAAGCCTGGCACGGGAGCGGCGGAGCGTAATCTGAGAGCGGGGAAGCGTGGCAGGGGAGCCGGTGAGCAAGGCAGGGGAGCCGGGGAGCATGGCAGGGGAGCCGGGGAGCATGGCAGAGGAACCGGGGAGCGTGACAGCAGTGTAGGTTTATATCTGTACGTCTCTTAGCTAACTACTTTTCGTTTTATAAGACGCACCCCAAATTTAGAGGAAAAAAAAAGAGAAAAAAAAATGGGGTCCATCTTATAATCCGGTGGTGTCTTACTGGAGGGAGGGGTGTGGCAGCGATGGTAGAGTGGGGTCACAGGAGGCAGGGGCGACACTGGAGTAGAGCGATGCTGCGGGCACTGAGGCAAGAGGAACTTCCAGAAACTGTCGGCGGTGCGGGCTTTAAAGAAATGGCGACCAGAGTTGGCGTGTGCTCAGATTGAGCTATCTGATCAGTAACAAGCCGAGATTTCATCTGCGCACGCGCCACCTCCGAGGGACAATTTCTTTAAGTCTACTGCAGGGAGATCAATAGGCGCATGCGCAGATGAGATCTTGAGCTGAGAGCTCTATCTGCGCACGCGTCGACTCCAGGTGATTATTTCCTTAAGTCCGCTGCAGGGAGATCAATAGGCACGTGCGCAGATGAGATCTTGAGCCAAGAGCTCCATCTGCACACGCGCCAACTCCAGGCTATTATTTCCTTAAGTCCGCTGCAGGGAGATCAATAGGCGCGTGCGCAGATGAGATCTTGAGCCGAGAGCTCCATCTGCGCACGTGCCGACTCCAGGCGATTATTTCCTTCAGTCCGCTGCAGGGAGATCAATAAGCACGTGATCAGATGATATCTTGAGCCAAGAGGTCTATCTGCGCATGCGCCGACTGTGGGCGTCATTATATGAATACCGCACCACCGACATTTTCAGAATAGCCTCTGCCTCACAGCCCACAGCGCACCGCCCACAGCATCTCATGTGATCTCTCTCCACCTCTCCCGGTAAGCTACATTCGGATTATAAGACGAACCCCTCATTTTCCTCCCAAATTTTTGGGAGAAAAAATGCGTCTTATAATCCGAAAAATACGGTATATTATTATTATTGTTATAGCACAAAGTACAGAAACATGGACAAATCTGTTGGTACTCTTCTGTTAAAGAAAGAAAAACTGACAATGGTCACTGAAACAACTGACAACTTTCAAATTCAAATTACGGAATGTCAACTAATGACGATTAGATTTTTCTTTTGATTTTTTGTTAATCAAAAAAAAAATAAATAAATATATATATATATATATATATATATACATATATATTAGGTATATATATATACAGTGCCTACAAGTAGTATTCAACCCCCTGCAGATTTAGCAGGTTTGATAAGATGCAAATAGGTTAGAGCCTGCAAACTTCAAACAAGAGCAGGATTTATTAACAGATGCATAAATCTTACAAACCAACAAGTTATGTTGCTCAGTTAAATTTTAATAAATTTTCAACATAAAAGTGTGGGTCAATTATTATTCAACCCCTAGGTTTAATATTTTGTGGAATAACCCTTGTTTGCAATTACAGCTAATAATCGTCTTTTATAAGACCTGATCAGGCCGGCACAGGTCTCTGGAGTTATCTTGGCCCTCTCCTCCATGCAGATCTTCTCCAAGTTATCTAGGTTCTTTGGGTGTCTCATGTGGACTTTAATCTTGAGCTCCTTCCACAGTTTTCAATTGGGTTAAGGTCAGGAGACTGACTAGGCCACTGCAACACCTTGATTTTTTCCCTCTTGAACCAGGCCTTGGTTTTCTTGGCTGTGTGCTTTGGGTCGTTGTCTTGTTGGAAGATGAAATGACGACCCATCTTAAGATCCTTGATGGAGGAGCGGAGGTTCTTGGCCAAAATCTCCAGGTAGGCCGTGCTATCCATCTTCCCATGGATGCGGACCAGATGGCCAGGCCCCTTGGCTGAGAAACAGCCCCACAGCATGATGCTGCCACCACCATGCTTGACTGTAGGGATGGTATTCTTGGGGTCGTATGCAGTGCCATCCAGTCTCCAAACGTCACGTGTGTGGTTGGCACCAAAGATCTCGATCTTGGTCTCATCAGACCAGAGAACCTTGAACCAGTCTGTCTCAGAGTCCTCCAAGTGATCATGAGCAAACTGTAGACGAGCCTTGACATGACGCTTTGAAAGTAAAGGTACCTTACGGGCTCGTCTGGAACGGAGACCATTGCGGTGGAGTACGTTACTTATGGTATTGACTGAAACCAATGTCCCCACTGCCATGAGATCTTCCCGGAGCTCCTTCCTTGTTGTCCTTGGGTTAGCCTTGACTCTTCGGACAAGCCTGGCCTAGGCACGGGTGGAAACTTTCAAAGGCTGTCCAGGCCGTGGAAGGCTAACAGTAGTTCCATAAGCCTTCCACTTCCGGATGATGCTCCCAACAGTGGAGACAGGTAGGCCCAACTCCTTGGAAAGGGTTTTGTACCCCTTGCCAGCCTTGTGACCCTCCGCGATCTTGTCTCTGATGGCCTTGGAATGCTCCTTTGTCTTTCCCATGTTGACCAAGTATGAGTGCTGTTCACAAGTTTGGGGAGGGTCTTAATTAGTCAGAAAAGGCTGGAAAAAGAGATAATTAATCCAAACATTTGAAGCTCATTGTTCTTTGTGCCTGAAATACTTCTTAATACTTTAGGGGAACCAAACAGAATTCTTGTGGTTTGAGGGGTTGAATAATAAATGACCCTCTGAATAAACTTTTCACAATTTAAAAAAAAAAAAAAAAGAAATAACATTCTTTTTTGCTGCAGTGCATTTCACACTTCCAGGCTGATCTACAGTCCAAGTGTCACAATGCCAAGTTAATTCCGAATGTGTAAACCTGCTAAATCTGCAGGGGGGTTGAATACTACTTGTAGGCACTGTATATATCTATATATATATATATATATATATATATATATATATATATATATATTAAAAAATGAAAATGGCCTTTACAAAAATGATGGCTCCCATCAATTAATATTTTGTTGCAGAACCTTTGGAGGCAATCACAACCAGCAAATGATTTCTGGGACTCTCATTGAAACTTCTGGCCCATGCACTTTGCCGACTCCTCGTGAGCAGATGGCTTCTTGTGTCTTAAGTGTAAGGCGCCTTCTCCAGACTGCAGGTCTCAGCTCTTTCCACAGAGGTGCTGCTCACCATTATTGGCACCCCTTAATTTTTTTTCATAGACTGTACAATATCTGCAGAATTAAATGGAAATGTAGCAAAGTTATACAACAATACAACATTGTCAACTTACATGTTGCAATTTCAAAGAAGAAATAGAATAAACAGCATATGCAACAATAAAGGCCCCTAATTAATACGTGGTTGCACAGCCTTAGGCATCGATGACAGCCTCTACACGTTTCTTGTAGTCATCTATAAGCTTCTTGGTATTTTCTCCCACTCTTCTTTTGCAGTTTCTTCACATTCTTGAATGTTTGCAGGGTTGTTTTTCCCGATGGCAGATTTCAGTTCACCCCAAAAATTGAGGTCAGGACTCGTTGCTGTTCATTTTAAAATAGTCACTTTTTTCTTTTTCAGCTATTCCTATGAACTTTTGAATTGTGTTTTGTGTCATTGTCTTGCTAGAGGACCCACAATCTTCGATTCAAATCAACCTTTCTTACACTGGGTAGGACATTTTGCTCAAAAATCTCTTGATAATTCTATGATTTCATGATTCCTGTGATACAGTCAAAGCCTACAATACCAGATGCAGCAAACAAACCAACAGCATAGTAGATCTTCCACCATACTTAACTGTTGGTAGGGTATTCTTTTCCTTATAAACTTCATTACGCCGTCTGTAAACAAACTGTTGCTTTGCTTTGTCAAAAAGTTCTATTTTTGTTTCATCTGTCCACAGAACATTTTCCCAGAAGGATTGTGGTTTGGCTAGGTACTCTTTGGCAAAGATCAGTCGTTCCTTTTTAAGTCAACACAACATCAAAGGTCAGAGGTGACATCCTGTTTTAATGTATCTGAGGAAGGAGTTGCATCAAGTCTGAAACGAGTCATACAATAAAAACTTTTCATCTACCTGACTGACAGCCTTCACCACTGGCAGCGCCTCGAATTTCCCACAAGTTTTCTGTCATGCTCAGGTAAGGGAATGCACGGTGCAATGTAGGGGTTACAACAGGGATGGAATGGATAGAAAGGCTCTAACCACAGGGAGAAGGGAGACAACTCACCTCCTGACACTAACTTGTGTCTGAACCATGAGCTCACTAATGTCCCAATACGGGTCCTTCCCCCCATCACCGTCACGTGCCTAGTCCCTAGCTGTCCCTCTGCTCACCCTGGGTAGTGCAAAACTGGTGAGTGCACTAGACTTCACCACTGCAATAATAAGACACAGGGGAGGGAAGACTAACAGGGGAACATAGACAAAAAAGGATTAACACCAAGTTCAAAATTGATACTAAACAGCAGGGCTATATACAACAGGACTCCAGCAGACTTCCTCCCGCCACGGGGTCAGTTTAGAATGAATTCTATAACCGGCATCAGGTGATGGAGCATGTGACTATTTAAAGAGAAGGGGAGTGGTCACAAACCGGCTGCACCTGAGATGGGAGTAACAAGGAGCCACCAGCAAGAAAAGTGTCCTTAACCCTAGCTGCACCAAAAGAGACCTGTCACAATTCCTCTGTGCAGAGCATCTTGCACACTAGAAGATCCTCTGCTGTGTTTTCCTGAGCTACTGGCTGGCAGGTTGATTGACAGCGCAGGCTTCCATGCTGATTCTGGGAAGTGCTGATTGCTAAGATGTTCTATCTTCTGGGTAATTGCTCTGCTTCTTTAGTGAGCATGCTCTCCCAAAACCTTGCCAGTCGTACTTTCTGGTTCTGTAGTTGTGCTATTGGCCTGTATTCCAGCCTGTGTTCTGATCTTTGTTTCCTAACCCCGGACTGCTGTTTGACTCCTCTCTGCCTGCCCCCTTTTCCTGTTGTGACCTCCTGGCTTTTGACCTCCGACCGTTACCTGACCACATCTCAGTTTTCTCCCTAAATCCATTACGTGCCTTCCCGGATTTCTGATACATTGAAAACCCAGTGTGCCACAAGGCAATATAAACTTCAGTTCTCAGACTTGTCAAAGGTCTCCCAAGGATGGGAGACACTTGTGGCAGTTTCTCTGCTTTTCCTACGAAGACTGGGTTTTACAGACATTCTAATGTCGGCGCCAACCAACTTATTGTCGGAGATATCGATTGGGTATGTCCAAATTCAGACTGCTGATCACTTTGTTCTCTTGGAGATAAGCTGTCAGTAAAGATGTCTGTTGGGGCATTTTCATAGAAAACACAGGAACGCTCAGCCCCACAACCACTTCTTTGTATGGGTGATAGGACTGGAATTGCACAATGTTTGATAAATTTGGGCGGCTTCTGATTTTTTCCAACTTTTTAACATTGCTCACCTCCATTCTCTTTTCCTCCACTTCTCTCACGCCACATATTAGACCAGAAATGGACACCGAGTGCCACCATAGAATGGAAGCTGTAGATCCCCTGGAATCTTCTTATTCTACCAACTGAAACAATTAAAAACCAGAATAGGGAACTGTAGCGCCTGGTCCTGGCGTGGCACCCCCACACGCCCCCACTCCTAGGCCTCGGCGGGGACGCCGCTCTCCTTACCTGCCCAATGGTCCAACGCATCCCTTTTCTGCCCCGGAGTCTGACGCAGCCTCCTCCTGTTTCCAGGCCGCATGCAGTCCTTCTGTGAGTGCATGTACGGTGCACGTGCGTCTACGGCCCTTTCTTAAAGGGCCAGCGTCCCATTACCTGGAAGTGATCCCTGAGGACAGCTATTACCCTTAGGCTATTTAAGACCGCCTCCCCTTACAGGAGGCTCCTGAGCAACGTTGCCTATTAGTTAGTGTGTTGCTAGTTATCAGGTCCCATTACGCTACTGTGTCTAGTTCAGCTTGTCGTGTCATAGTTCCAGTTTCGTGTTCCTCTAACCTGTGTCTCATCCTAGAGCCGGCTTACTGCCATCACCTCCATACTGCCACGTCTGAGACGCTCTCTCCATGCTGCCACGTCTGAGCCTCTGCCTCTGTGCCGCCTAGTCTGAATTACTACCTCCATGCTGCCTAGTCTGAGCCTCTACCTCCATGCTGCCTAGTCTGAGCTTATACCTTTATTCTGCCACGTCTGAACCACCACCTCCGTGCTGCCACATCTGAGCCATTACCTCCCTGATGCTACATCTCAGCTACCACCCCTGTGCTGCCACGTCTGAGCCATTACCTCCCTGATGCTACATCTCAGCCACCACCCCTGTGCTGCCACGTCTGAGCCATTACCTCCCTGCTGCTACATCTCAGCTACCACCCCTGTGCTGCCACGTCTGAGCCATTACCTCCCTGCTGCTACATCTCAGCTACCACCCCTGTGCTGCCACGTCTGAGCCATTACCTCCCTGATGCTACATCTCAGCCACCACCCCTGTGCTGCCACGTCTGAGCCATTATCTAGCTGATGCTACATCTCAGCCACCACCCCTGTGCTGCCACGTCTGAGCCATTATCTAGCTGATGCTACATCTCAGCCACCACCCCTGTGCTGCCATGTCTGAGCCATTACCTCCCTGATGCTACATCTCAGCCACCACCCCTGTGCTGCCACGTCTGAGCCATTACCTCCCTGCTGCTACATCTCAGCCACCACCCCTGTGCTGCCACGTTTGAGCCGCTACCTCTGTGCTGCCTAGTCTGAACTACGACCCCCGCGCTGACTAGTCTGAACTACGACCCCCGTGCTGACTAGTCTGAACTACGACCCCCGCGCTGACTAGTCTGAACTACTACCTCCGCGCTGCCTAGTCTGAGCTACTACCTGTGTGCTGCCTAGTCTGAGCTTCTACCTCCGTGCTGCCACGTCTGAACAACAACCTCCATGCTGCCATGTCTGAGCCACCACTGCCATGCTGCCATGTCTGAGCCACTATCTCTGTGCTGCCACGTCTGAGCCACCACCTCCATGCTGCCACGTCTGAGCCACCACTGCCATGCTACCACGTCTCAATCGCTACCTCCGTGCTGCCTAGTCTGAGCCACCACCACTGCGCTGCCATGTCTGAGCCACCACTGCCATGCTGCCATGTCTGAGCCACCACTGCCATGCTGCCTAGTCTGAGCTACCACCTCCGTGGTGCCACATCCGAGCACACCTGCAATGGATATTAAGAGACAACCTCCACTAGTCCTGGCTGTCGTGCATTTAGGTCCCCTGTATAGGGGTTAGCTCCTCCGGGAGAGATCGGTGTATGGTCCGGTGGGTCCACTCTTGGACGCTCGCCGCCCCTCAGCGACCGTAACAGGAACATTTTTTAATCTTTTTCTCTTCCTTTTAGAGAAAAGCGCACACCTGACCCCATTATCATAAATATGATCCATATTGCTGTCACTGATCTCTTGCGATTTCTAAGAGAAAATTTCTGCCAATTAATTTTTGTGTCTTTTACGACTTTGTTCCGTGTAATTGTTTGTGTCTCGGCCCATAAAACTGAAGCACGGCTCCTTGTAATGACTTTATAAAAATATCCGGTCGATATGCAGCGCACCTGCTCGATCTGCGCTCTCCGCCGCCTTCTCCACCTCTCCCCTTAAGAACTGTTTGGATATAACGCCGGTTTATGTTCAGCCGGTGGAGGAAGAAAACGACTCCCAGCAGATTAATAAAACCCAGATATAGTCTCTGTGAGGAGAGAGAACAATCTGAGCCGGGAATCTGGTATCTTCAGAGGTTTAATGCGCGGTATTCATAGGGGATCGACTGTTCTGTGTCAAGGATATTTTTTCGGAGGAGCCTCAAGGCTCGAGGTCAAGCTGAGATTGTGCCGCATTGTAAGACAACACAAAAAGAGAAAGACCTCTCATAGTTATCCATAAATATTTAGCTCCAAGCGAAGACTCAAACATACTGAAAAATAAGAAGAGAAGGAGCAGGGAAGTCTCCAACTGTAACATCTGCAATATGAGCCCGAATCATCTCGAAGACGCCGAGAACATAGATGTCCTCCAGACATGCACATCCTCCAAGATACCGTCCATATCAGTATAGGCCGCCGACCGGCCTATGTCCTCCACCTAGAGAGAGGCGCAGGATATCCACCTACAGAAAAGTGAAGAACATTATAAATACATCTGATAAAGTGTTTAGAAAAAACAAGAATATAACTACTATAATACTGCCCCTATGTACAAGAATATAAGTACTATAATAATGCCCCTATGTACAAGAATATAACTACTATAATACTGCTCCTATGTACAAGAATATAACTACTATAATACTGCTCCCTATGTACAAGAATATAACTACTATAATACTGCCCCCGATGTACAAGAATATTACTACTATAATACTGCTCCCAATGTACAAGGATATTACTACTATAATACTGCCCCCAATGTACAAGGATATTACTACTATAATACTGCCCCCGATGTACAAGGATATTACTACTATAATACTGCCCCTATATACAAGAATATAACTACTATAATACTGCCTCTATGTACAAAAATAAAACTACTATAATACTGCTCCTATGTATAAGAATATAACTACTATAATACTGCCCCCTATGTACAAGAATAAAACTACTATAATACTGCTCCTATGTACAAGAATATAACAACTATAATACTGCTCCTATGTACAAGAATATAACTACTATAATACTGCTCCTATGTACAAGAATATATCTACTATAATACTGCCCCCTATGTACAAGAATATAACTACTATAATACTGGCCTTATGTACAAGAATACAGCTACTATAATACTGCCCCTATGTACAAGAATATAACTACTATAATACTGCCCCTATGTACAAGAATATAACTACTATAATACTGCTCCTATGTACAAGAATATAACTACTATAATACTGCCCCTATGTACAAGAATATAACTACTATAATACTGCCCTTATGTACAAGAATATAGCTACTATAATACTGCCCCTATGTACAAGAATATAACTACTATAATACTGCCCTTATGTACAAGAATATAGCTACTATAATACTGCCCCTATGTACAAGAATATAACTACTATAATACTGCCCCCTAAGTACAAGAATATAGCTACTATAATACTGCCCCTATGTACCAGAATATAACTACTATAATACTGCCCCTATGTACAAGAATATAACTACTATAATACTGCCCTTATGTACAAGAATATAGCTACTATAATACTGCCCCTATGTACAAGAATATAACTACTATAATACTGCCCCCTAAGTACAAGAATATAACTACTATAATACTGCCCCCTATTTACAAGAATATAACTACTATAATACTGCCCTTATGTACAAGAATATAGCTACTATAATACTGCCCCTATGTACAAGAATATAACTACTATAATACTGCCCTTATGTACAAGAATATAGCTACTATAATACTGCCCCTATGTACAAGAATATAACTACTATAATACTGCCCCTATGTATAAGAATATACAGTTAGGTCCAGAAATATTTGGACAGTGACACAAGTTTTGTTATTTTAGCTGTTTACAAAAACATGTTCAGAAATACAATTCTATATATAATATGGGCTGAAAGTGCACACTCCCAGCTGCAGTATGAGAGTTTTCACATCCAAATCGGAGAAAGGGTTTAGGAATCATAGCTCTGTAATGCATAGCCTCCTCTTTTTCAAGGGCCAAAAGTAATTGGACAAGGGACTCTAAGGGCTGCAATTAACTCTGAAGGCGTCTCCCTCGTTAACCTGTAATCAATGAAGTAGTTAAAAGGTCTGGGGTTGATTACAGGTGTGTGGTTTTGCATTTGGAAGCTGTTGCTGTGACCAGACAACATGCGGTCTAAGGAACTCTCAATTGAGGTGAAGCAGAACATCCTGAGGCTGAAAAAAAAGAAAAAATCCATCAGAGAGATAGCAGACATGCTTGGAGTAGCAAAATCAACAGTCGGGTACATTCTGAGAAAAAAGGAATTGACTGGTGAGCTTGGGAACTCAAAAAGGCCTGGGTGTCCACGGATGACAACAGTGGTGGATGATCGCCGCATACTTTCTTTGGTGAAGAAGAACCCGTTCACAACATCAACTGAAGTCCAGAACACTCTCAGTGAAGTAGGTGTATCTGTCTCTAAGTCAACAGTAAAGAGAAGACTCCATGAAAGTAAATACAAAGGGTTCACATCTAGATGCAAACCATTCATCAATTCCAAAAATAGACAGGCCAGAGTTAAATTTGCTGAAAAACACCTCATGAAGCCAGCTCAGTTCTGGAAAAGTATTCTATGGACAGATGAGACAAAGATCAACCTGTACCAGAATGATGGGAAGAAAAAAGTTTGGAGAAGAAAGGGAATGGCACATGATCCAAGGCACACCACATCCTCTGTAAAACATGGTGGAGGCAACGTGATGGCGTGGGCAGGCATGGCTTTCAATGGCACTGGGTCACTTGTGTTTATTGATGACATAACAGCAGACAAGAGTAGCCGGATGAATTCTGAAGTGTACAGGGATATACTTTCAGCCCAGATTCAGCCAAATGCCGCAAAGTTGATCGGACGGTGCTTCATACTACAGATGGACAATGACCCCAAGCATACAGCCAAAGCTACCCAGGAGTTCATGAGTGCAAAAAAGTGGAACATTCTGCAATGGCCAAGTCAATCACCAGATCTTAACCCAATTGAGCATGCATTTCACTTGCTCAAATCCAGACTTAAGACGGAAAGACCCACAAGCAAGACCTGAAGGCTGCGGCTGTAAAGGCCTGGCAAAGCATTAAGAAGGAGGAAACCCAGCGTTTGGTGATGTCCATGGGTTCCAGACTTAAGGCAGTGATTGCCTCCAAAGGATTCGCAACAAAATATTGAAAATAAAAATATTTTGTTTGGGTTTGGTTTTTTTGTCCAATTACTTTTGACCTCCTAAAATGTGGAGTGTTTGTAAAGAAATGTGTACAATTCCTACAATTTCTATCAGATATTTTTGTTCAAACCTTCAAATTAAACGTCACAATCTGCACTTGAATTCTGTTGTAGAGGTTTCATTTCAAATCCAATGTGGTGGCATGCAGAGCCCAACTCGCGAAAATTGTGTCACTGTCCAAATATTTCTGGACCTAACTGTAACTACTATTATAATGCCCTCTATGTACAAGAACATAACTACTATAATAGTGCTCCTATGTACAAGAATATAACTACTATAATACTGCCTCCTATGTACAAGAATATAATTACTATAATACTGCCCCTATGTATAAGAATATAACTACTATAATACTGCCCCAATGTACAACAATATAACTACTATAATACTGCTCCTATGTACAAGAATATAACTACTATAATACTGCCCTTATGTACAAGAATATAACTGATATAATACTTTCTCCTATGTACAAGAATATAACTACTATAATACTGCACCTATGTACAAGAATATAACTACTATAATACTGCCCCCTATATACAAGAATATAACTACTATAATACTGCCCCCTATGTACAAGAATATAACTACTATAATACTGCCCCTATGTACAAGAATATAACTACTATAATACTGCTCCTATGTACAAGAATATAACTACTATAATACTGCCCCTATGTACAAGAATATAACTGTTATAATACTGCTCATATGTACAAGAATATAACTACTATAATACTACCCCTATGTACAAGAATATAACTACTATAATACTGCCCCCTATGTACAAGAATATAACTACTATAATACTGCCCCTATGTACAAGAATATAACTACTATAATACTGCCCCTATGTACAAGAATATAACTACTATAATACTGCCCCTATGTACAAGAATATAACTACTATAATACTGCCTTCTATGTACAAGAATATATCTACTATAATACTGCCCCTATGTACAAGAATATAACTACTATAATACTGCCCCCTATGTACAAGAATATAACTGCTATAATACTGCTCATATGCACAAGAATATAACTACTATAATACTACCCCTATGTACAAGAATATAACTACTATAATACTGCCCCCTATGTACAAGAATATAACTACTATAATACTGCCTTCTATGTACAAGAATATATCTACTATAATACTGCCCCTATGTACAAGAATATAACTACTATAATACTGCCCCCTATGTACAAGAATATAACTACTATAATACTGCGGCTATGTACAAGAATATAACTACTATAATACTGCCCCTATGTACAAGAATATAACTGCTATAATACTGCTCCTATGTACAAGAATATAACTACTATAATACTGCCCCCTATATACAAGAATATAACTACTATAATACTGCCCCCTATGTACAAGAATATAACTACTATAATACTGCCCCCTATGTACAAGAATATAACTACTATAATACTGCCCCTATGTACAAGAATATAACTACTATAATACTGCTCCTATGTACAAGAATATAACTACTATAATACTGCCCCTATGTACAAGAATATAACTGTTATAATACTGCTCATATGTACAAGAATATAACTACTATAATACTACCCCTATGTACAAGAATATAACTACTATAATACTGCCCCTATGTACAAGAATATAACTACTATAATACTGCCCCTATGTACAAGAATATAACTACTATAATACTGCTCCTATGTACAAGAATATAACTACTATAATACTGCCCCTATGTACAAGAATATAACTGCTATAATACTGCTCATATGTACAAGAATATAACTACTATAATACTGCCGCTATGTACAAGAATATAACTACTATAATACTGCCCCTATGTACAAGAATATAACTGCTATAATACTGCTCCTATGTACAAGAATATAACTACTATAATACTGCCCATATATACAAGAATATAACTACTATAATACTGTCCTCTATGTACAAGAATATAACTACTATAATACTGCCCCTATGTACAAGAATATATCTACTATAATACTGCCCCTATGTACAAGCATATAACTACTATTATACTGCCCCCTATATACAAGAATATATCTACTATAATACTGCCCCTATGTACAAGCATATAACTACTATTATACTGCCCCCTATATACAAGAATATAACTACTATAATACTGTCCCCTATATACAAGAATATAATTACTATAATACTGCCCCCTATGTACAAGAATATAACTACTATAATACTGCCCCTATGTACAAGAATATAACTACTATAATACTGCCCCTATGTACAAGAATATAACTGATATAATACTGCTCCTATGTACAAGAATATAACTACTATAATACTGCCCATATATACAAGAATATAACTACTATAATACTGTCCCCTATATACAAGAATATAACTACTATTATACTGCCCCCTATATACAAGAATATATCTATTATAATACTGCTCCTATGTACAAGAATATAACTGCTATAATGCTGCCCATATATACAAGAATATAACTACTATAATACTGCCCCCTATATACAAGAATATAACTACTATAATACTGCCCCCTATGTACAAGAATATAACTACTATAATACTGCTCCTATGTACAAGAATATAACTACTATAATACTGCTCCTGTGTACAAGAATATAACTACTATAATACTGCCCCTATGTACAAGAATATAACTACTATAATACTGCCCCTATGTACAAGAATATAACTACTATAATACTGCCCCCTATGTACAAGAATATAACTACTATAATACTGCCCCTATGTACAAGAATATAACTACTATAATACTGCCCCTATGTACAAGAATATAACTACTATAATACTGCTCCCATGTACAAGAATATAACTACTATAATACTGCTCATATATACAAGAATATAACTGCTATAATACTGCCCCTATGTACAAGAATATAACTACTATAATACTGCTTCGTTGTATGAAAATAGGACTATTATAATACTGATTAACATGGTGATTAACACGTATCTGAACTTTTAAAAGACTTCTGCCATTCCTGTGAGATGATATCAGGGGTTGGATCATGGGTCATTGTTTGTTATTGAATATTATTTGGTCTCTGGGTTTTTCCACTCTTTTATGACCGTTTTATTTACACTCTGATTATTTTTGGCTGATAATACAGGTGTTTTTTATTCTTTCTGTAAAATGTGTTGCTCTTATTGGTATCTTTCCATGCATAGCTGTAAGTATCAGTATACTGGAGATTCCCGCTCTTGGCTCTGGATTAATGATTTCTGTTTTCTACAGTTAAATAGTTAAGCCCCCCCAGCCCCATCCTGGAGGGTCCGGTAATCCTGCATGGCAATGATAAGTGGGGAGTCACCGCTGCAGTCAATCATTGGGCGATTGCTCCTATTTCTCGCAGATCATTAGAAACCAGAGCATCTGGACGCGTTTCGCTGTCACCCTGGATCCAATCTGAAGAGTGAGTCACAAGGACCTAAGGAAAGCGTCAAGGGCAGAGAAGATAAGTGGTAGCAATCCCATAATCCCTGGCATACAGATCAGCCCCAGACCTATTACTTTATCTGGAAAAATCCTGTTCCTTTCATTCATCTCGATGACCTCTGCGCCGGGATTTTCTGCCGTTCTATTCACTTGACAGGTGCGAGACATTGAATTTCACCAAGAAAGGTGAGAATTCAGAAATGAGGCTCTCAAGGATTTCGGAGTCTTGGGCCCATTAATTAACACTGTTCAAGCCAAGATCCTCACAACTCTGCAGAAAGAAATTGATTTCTTTTTTGATTGAGGTTTTTTCCTCCACTCCCTTCTGCAGGGGCGCCGCTTATCCATAGCTGAAACTAACACGAAATATTCAGTATATAGGAAACTATGTTGAAAACCTGTAAAAATGCATTGTCTTGTTGCCCTGATGCACATACCAGTCCTATATGTCCAGGACGTATCCGCATTCTCAGGCTTTGCAACTTGACACAGATTTTATAACATTACAGCCAGCACTATAGGAGCTGGAACTTCCTTTCCCTCATACACTGTGTTCCTGCACTCCTTGTGTGGCACCCCAGTGGTCACAGGAGTCACAGTGGCATTGTTCTCCTCACCGGGATCAATGATATGCCTGGAGACAGCGTGGAGACCTCTCCTTGTCAGGAACATCACATACAACATCTTCTACTCCAGGCCAGCAGGGGGAGCTCATTACTTGTTTTGAAGGGAGTCTCTCTGTACATGCAGATCGGGGGCAAGGGTTAGAGTGAACAGGCCGGAAGTGGAGCAGAACATTGTTGGCGAGGAGGAATAGCGGTCGCTGTTTAAGAGCTTCTGTGGAGCTTTACAGGACCGAGTGCTAGGACAGGACACCGGGGTCCTCGGGTACTAGGTGCTAACGGTCCAGTAGTAAAACCCCGAGGGTAAGAGATTCTACATTCCTGGCCCGCCTTAGTGCCAAGACACAGCAGCAATACAGAACCCGGGATCGCAGTAATACAAGCGGGTCCCATAACCAGTTCACGTTGCCCGTCACAGGGGATAGTCATCTTTAAGTAGAGAGAGAAGGGGACGCTGTGCTGCTCCAGGCCACAGCTACCCCCACCAAGAGCGCATCAAGGAAGGCCTCCAACCCGCCAGGCAAGGAGGGATCCACGCTGTTTCTGGGCTGACCGGACCACCGTAAATCTGGACTATTACACCTGACCAGTAAAGGTAAAGAGGAAACTACCAACTTGTGTCGTCCAGTTACTACCGGTGTCCCAGCCCTGCACCCCATTGCATAATTACAACCCCTACCATCCTCTGGGGCCCGCTCCACCTGTGGGGAGTGATCACACCCGAGCTGCACTACCACCCGCCTCCACAGCAAGGAAGCCGGCCTGCGACGGCTGATCCCTGGCCGCATACCACAGGTGGCATCACGATAAACTTACCCAAATCCCCCGCTTCCCCCACCAGTTACTGCACGCCTCGGGGCAATGGATCCGGGCACGGCCACCCGTGACAATGCCCGACCCGACCCGAAAAGACTGGTAGGTTTAACCACCTGCACTTGCCTTCCGGCAGGGACACGCTCTGGCTCACCCCCGCGGTCGAGTCCCTGCACACTGCCCGTTGTCCCTGCCTTTCCTCCACATGAGTTCTCCTCCGCCCGGAGACTGTGCGTGCATCACATCATTTCTGGGTGCGCTTCTAAGGAGTGAGCGCGCACGCACCGCTGCCTCTCTCTTAAAGGGCCAGTGTGCCACATGTCCACTTCTCCAGCTAGCTAGTTGTCAGGTCCCCGTGTGTGTTCCGTCCTGTTGGCTCCCGTCCTGTCCGGTTGGTGCCAGTATCCGTGCCCATCCATCCCAGCTGTGCCTCTGCCATCCCAGTGGCACCTGCCACACCAGAGACTGTGCCTCTCTGTCCCAGCCGTGCCTCCAGCCTCAACTATCCTGATGGTCCTCATCACACCAGGAACTGTGCCTGCCACTCCAGTGGTCCCAGTCTACACTTGAGACCCAGCCCTGTCTACTCTTGTGTCCGTCCCTGCCCTGGGGGTCCGCTGCCACAGTCCCAGTCTCTGCTCTGGTAGTAGCACCTGGCATCCGTCTTGCGGTGGGCACTTAGTCAAGCCCTTCCCACTTAAAGGGCAAGCCCAGGGTTCCCCTGAGGTCCTGTGGGTCCTCTATCCCTGCTCGCCGCCTCATCCCCAGTGGTGAGCATGACAGTAGCATGTTTCATGCGCACAATTGCCCAATTACTTGCCTACCATCAATGGAAAGCCACCTCTATACTATGCCTGTATGAAGGAGAGACAGGAGAGCAGGAGCAGAGACAAAAACACCCCCCCCCTTCCTATTTTGGGACTTTTGCTGCCAGAGACAGATTACACTTGACACCATGCAGTGGATTGAAGTGATACAAAGGGCAAACTCCCAGTGGTTGGAAGTTTGGAGATATTTTCAAGGGTTAACACAAAATAATATTTAAATAAAGTGTTTTGAAGGTTTCCTATTATCACTTATCTTTAAAATGAGCTCAAGATGTCTGAAAGAAGAAATATATCCATTTCATTCTGTTGTTCTGCAATGTGACTCCTGAAGAAGAAAAAAACCCTTAAGGAAAAATCCATTTTCCATTGTAGTGAATTCTCCATGATAGCTTCCTTGGGAATAGACTGCACAAGTTTCACTGCTCTTACAGTAAAGAATCCATCTAATGTTGGTTACAGATATCCTCTTTCCAGACGTCTCACTGCTCTTACAGTAAAGAATCCAGTCTAATGTTGGTTACAGATATCCTCTTTCCAGACGTCTCACTGCTCTTACAGTAAAGAATCCATCTAATGTTGGTTACAGATATCCTCTTTCCAGACGTCTCACTGCTCTTACAGTAAAGAATCCATCTAATGTTGGTTACAGATATCCTCTTTCCAGACGTCTCACTGCTCTTACAGTAAAGAATCCATCTAATGTTGGTTACAGATATCCTCTTTCCAGACGTCTCACTGCTCTTACAGTAAAGAATCCAGTCTAATGTTGGTTACAGATATCCACTTTCCAGACGTCTCACTGCTCTTACAGTAAAGAATCCATCTAATGTTGGTTACAGATATCCTCTTTGCAGACGTCTCACTGCTCTTACAGTAAAGAATCCATCTAATGTTGGTTACAGATATCCTCTTTCCAGACGTCTCACTGCTCTTACGGTAAAGAATCCATCTAATGTTGGTTACAGGAATCTTCTTTCCTCTTGATGTGGTACATGTCCATAATGAGTGTATTACAGCCAGATGTGACCTCCGGGTTTCTAGGATCAGAAGGTCACAGTGTTTAGTTGATTGCAGATCCTCTTTAGTGCCATTATTTACCCTGAGTTGAAGATTCTTTAATTCCATCAGGTGCTGAAGGGGTTAAGGTTCCTTTCTATCTTGCTTTGATTAAACAGGTAGTTGTAATCTCAGCTGCAGCCGCTCCCTTCTGCTATAAATATCCACTGCTCCCTATTCCGACTATAGTTCATTCTAAGCTGACCTGAGAAGGAGCCTGTCTTTGGAGAGAGCAGTGGTGATCTTTCCAGCATATGCAATGGAATCTCTCCCTGGAGAAGAATTGGAGTTGTAAATGTTGAATCTGTTCCCTTTGTTTGTTCTCCTTCCTTGTGTTATGTTAATAACAGAAGTAAGAGTAGTGTCTTGCTGCCCAGCTCACTACTCAGGGCTAGTCCATGGTCAGTCATGGCCTAGGTAAGTGGTCGCGCACAGGTGGAAGAACCTGTCTAGGGACGTTAGTGAGCACAGGGATCAAACACAGGTGAGTTCAGGTGGTGACCCCTTTCCCATATCCCTATCATCAGGCCTTTCCTTTACATCTTCCCTGGTGTCCCCCTTCTCTTGCTCCGGCGTGACAATGTGCGCTTGTTGCTGTTGTTTATCCATCTCTAGTGAGGTGCAATAAGTGTTTTAGATGCATAATAAAATTGGCGCAAGGTATGGTCTTCGGTCTTTGTTTGGCACAAATTTACCCCATAAGTCTTTACTTTGACTTTAAGCTTTTCCTGAGTTCTTCGGAGTATTTTCCTGCAGTAAATTCCCATCCTCAGCGCATACACTCATCCGTATCAAACATCATTGGCCACTTCTCTGTCCAAGCCTTTAATTTTTGTAGATTTATTTGTAACAATATACTTTCAGTAATAATTAATATGTAGGATAAATCATTATTATGAGATCGGTGGACTTGTTATTTCCACCAATCTGTCAGATTTTCACAAACTTCACCAACTGTTATGCTGGGTTCTGTTTTGACTACAAATTCTGATCATTCCTCTTGTGTCAGTGTGCTTTGCAGGCAGACTTTGGCATCAACCTGCTGAGTGCTAATTCAGAGGCAGGTTAGCGGGAGTTAATCTCTGCTAGTCTGCTTGTTAGTCTCCTTTAATCACATGTTGTGGGGGAGCCAATCACGTCTGCTCCCATCCCATTTATGCTGGATGAATCCCTCCACCTTTGCCAGCTATAGTTTATCTTAGTTTATCTGGGAAGGTGTGCTCATCCAGACTATCTGGTATGATACCTGTTGCTGTGTGCGGTTGTGGAGTTTACCCTTGTTACCTTTTTGCTGCTACCTTCCTGCTCTTGTTTTTCTCCTGAGTCTCTCTTTGTCTATTCCTGGCTGAATCCTTCCTTCTATGCTAGCTATAGTTTATCTTACTTGATCTGGGGAGGCGTGGTGATCCAGACTATCATGGTGTTATATCTGCTGCTGTGTGCAGAGTTGGAGTTAACCCTTGTTGCCTTTTTGTTGCTACCTTCCTGCTCTTGCTTTTCTCCTGAGTCTCTCTTTGTCTATTCCTGGCTGAATCCTTCCACCTATGCTAGCTGTAGTTTATCTTACTTGGTCTGGGAAGGTGTGGTGATCCAGACTATCTGTGTTATACATGTTGCTGTGTGCAGAGGTGAAGTTAACCCTTGTTGCCTTTTTGTTGCTACCTTCCTGCTCTTGCTTTTCCCCTGAGTCTCTCTTTGTCTATCCTGTGTGTGTACAGTGTGCCAGAGTTTTGAGGGTTTTTTTTTTCCCCTTTTCTGTACTTATCTCTTTACCATATTACTCCTGCCCCATCTCTCTCTGGGGGGAGGTGAGTATTGGAGTAGTATTTCTCAGGATAATGGAAAAGCATGGGACTTCGGCATCTCCACCATTAGGAGTAATCCTGAGGTGAGGGCTAGCCTACAGTCCCCTAGCGTAAGGAATAACATATTCTTTCCTATTCCAAAGTAACATTGTGACACAATCAGGGTAAAACTGCAGAACACAACAGCCCTGTATATCGCTTGGTGGCTGCTGTATATGTGGGCTGACAGGTGCTGACTATACTTTATATGGGATAAAAGGTTCACTGTAATGCCATGAAGGTGATAGCTCTCCAAATAGACCTTTTTATTTTGTTGTGTGTATATTAATTGTTATATTGGTATAGGTATAGTAATTGTTACTGTCTCTCTCCCAGTCTCTGTCTGTCTGTCTCTTTCCTTGTCTGTCTGTGTCTATGTCTCTGTCTGTCTCTGTATCAGTCTATCTGTCTCTATCTCTGTGTCTCTGTGTCTGTCTCTCTCTTTCCAGGTCAGTCTCTTTCCCTGTCTGTCTCTTCCCCCGACTGTCTCTTCCCTGTCTGTCTCTTCCCCCATCTCTCTGTCTCTGTCTGTCTCTTTCCCCATCTGTCTCTGTCTCTTTCCCTGTCTGTCTCTTTCCCCGTCTGTCTCTGTCTGTCTCTATCCGTCTCCCCACTGACCTCATATTACCTCACACAGAAGCTTCTTATACTGTGACTGTCCTTTGTTCCTATAGCAACCTATCACAGCTCCTATTAATAACCTGTAGTTCAAGGCTCCATTCACTTTAATGGAGGCAGGTTTTTTGGAGAGTAACTGTAAAGCGCAAGGTTAAATTTTCCTGTCAAAACATAGTTCATGACATTCCCTGAATCACATGAGGTGTCTGTGCAAAATTTCGTGATTGTAAATGCGACGGTGCGGATTCCTTTAGTGGACACACACACACACACATACATACAAACACACATACATACACACACACATACATACAAACACACAGATACACATACACTCAGCTTTATATTATTTTTATATATATATATATATATATATATATATATATATATATATATATATATATAAAAATTTATTTATTTTTCATTTATTTTTTTAAGTATTTTTTTTCAGGCATCCAAGTGTCTCCGTTCTCCTCTACGCTTTGTATTCAGCTTTCAGCTTTGTCCCCATTTCATAAAATCGCTCACCGCTCTCCAATCTCCACTCCAGTAAATGACAGGGCTGCACGGATCTATAAGCCAGAAGTAAGATCTGTGGCCCCATCCTCACGCCTCTAATGACCTCTTGTGCTGCATGGATGGATGGAGGGCTCTGCAGGTTTAGTCCTCTCCTGCCTCTATCGCCTGATTCTCATCCCAGGCACCGGCCACATTTGCCTTTTTTCCATCAGAGAAAGGCTCAGAGGTAAAATTCCTCTTATCTTCTTCTTGAAAGCAGAATTAACTTTATTTATTGCAGAAAAAAGTTTGTAGCTCAGAAATAAAATCCCCACAAAAATGTCACCTGATCCCAAATCTCAGCTCCAGCAGGACAAACATGAAAAGGTAACCATGCCCAAATTAAAGGCTGATTATTCTCAGCGATGATTCTTCTTGTTATTCACCATCATGTGACAGTGAGACGACCACAACATGGCCTAATAGTAGTTGTCACTGTTTCAGAACCCACTATAGTTACAAACGTCTGATCTGTATATTACAGCTTCCACTTAGAAATATTCTATATGAAGAGATCAGTCATGCATGAATACAGTTTATTAAGTTTCTAATCCTGATCTTGCGTTATATAGTGTTATACTCTAGAGCTGCACTCATTATTCTGCTGGTGCAGTCACTGTGTACATACATTACTTATCCTGTACTGATCCTGAGTTACATCCTGTATTATACTCCAGAGCTACACTCACTATTCTGCTGGTGCAGTCACTGTGTACATACATTACTTATCCTGTACTGATCCTGAGTTACATCCTGTATTATACTCCAGAGCTGCACTCACTATTCTGCTGGTGCAGTCACTGTGTACATACATTACTTATCCTGTACTGATCCTGAGTTACATCCTGTATTATACTCCAGAGCTGCACTCACTATTCTGCTGGTGCAGTCACTGTGTACATACATTACATTACTTATCCTGTACTGATCCTGAGTTACATCCTGTATTATACTCCAGAGCTGCACTCACTATTCTGCTGGTGCAGTCACTGTGTACATACATTACTTATCCTGTACTGATCCTGAGTTACATCCTGTATTATACTCCAGAGCTGCACTCACTATTCTGCTGGTGCAGTCACTGTGTACATACATTACATTACTTATCCTGTACTGATCCTGAGTTACAGCCTGTATTATACTCCAGAGCTGCACTCACTATTCTGCTGGTGCAGTCACTGTGTACTTACATTAAATTACTTATCCTGTACTGATCCTGAGTTACATCCTGTATTACACTCCAGAGCTGCACTCACTATTCTGCTGGTGCAATCACTGTGTACATACATTACATTACTGATCCTGTACTGATCCGGAGTTACATCCTGTATTATCCTCCAGAGCGGCGCTCACTATTCTGCTGGTGCAGTCACTGTGTACATACATTACATTACTGATCCTGTACTGATCCTGAGTTACATCCTGTATTATACTCCAGAGCTGCACTTACTATTCTGCTGGTGGAGTCACTGTGTACATACATTACATTACTGATCCTGTACTGATCCTGAGTTACATCCTGTATTATACTCCAGAGCTGCACTCACTATTCTGCTGGTGCAATCACTGTGTACATACATTACATTACTTATTCTGAGTTACATTCTGTATTATACTCCAGAGCAGCACTCACTATTCTACTGGTGCAGTCACTGTGTACATACATTACATTACTTATTCTGAGTTACATTCAGTATTATACTCCAGAGCTGCACTCACTATTCTGCTGGTGCAGTCACTGTGTACATACATTACATTACTTATCCTGTACTGATCCTGAGTTACAGCCTGTATTATACTCCAGAGCTGCACTCACTATTCTGCTGGTGCAGTCACTGTGTACTTACATTAAATTACTTATCCTGTACTGATCCTGAGTTACATCCTGTATTACACTCCAGAGCTGCACTCACTATTCTGCTGGTGCAATCACTGTGTACATACATTACATTACTGATCCTGTACTCATCCTGAGTTACATCCTGTATTATACTCCAGAGCTGCACTCCCTATTCTGCTGGTGCAGTCACTGTGTACATACATTACATTACTGATCCTGTACTGATCCTGAGTTATATCCTGTATTATACTCCAGAGCTCCACTCACTATTCTGCTGGTACAGTCACTGTGTACATACATTACATTACTGATCCTGAGTTACATCCTGTATTATACTCCAGAGCTGCACTCACTATTCTGCTGGTGCAGTCACTGTGTACATACATTACATTACTTATCCTGTACTGATCCTGAGTTACATCCTGTATTATACTCCAGAGCTCCACTCACTATTCTGCTGGTACAGTCACTGTGTACATACATTACATTACTGATCCTGAGTTACATCCTGTATTATACTCCAGAGCTGCACTCACTATTCTGCTGGTGCAGTCACTGTGTACATACATTACATTACTTATCCTGTGAGATCCTGAGTTACCTCCTGTATTATACTCCAGAGCTGCACTCACTATTCTGCTTGTGCAGTCACTGTGTACATACATTACATTACTGATCCTGAGTTACCTCCTGCATCATACTTCAGAGCTGCACTCACTATTCTGCTGGTAAAGTCACTCTGTGCATACATTACATTACTTACCCTGTCTTAAGGGGGCTTTACACGCTGCAACATCACTAGCGTTTGCTAGCGATGTTGCGAGCGATAGCATCCGCCCCCGTCGTTGGTGGGATATGTGGTGATCACAGCCGTAGCGAACATTATCGCTATGGCAGCGTCACATGCACATACCTTGTCAGCGACGTCGCTGTGACCGCCGAAAAATCCCTCCTTCAAGGGGCGGTTCCTGCAGTATCACAGCAACGTCACTAAGCGGCCGTCCAATAGCAGAGGAGGGGCGGAGATGAGCGGCCAAAGCATCCCGCCCACCTCCTTCCTTCCTCATTGCCGGTGGAGGCAGGTAAGGAGATGTTCGTCGTTCCTGCGGTGTCACGCATAGCGATGTCATATGCCGCAGGAACGAGGAACAACATTGCACCTGCAGCAGCAACGATATTTGGGAAAGGAGCGACGTGTCAACGATCACCGATTTTGGTCATTTTTGCGCTCGTTGATTGTCGCTCCTTGGTGTCACACGCTGCGATGTCGCTAACAGCGCCGGATGTGCGTCACTAATGATGTGACCCCGACGATATATCGGTTGCGATATCGCAGCGTGTAAAGCACCCTTTAGTGTATATGGACAATCAATCCTGCAACTTAAAGGCCACTTTACACGCTGCAATCTCACTAGCGAGCATACCCGCACCCGTCGGTTGTGCGTCACGGGCAAATCGCTGCCTGTGGCGCACAACATCGTTAGGCCCCGTCACACGGACTTACCTGCCCTGCGACGTCGCTGTGGCTGGCGAACCGCCTCATTTCTAAGGGGGCGGGCCGTGCGGCGTCACAGTGACGTCACTAAGCGGCCGCCCAATAGAAGCAGAGGGGCGGAGATGAGCGGGACGTAACATCCCGCCCACCTCCTTCCTTCCTTATTGCGGGCGGCCACAGGTACGGTGATGTTCCTCTTTCCTGCGGTGTCACACGTAGCGATGTGTGCTGCTGCAGAAACGACGAACAACCTGCGTCCTGCAACAGCAACGATATTTGGGTACTGGACAGTGTGTCATCGATCAACGATAAGGTGAGTATTTTTGATCGTTAGTGGTCTCTCGTACGTGTCACACGCAACGACGTCGCTAACGAGGCCGGATGTGCGTCACAAATTCCGTGACCCCCAACATCTTCTCATGAGCGATGTCGTTGCGTGTAAAGCGGCCTTGACATTTTCTCTCGATGCATACGCTCATGTGAGCGAGTCCTGAGTCGCACCGCACACTTCATACTCTTTGCTATTTTTCTCTCTATATTTTATAAATCTGTAATAATCCTGTAAATGATCTCCTGACTCAGAGGAAGCAGAATACACACAATCAGTGTGTGGGTAATTCCAGATTCAATTAAATTGGAGTAATTAAGAAATAATTAGCTAATCCAGCATGGCAGACGAGTGTGCGGCGAGTGGCGTCCGGGCACGGTGCATACAGATGATTAGTTCTGCAATAATATTTGTGTTTAATGCATGGAATATTGTTTCTTATAGTGAAGAAGGAGGATAATCCGCCATCCATCACGCTGCACGCCTCCTGCAGGATTACGCTGGAGCAATTGTGCGCAGTGTTACATTCATAAGCTCCAATGTAGATAATTAAAGGGATGAATTTCAGAGCAGACATTCTGTAAAATTCCGGAAATTCCTGCGCACTGATCCTTCATATCTCTATGGTTTTTATAGTCATATATTCTATATATTCATGTACAGACATAATCTATTAATCTACAATTTACATACATCAACTAAAAAAATTGAAATATTAATCTTTGATTCATTTAGTGGCAGGAAAAAAATCTATATCTGGTAAGTAAGCTAATGAGTGTGGACAGTTGCTCCACCAGCAGAATAGTGAGTGCAGCTCTGGAGTATAATACAAGAGGTAACTCAGGATCAGTACAGGATAAGTAATGTAATTTATGTACACAGTGACTGCACCAGCAGAATAGTGAATGCAGCTCTGGAGTATAATACAGGATGTAACTCAGGATCAGTACAGGATAAGTAATGTAATGTATATACACAGTGACTGCACCAGCAGAATAGTGAGTGCAGCTCTGGAGTATAATACAGGATGTAACTCAGGATCAGTACAGGATAAGTAATGTAATGTATATACACAGTGTCTGCACCAGCAGAATAGTGAGTGCAGCTCTGGAGTATAATACAAGAGGTAACTCAGGATCAGTACAGGATCAGTAATGTAATGTATGTACACAGTGACTGCACCAGCAGAATAGTGAGTGCAGCTCTGAAGTATAATACAACTCAGGATCAGTACAGGATAAGTAATGTTATGTATGTGCACAGTGACTTCATCAGCAGAATAGTGAGTGCAGCTCTGGAGTATAATATAGGAGGTAACTCAGGATCAGTACAGGATTAGTAATGTAATGTTTGTACACAGTGACTGCACCAGCAGAATAGTGAGTGCAGCTCTGGAGCATAATACAGGAGGTAACTCAGGATCAGTACAGGATCAGTAATGTAATGTATGTGCACAGTGACTTCATCAGCAGAATAGCGAGTGCAGCTCTGGAGTATAATACAGGATGTAACTCAGGATCAGTACAGGATAAGTAATGTAATATATGTGCACAGTGACTGCACCAGCAGAATAGTGAGTGCAGCTCTGGAGTATAATACAGGATGTAACTCAGGATCAGTACAGGATAAGTAATGTAATGTATGTACACTGTGATTGCACCAGCAGAATAGTGAGTGCAGCTCAGGAGTATAATACAGGAGGTAACTCAGGATCAGTAATGTAATGTATGTACACAGTGACTCCACCAGCAGAATAGTGAGTGCAGCTCTGGAGTATAATACAGGATGTAACTCAGGATCAGTACAGGATAAGTAATGTAATGTATGTACACAGTGACTGCACCAGCAGAATAGTGAGTGCAGCTCAGGAGTATAATACAGGATGTGACTCAGTATTAGAGAACACTCGCACTGCCATATAGGTAGTACATAACTTGGATGAGTGCTACGCGATGTTTTATGGGATAGCACTCTTTCCAGTGTTATACTATGGAGCAGTGGAGTCCAATAAATGCTGACACAGACTTCTCCGCACTGTGACCTGATTCTCTAATGTGATAGAATCGGACACAGTAGATGACACTCGGTCACATTCGCAGCAGAGTTTGTTCCGAGTATCGTTAGTATAACCCATACAATTCCCCCACATGAGAGAATCATCGGATGCTGTACTGCAGTGTGAGTGAACTCTTAAGGCCCCGTTACATGCAATGACATATCTAACGATATATCGTCGGGGTCACGGAATTCGTAACGCACATCCGGCGCCGTTAGCGACGTCGTTGCGTGTAACAGCTCCGAGCGAGTGTTAACGATCAAAAATACTCACCTTAGTGTTGATCGTTGACACGTCGTTCATTTTCAAAATCTCGTTGGTCGCTGTGGACGCAGGTTGTTGGTCGTTCCTGAGGCAGCACACATCGCTACGTGTGACACCCCGGGAACGACGAACAACAGCGTACCTGCATCCTCCGGTAACGAGGTGGGCGTGTTGGTAATGCGGCTGGTCTCCGCCCCTCTGCTTCTATTGGTCGCCGGCTGTGTGACTTCGCTCTGGCGGCGCATGGACCTCCCCCTTAACAAAGAGGCTGTTCGCCGCCCACAGTGACGTCGCTAGGCAGGAAAGTAGGTGTGACGGGTGTTAGCGATATTGTGCGCCACGGGCAGCGATTTGACCGTGATGCACAAACGACAGGGCGGGTACGCTCGCTAGCGATATTGCTAGTGATATCGTAGCGTGTAAATGGGCCTATACTACTAGACTTGATGAGAATCGATTGCAGGTCTTGGTTAATAAGCCGGGTCAGGAATCTGTGGCCCCGAGATCCACCTCCAACCTCCCTGACTCCATGACGTTTCTTTTGATTGGCCAGACTGGTGCCAATTACACATATGTGACATCACGCCAGGCCGGCTAACAGGCGACACGTGGCTCTCAGGGCTACCGATTACTGATGAGGCCGGTGGACCAAGTCCTGGACCTCTGAGCTCAGTCATACTGTTTATGCAGCTGTTAACACAGAATTCAGATCTCGGAATCGTCAGTGACAGGAGGCTGAAGACATGGAGTAAATACAGAACAGTCTGAGACTCCTTTGCAGGACGCTCAGCGAGCGCTACATGCAGATCTACAATGTATAATGTTATGATAAGAGGCGTCATGGGCCGCTGACATAGGACGGATCTCGCGCAGTGTGATCCGCTCATCCCCGGAGGGATCCTGGCATTTAGACACTGACAATGAAGATTTGGGTTCAGACGGAGCATCTGCAGAGTGCAGCGTGCGGGGTGTAATGGAGTGCAATGCTCGCTGTCAGTGACTGCGCGGAGCTCGTCCTGTGCCGTTTACGGCGCTCTGGGGAATCCTTCGCCTGCGCCGTGCAGCTGGTTCGGTTAATGCTGACCTTTACGTTAAGTTACTGAATTGCCAGAGATTACAATTTGCTACATTCGTGAACTGTGCAATGAAACATTATTAATAATTTTATCCACAATAGAAATTAACCATTTCCCTTCTAAATTATTCCCATTTGAAGCTACAGCTGAAATGCAGAGCTCCATATTTTTTTATTTCTTTGATGTCTTGTGGTCCTATGTGAACCGCTGTCCCCACATCCCCAAAAAAAACTCCATGGAGGCAGAGTAGTTATCAGATAATACATTGTGTCCCTGCGTCTTTCTTTTCTTCCAGGGAATTTGCCGTCAGAATGTGACCAACTGTTCATGATTAGGGTTCACAGCGTTTTGGAAGCTGCATGATAATGAGACTTCTGAAAAGCCTGATGCCATTGCAACTCTACCTCTGATGATAATGAGACTTCTGAAAAGTCTTCTAACTGTCATTACAACCGTGCCTCTGATGATATTGAGACTTCTGAACAGTCTTCTAACTGTCAAAACTTCCCTTGCTCTGATGATAATGAGACTTCTGAAATGTCTTGTAACTGTCATTACAACTATGCCTCTGATAATAATGAGACTTCTGAAATGTCTTCTGTCATTACAACTGTGCCTCTGATGATAATGAGTCTTCTGAAAAGTCTTCTGCCATTACAACCCTGCTTCTGATGATAATAAGACTTCTGAAAAGTCTTCTGCCATTACAACCCTGCTTCTGATGATGAGTCTTCTGAAAAGTTTTCTTAGTGACATTACAACTCTTCATCTGATGATAGTGAGACTTCTGAAAAGTCTTCTAACTGTAATTGCAACCCTTCCTCTGATGATAATGAGACTTCTTAAAAGTTTTCTGCAATTACAACCCTGCTTCTGATAATAATGAGACTTCTGAAAAGGCTTCTGCCATTACAACCCTGCTTCTGATGATAATAAGACTTCTGAAAAGTCTTCTGTCATTACAGCCCTGCTTCTGATGATGAGTCTTCTGAAATGTTTTTTTAGGGACATTACAACTCTTCATCTGATGATAGTGAGACTTCTGAAAAGTCTTCTAACTGTCATTGCAACCCTTTCTCTGATGATAATGAGACTTCTTAAAAGTCTTCTGTCATTACAACCCTTTGCAGAAGTCTCATTATCAGACAAAGTCTTCTGTCATTGCAAACCTTCCTCTGATGAAAATGAGACTTCTGAACAGTCTTCTGTCACCGCATCCCTGCCTCTGGTAATAATGAGAATTCTAGAAAGTGTTCTGTCATTACAACCCTGCTTCTTGTGATAATGAGACTTCTTAAAAGTCTTCTAACTGACATTACAACCCTGTTTCTGATGATAATGAGATGTTGGAAAAGTCTTCTGTCATTGCAACCCTTCCTATGATAATGAGACTTCTGAAAAGTCTTCTAACTGCCAACACAACCCTGCCTCTGATGATTATGAGATTTTAGAAAAGTCTTCAAACTTCCATAACTCTGAATCTGATGATAATGAGACTTATGAAAAGTCTTCTATAAAGAGTCGGATGTGTGAATCTTAAAAACTCTTGTGGCCAGTGAGAAAACTGCAAGATTTCTAAATTTTATTAGATCTCCCACGTTTCTCCAGAACTGTGAGCTAAATGATCTGGACTCCAGATTAGCACATTTCGGCTGCAATGATACATTGTAACAAAATAATGAAACTGTAGAGACATTTCTTCTGACGGTGATGTATCTGGAGCAGGGGAGGACTGAACTATCAAGAATGAATAGAAATAGTAAACTCTCATCTACGAGAAACTACAAACATACATTATCTCTGCTTGCTTTCAGTGAAAGAAATTGATACTATTAGTAAGTTATATAGTACAGTCATGGCCAAAAGTTTTGAGAATGCTACAAATATTAATTTTTACGAAGTCTACTGCTTACGTTTTTCTAATGGCAATTTGCATATACTCCAGAATGTCATAATGAGTGATGAGCTTAACAGCAATTACTTGCAAAGTCAATATTGCCTAAGAAAATGAACTTTAACCCCCAAAACACATTTCAACATCATTGCATTCCTGCCTTAAAAGGAGCAGCTAACATTGTTTTAGTGATTGTTCCATTTACACAGGTGTGGGTGTTGATGAGGACAGGGCTGGCGATCAATCAGTCATGATTAAGAATGACACCACTGGACACTTTAAAAGGAGGCTGGTGCTTGGTATCATTGTTTCTCTTCAGGTAACCATGGTTATCTCTAAAGAAACACGTGCAGGTATCATTGCTCTGCACAAAAATGGCCTAACAGGGAAGAGTATCGCAGCTACAGAGATTGCACCTCAGTCAACAATCTATCACATCAAGAACTTCAAGGAGAGAGCTTCCATTGTTGCCAAAAAGGCTCCAGGGCGCCCAAGAAGGACCAGCAAACGCCAGGACCGTATCCTAAAACTGTTTCAGCTGCGGGATGGGACTACCAGCAGTGGCGAGCTAGCTCAGCAATGGCAGCAGGCTGGTGTGAGGCTTCTGCACGCACTGTGAGGCGGAGACTGCTTGAGCAAGGCCTGGTTTCAAGGAGGGCAGCAAAGAAGCCACTTCTCTCCAGAAAAAACATCAGGGACCGAATATTCTGCAAAAGGTACAGGGGGTGGACTGCTGCGGACTGGGCTAAAGTCATTTTCTCTGATGAATCCCCTTTTCGATTGTTTGGGACATCTGGAAAACAGCTTATTAGGAGAAGAAGAGGTGAGCGCTACCACCAGTCTTGTCTCATCCCAACTGTTAAGCATCCGGAAACCATTCATGTGCGGGGTTGCTTCTCAGCCAAGGGAATCGCACCACTCACAGTCTGGCCTAAAAACACAGCCATGAATAAAGAATGGTACCAGAATGTCCTCAAAGAGCAACTTCTCCCAACTGTCCAAGAGCAGTTTGGCGCCCAACAATGCCTTTTCCAGCATGATGGAGCACCTTGCCATAAAGCAAAGGTGATCACTAAATGGCTCATGGAACAAAACAGAGAGATTTTGGGTCCATGGCCTGGAAACTCCCCAGATCTTAATCCCATTGAGAACTTGTGGGCAATCATCAAGAGACGGGTGGACAAACAAAAACCAACAAATTCTGGCAAAATGCAAGCATTGCTTATTCAAGAATGGACCGCGATCAGTCAGGATTTGCTCCAGAAGATGATTGAGAGCTGCCAGGGAGAATTGCAGAGGTCCTGAAGAAGAAGGGTCAACACTGCAAATATTGACTTGCTGCATTAACTCATTCTAACTGTCAATAGAACCTTCTGGTCTCATAATATGATGGCAATTATATTTCTGTATGTGATGTAAACATCAGACAAACACAATTAAAAACCAGAGGGCAACAGATCATGTGAAAATATCATTTTGGTGTCATTCTCAAAACTTTTGGTTATGACTGTAGGTTACCTATCAAAAATGATGCTGTGCGTTATTAAAAATAAATGTGATTTATTGATTCAACGTGTTTCGAAGCAATTAAGCTTCTTCATCTGTTTTTGTTCCTGATGAAGCAAGGAAGGTTCGAAACGCGTCGAATCAATCAACTATGTTTTTTTAATAACGCGCAGCGTCATTATTGACCGGCAGCATGGATTAGCCCCTTATCCTTCTTTCCTACTTATTTATTCCAGCAAGGTGAGCACATATCATCTATATTTCTTTTTTTCTCAGATAAAACCCATGCCGCTGTTTCTCCCTTGTAGGGTAGTAGGTTACCTAGACATACATGTTTTTTGCTTGGAAGAAGAGGGTGCCCACATAATCTCTGTGACGATACATCACTAGGTGTCACTAGAAGCTACTAGACACAGGGAAGTCAAATACGCCAGTGATCAGAAGTCAGGAAGTCAGATAAGGTACACAGGGAGCGAGCAGAGCTGGAGTCACGGTACAAGCCAGAGGTCAGAAGCCAGGAAATCATATGAGGCAAACAGGGAGCAAGCAGAGCCGAGATCAGGGTACAAGCCGGAGGTCAGAAGCCAGGATGTCAGATAAGGTATACAGAGAGCTAACAGAGCTGGAGTCAGGGTACAAGCCGATAGCCAGGAAGTCAGATAAGGCACACATGGAGCGAGCGGAACCGAGATCAGGGTACAAGCTGAAGGTCAGAAGCTAGGATATCAGATAAGGTATACAAAGAGCAAACGGAGCCGAGGTCAGGGTACAAGCCAGAGATCAGAATCCAGAGGACTAATGTCAGAGTCAGGGGCATGGGCAGAGAAGGGTAATAAAGGTCCAGGGTAGGGAGGCAAGATAAGAACAACAAGACTCTCAGGAGCCAGAGAACAGGAACTACTACTGGCAGTGTTCCGGGTGAAGTTGCTCTCTAATAAAGCCGAGCACTCACCCAGAACGAGGCGCCTGAACACAGGCCCCTGCCCGCACCAGTGCAGGACCCGAAGGCTGCGAAGCAACTCGTCACCTGGAGCATAATACAGAACATTGGTTCTGCTGGAGAGCAGAGCACCGCGGATCATGACAATTTCCATCCGTAATTTGATCCTGAGTTTCTGATTGGCCTCGTGTATTGGATCATACTTGTTAGGGCCTTTCCAAACCCAAAATTCTTTGCTTATCACCCTTTTACACATTAGGTAGCCCTGATGCTGGAGAGAGAAAGCATAAATGAAGGAAGGGTAGTTAAGCCTAGCCTTAGAAATTCTAAGCTTATCCTTGTTGTGTTGATTTCTGTAGTCCAGATCCTTCTCCCAGTGTGTTTTATCCTTCCCTGTCCATGGTACTGAATGACAATTTGAGTTCTAGTCTGTACAGTATTAAAAAAAATAAAATGTAGATGACAGTAACCCTGACAACTGGACAAGATTACTATGTTCCCGGCAATAGTCATCAATTAACTGTTACAATGTATCAATGTAGGTAAACACTATCAGCCTGGAGTCCAGGAAAGGAGCGGATTGTTGCTACATTGTTTAAATAACACAGACTTGTCTACTGTCAGTATACAGAAGATCCTCGTCCACATCCAGAGGCAGAAACCTCATCCTAACCTCGTCCTGATGGATTTGTCACAATGGATTAGCGTAAGGACCTTCAGCTTTAAGTCCAGCGCCGGACCGAGCCATTGGGCCTTATTCATCATTTGTTTGTTTATTTAAGTTATTTTTCTTTTTTTTGTCTCATGGTTTTTGCTAAAGTGTAACAGTTTTTATACCTTTTTAGCACATTTTGCAAAATATCTAAAAACAATTAGATTTTTTCGACTGATATACAAAAAAAAATCACTCCAAGGTGAGGGCAGGACTAGAGTAAGTTGCTCCAAATTTTGTGACTTTTTTAAAAGTTGTAGCTAAAGCACCACTTCAGTGGTTTTTATTATTCAGTGCTGGAGTGGTGCTTTAAATCTAAGCCCCCTGCCCCTGGTTTTAAATTCACCCTCTGGAGTTTTCATAGTTTTTTCAGTGTCTCTTCGGTCCCGCAGCGCCATCTTGTGCCCGTACCTTCTGACTGTGCAGAGGTCAGAAGTTACGTTACTGTAACACCCATACCGGCGTCCTCGCGTTCGCCTGCTCCCCTCCCCCAGTGAGGACATCGATTCCCTCACCTGTCCAGGCGTCCTGCGGTTGTGGTCCCATCCCCGTCCTATGCTGCTGCCCTCCGGAGCATCTGTACTTCTAGAAGTCTCCCGACCTCCGTGGCCACACCCCCTTTCTTAAAGGGTCAGCGTCCTCTTTACTCGGAAGTACCTCTCAGGACAGTTGGCAGGCCACAGGTAATTAAGGTACCTCTGCCCTATCAGTAGTGCCTGGGCAACAAGTGTTACAGGTTCACCTTGCTAGTTGTCACGTCCCCTAGCACTGTGCTACTACCTCTACCGCTGCTGTCACTCTGTGCTACTTCTGCTGCTGACATCCATTTGTATTCCAGTGTGCTGCTGCCATATTACCTAACCTGCCGCTGCTGCTACAAGCCACCACGTCAGCCACGATGTCCGCTACCGCATCCATATATCCTGGACGGAATCTCTACACCTGCTGCTGCAAGGTACCCTCACCAGCTGCTGCTGCCGCACCCATCCATCCATCCATCCCGGATGAAACCTCTACATGTGCTTCTGCCGCAACCTATTGCCAGAGACTGTCGCTCGCGTACCCCTGGGGCCATCCGATGCAATACCAGCCTTCCCGAGTGGCACCCGAACTCGTACCTGCAGCGTAACACCTTCACCATTAGGGGCTCTGGAGAGGACTAGGCTCAGGTCCGTAGTCAAGCCCCTATGGGTTTTCTGTGTGTTGCGGCCCAGTGGGTTCACTTACATCTCTGCTTGCTCAGCGAGCATAACAGTCACAAATGCTCAATGCAAGTCTACGAGAGCCAGAACAGGGGCTCTCATAGACTTGTATTAAGTTGTGAACACTAGTGCGCTCCAGGTCACAAATTGCTGGAAACTGATCAGAACAACGCTGGAAATAGATGAAGATATCAACAAGTGTGTTTAAGACAGGGGCAGGGGACTTACAATTAACATACCACTCCAGTGGCACAATAAAAAAATGCTTTAATTAATCAGTCTAAAACATTTGGAAGAGACACATAAACAAATCAGAAAACTAAACAAGAACTTGAAAAAGGCACAAATTGTTTGATGAATTTGTGGCAAATCAAAAAGTCACTAATTGAGAGGTATTTATGTCCAAAAAAATTGTTTATATCCTCAGCTATGAGAATAGGACTGGGATGGTTGGATTTTCAGCCACTAACTGTAAGCAAGCATGTTTCTATTTACTGACAGCAAGCGGAGTTCTAGCAATGAGGGATTCAAAGACAAAGAAGAATGAAGTTTTTCATCCAATATCTGTTGATCCACAAAGTGTGATACATTCTCCAGACACAAAGTTGCATTTAGAATTCGGCACATTGTTGTTTGTAAATACACTTTAGTTCTTCCTTTGTTATCTGCGCTCCCATGACGCATTGTTTTCTGTGAAACGGAAACCAGCAGAATCGTGAATGCAGCTCTAGATGGGACTGGAGATAAAAACCATAGAAAATATCCTGGATAGTATTGGGAAATAAATTTCCATCCCTTCCGTGATATCACTGATAAACACTCTGCCGTCCGCGGAATTGCTTAGAAGTTACGCCGTCGTCAGGTCGAGAAAAATCTTGTTTATTCATCTGCAAAATTGTCTAAATGGACGGTATAAATCTGCCTGCGGCTCCCGCTCCGCGCCGGGGCCGCTGTACCCGCTCGCTGCAGACGTTCCAGACTATCCACCGCTCTGAGAATGGAAAGGAGTGATGGATTTATATAGGAGGAGAGGTCGGTGAATCGCGGTGTCAGGCACGGACCGCGTCCATATATTTGGTTTATTTGCTCTTTTTCACATGACCGATTCGGCCGTGGAGCGAGTTTAGTTCTCATTTTTGGGGCATTAGGAAGTGATTTGTGCCCGGGATGCGCAGGGATAACTCACCTCCGCGAGGAAGACATATTTATTTGTGATTTTGCAGCTATTTGGATCTCAGGTGCTAAATAAATTCTGTTCTACAGAGCTGACCGACGTCTGTGCTATTGTGCATGGAAGGTGGGGGGTATAATAGTGACTACATACAGAGGAGATTATTATCATGGAGTGATTGAGGTCCGTAGGACGGTGAGCCGAGGGGCGCACTTAAAGGAGGTGTTCGGTGAAAATAAGTTATCACTGAGCCACAGAATACGGGATAACTTGTTTGTCGATGGGATTCGCACCAATAGGCAGAAAGGACTGTTAGAATGGAGCAGCAGTGCACATGCCCGACCTCTGCTTCCACTACCTACTGTCATGGATGACAGACAACCCTGTGGTGTCCGACAGCTGAAGGTCGCAGCATTTGGCTGCGGAAACTGCTCCTTGATATTCCATCCTTTCCTCTGTGGTGTTAATGGAGCGTTGTGTGTCTTCTCTGTTAGCATTTACTCTTTCCCCTTTAGGACCCTGCGGAGATCTTTTCCTTTTAGTTCCTAATCATTATCCCTCACCCTCTTTGTCTTTATATATCTGCATTTGGCTGCACAAACTGCTCCTTGATATTCCATCCTTCCAGCACCCTCTGTGTCTTTATATACCTGCATTTGCCCTTGGTATATTGCTGGTGATAGAGTTAGTTTCTATTCAGTACTGATTGCAAGCAGTCGGCTTATAATCACCTGGAGAAACATTGTTGTATGTTGCTGTTCCTCTCCCATCTTGGAGATAAGTTGTTTGTTTTCCCTGTGTATTCTTTAGGACTAAAGGCCGCTTTACACGCTGCGACATCACTCAAGCGAACTCGTTGGGGTCACAGGATTTGTGACGCACATCCGGTCGCTTTAGCGATGCCGTTGCGTGTGACACCTTTGAGCGATTTTGCATCGTTTCAAAAACGTGCAAAATCGCTCATCAGTGACATGGGGGTCCATTCTCAAATATCGTTACTGCAGCAGTAATGAAGTTGTTCCTCGTTCCTGCGGCAGCACACATCGGTACGTGTGACACCGCAGGAACGAGGAGCATCTCCTTACCTGCGTCCCGCCCGCAATGCGGAAGGAAGGAGGTGGGCGGGATGTTACGTCCCGCTCATCTCCGCCTCTCCGCTTCTATTGGGCAGTGGTTCAGTGACGCAGCTGTGGCGTCGCTGTGACGCTGAACGAACCGCCCCCTTAGAAAGGAGGCGGTTCACCGGTCACAGCGACGTCGCAGGGCAGGTATGTAGTGTGACGGGTCTGGGCGATGTTGTGCGCCACGGGCAGCGATTTGCCCATGTTGCACAACCAATGGGAGCGGGTACCCACGCTAGTGATATCGGTCACGATATTGCAGCGTGTAAAGTGGCCTTTAGTGTGGGTTGACTAGTGTTCATACTACCCATTCATTACCTATACCTAGGGCCCAGTTCAGGGTCAGCCAAGGCCAAGTATCCTGCTCGACGCACAGGGGCTGAACCTCTCTAGGAACGTCAGGGGATCCAGGGGCCGGTGGAAGGTGAGGTCATGGGTCACCATATCCTCCTTCTCTAGACACAGGATTTTCCTCTTCTCTCTCCTCCCTTTTCACTTATCACTCAGTGTTTCCCCATACCTAGTTAACAGAGAGTAGTAGGATGAGGGTTTCCAGGCCGCGCCAATGACAAGACGATATTATGATGTTAGATTAATGTTGCTTTTATTCCAATATACAGGTCTACGCGTTTCGAAAGGCACCCCTTCCTTCTTCAGGACCAAAAGGCAAGAAAACATCAAATCTGCTGTACAAGGATTCCTTGCAGCACTATATACCCCACTGATGACGTCATGATCCACCCACTTTTAGAAAAAATCGGCGGGAATCTATACATTAAAACATTACAATGACGTAGTATATTAAATTTCTCAAGTTTCATAACTGGATCACTTGTAACCCTTTTTATCTATCCCAAGAGAAGGAAGGTGAATCATTAAAAAAAAAAATTTCAAAATATATAAAAAGCAATCTGTGTGTAAAGCCTCTTTTTTTATTTCTTTATATTTGTATATGTCAAGAAAAATATATGTGTATATATATATAAGGTGAGGATGTGTGAAGTGTCACAACCTTGCCTAGAACACCATATAGACACATGACATCCAGATCAAGGTTGTTGGGTGAGCTCCCCATATATGGCCGGAGCCACAGATGGACTGTTATCAATAGTGTGAAAATTGGGAGGATATATGAAGGTGAACATTGTGACATAATTCAGAAAGAAACGTCCCAGAGAAAAAGAGGAAAAGAAGAAAAAAGGAAAAAAAGAGGAGAATCCGAAAAAAAACCCTTGTGTTATATGCTGTCCTCAATCGGCATTGCAGGACGGATTTCCCTTAAGGGAAGAATACAGACATTAAAATCCAATGTCTCCGTATGCGAACCCTGTGTGCTAACTTCTCAAGGTGAGTTGAAATTAGAGTTTGAACCCAGTTTGGGTACAAACATGGTGATTACATTGCTGTGAACATAGCTATCCAACACTGAGAATACATGTGGGTGCAACTAAGTGAACAGACACCTCAGTAACGTGAAAGTTTATGTCAGGTCAGGAGCGTGGGAAAAAAAAACAACCGCGCATGCTCCGACTCAAATATGTAGCGAGTGTCGAAATAGAATCCATTGAAGGGGTGAGAAAAGTTCAACAGCGTGGGAAAAAAACAATTGCGCATGTCTGCAATCTGTGTCTCAAAGGAAAGTCTTATGATACCTCTATTGTGATATTATGTTTTATAATATGATCAAAATTTGTGCAAGGAATTGGGGCATTAAATTAGGTAGTACATAACAAAATTAAATCTACATTTATTGATTTTAATCATATAACAATCATATAACAATTGTTTTTAAAAAAAAATTATATTTCATATTTATGTCTTTTAAGTGTTCTTTTATGCAGATTTTATATAGAAATTATTTTATCAGGTCATAATAACGCGATTTTAATTTTGTTATGTACACCATGTTTGTACCCAAACTGGGTTCAAACTCCGATTTCAACTCACCTTGAGAAGTTAGCACACAGGGTTCGCATACGGAGACATTGGATTTTAATGTCTGTATTCTTCCCTTAAGGGAAATCCGTCCTGCAATGCCGATTGAGGACAGCATATAACACAAGGTTTTTTTTTCGGATTCTCCCCTTTTTTTCCTTTTTTCTTCTTTTCCTCTTTTTCTCTGGGACATTTCTTTCTGAATTATGTCACAATGTTCACCTTCATATATCCTCCCAATTTTCAAACTATTGATAACAGTCCATCTGTGGCTCCGGCCATATATGGGGAGCTCACCCAACAACCTTGATCTGGATGTCATGTGTCTATATGGTGTTCTAGGCAAGGTTGTGACACTTCACACATCCGCACCTTATATATACACATATATTTTTCTTGACATATACAAATATAAAGAAATAAAAAAAGAGGCTTTACACACAGATTGCTTTTTATATATTTTGAAAAATCTTTTTTTAATGATTCACCTTCCTTCTCTTGGGATAGATAAAAAGGGTTACAAGTGATCCAGTCATGAAACTTGAGAAATTTAATATACTACGTCATTGTAATGTTTTAATGTATAGATTCCCGCCGATTTTTTCTAAAAGTGGGTGGATCATGACGTCATCAGTGGGGTATATAGTGCTGCAAGGAATCCTTGTACAGCAGATTTGATGTTTTCTTGCCTTTTGGTCCTGAAGAAGGAAGGGGTGCCTTCCGAAACGCGTAGACCTGTATATTGGAATAAAAGCAACATTAATCTAACATCATAATATCGTCTTGTCATTGGCGCGGCCTGGAAACCCTCATCCTACTACTCTCTGTTATCTGCCAACCGAGGGACCGCTGCCGTGGCTTTGGATTTATCTACATACATGCTGTTATAGGAGTTGTGACTGTCACAACCCCTATAGGTGAGTAATACCTTATCTCTCTCTCCCCCATTGCTACTTGGGTAAGACCCTATTGCGCTTCTTTTTTCCACAGTTTATTGTCTGTCCCCATACCTAGTGTGACACCTACACTACCTATGGGATTAAATGAATAGAGAATATATGGATGCATAGAGAATGAATGGAGCGGCAGTCGGGATAAATGTTCCCCATTCTGTCAGTGACCTTCACTTTTGGTTTTCCTTTGTTTGTGTTTATCTGTGTATAACATCACATTCGTGCCCCATCCTTCACTCGTAGGAGGGGGAGAGGGGTATTTAGACTAGGTCTGGTCAGAAGCAGGGCCAGGAAGTGGACTCGGGCATCTCCACCATCAGGAGTATCCCTGAGATTAGGGATAGCATAGAGCCCCACAGTATGAGGGACAACATAGAGGCCGCTATCCCTTGTTATCCTACAAGTCACATCATGACTGTTTGTAGCCTGTGACCATAGGGATTCACAGCAGCGGTACACACAAAGTAGTACATTGTTAACTATGGCCACTTAAAAAAATTGCAATTATTTTTAATTTTTTATTTATTGTTGAACACCATATAATTATTAAAAGCAAAAAAATGAGAAAACGTTGGTATGGTTTGCGTTACAAATCTTTGACCATTGTGGTCAGGCAGTGGGAACACTTTTTTTAAAATTGGAGGTGAAAAAACGAACTTTTCATCAAATAAAAAAAAGACAAGAAAATCTGCAAAATTACTGCAGGGATAAAAATCCCGACTCCGTGTACATCACACAAAGCATCTATAAATAACGCGCTAGTTATCTGTGCACCTGCCAATTCCTTCTCCAAGTCTACAGGACCAGGAGGCTTCCCCCCTTAATAAACTTACTTTATAGGTAAAATTCAAAGAACTGCAAGAAGCAAGAAGAACAAAAAGGATCAAAAGCTTAGAGCAGCCCATAGGCACCTGACCACCGAGTAATGAGAGAAGCGCTGAGACTGCGCCCAGCTCCCAAAATCTGCAGAAATTCATGTGGAGTTCAGCTGCGACTCTACGGCTGCCTCCTGTAAACTTAAAGGGATTGTCCATAATTTAGTTAACGGGTGAAAGATGTTAAAATAAAACAATAATCACAATGTAACGTTTCAGTTTCCCGCAGCTCCATAAAACAACGTAATAGGGTTCATCAGTCTCACCCTTGTGCAACAAATTTAGACAGGTACTTATCCACCATGTAATTGTCACATGGTGTCTGGCTCAAAACCTGCCGAGTGTAAGGACTATGTCTGACGCTGTTCACACAGCAGAATCAGACACACCACACGTTGCTACTTTTGAGTTGCACAGGCGTCGACCAGCTGTGCTCTTATTAGTAATAGGACTGCCAGGAGTTAATTTCTGCTAGCCTGTGGATTACTGCTTGAGTCACATGTTTCAGGAGACCTATCATAGTCGCTTCCGCCCTTTTTAAGATGGTGGAGCCTGTTCTCCCATGCCGATGATAGCTTTTTGTGATCCTGGTCCTTGTGCTTTGTTACCCAGTTGCTGGTAAGCTTCCGTGTACTGTTTGGTGTGTTGTGGAAATACTCTTGCTGTCTGATTAGTTCCTCCCTTCCTTTAGTTTCCTCCTGATCATGTATTATCTATACCTCTGTGAGTTTAAGTTTTGTTTTTTCCCCATCTGTTTATTTGTGTGGGTGTCATGACTATAGCTGGACGCTGATGGGGTTAAATCTAGTCGGAGGGGTCTGCTCGGTTGTGCCTCGTTCTGGGGCTCACACCGCTTTCTCATGGTGTGGATACCTCCAGAACACCGCCAGTAATAGTTCCTGCTCTGCAGCATGCGCAACTGGTTCTTGTGAGTTAGTCCTGATCTGTCCCGCTACCCAGATTTCCTCTCCCTGACCTCCGTTCCCTTGTACCGTTTGTCCACCCTGTCTACCTGACCTCGGTCCTGTTCTGTGTCTCGGTCTCCTCCCCCTCCTTGTACTTACTTGCTCTCCCGGCCTCTGACCTCAGTAATGTTTCCTGACCTCGGCTCTGCTTCCACTGTTTGGCTTTTGACGTGACTTCTCAGCTCCTGACTCATTTGCTGCATCTGTTTATGGCTTGCTCACTCCCCCCCTGTATTGACGTGAAATCCCGGTTTAGACTTAGGCTTTGCTGACTACTTTTTCTGGTGCTTGCACCCTCTTGTGGACTTTTGTCTAACTGCACTTTGGAGTTCAATCTCCATTCAGCCTCTGCACCCCCTGGTGGAAGCTTGACAGTGGGATTAATTACTCCTGTCCCAGCTCTCTCCTGGGTGGAGGGAGGGCGGGGGGCACTAGACCAGGGTTATTCCGGAGCTTGGGTTGGTAAGGCGGCTCAAACATCATCACCTTGAGATGTACCTTTGGGATCAAGGTCAGATAGGGTTCCCCTAGCCTGAGGGTCAGTTTAGGCTCCCTTGACCCTGTGACAGTAATACCATCAGGGAGGCGTCTGATTGGCTCCAAATTTATTTTGCAACCAGATGATGACCCCAAACATCCAGCCAATGTCATTAAGAACTAGGAGTCCTGGAGGAGATGATCCGGCCCCCACAGAGCCCGGAGCTCACATCCTCCAGTCTGTCTGGGATCACATAAAAGAAATGCAAAGGAACCGGAATACAATGTGGTTTTTATCTGTGCTAGTGGAGGAAATCAAATAGCAGAATGCTTGGAAATAATATAAAGGTGGCTTACTCAACGCGTTTCAAAGTGATCCTCACTTCTTCGTCAGGAAAGCCACCAGGTTACCAAACCTGCAGAAGAAGGGAGGATCACTTTGAAACATGATGAATAAACCATCTTTATATTTGGTTATTTGATTTCCTCCAGCAGCGCAGGTAGTGACCACATCGTACTCCGGTTCCTTTGTATTACTTTTAGCCTTATGGCTTGTTTCAGGCTCTTATGTCACACAACAACACTAGGTGAGAAACCACGCTTTTTGATTTTACCATATTGTCACGGATAAGACCCTATTCGTTTAGTTTGTCCACAGTTGCTTCACTGGGATCACATGAAGAGACAGAAGGATCCGCACAAGCCTCATACACAGAAGATCTTGTTTTTTTACATTCGGAATGCTTTTGTCATGGCTCCGCTGTGCAGAGCATTTTGTTTTGCATTTGAAAATGCTCTGCTATTTGTCTTGTGCACTCGCTTACAGGTTGTCTTTCAGCACTAGGGTCCACGCTGTTTTTGGGAGGTGCCTTCACAGATGTGCCTCATTCCTGGTGATTGCTCTGTTTCTTTACTGGGCTTGCTCTGTCTGAATTGCGCCAGTCGTACTTCTTGTTTGCTCAGTGTGCTATTGCCTCCTGTCTGGTGTAAGTGTTCTAATCTTGGCTTCTGATCTCGGACCTCTTATTGACCATGTCTCTATCAGCTTCCTGAACCTTATACATTACCTCTCGGCTTCTGATCTCAGATCTCTTCCTGACAACGTCTCTGTCTGCTCCCAGAACCTTATATGTTACTTCCCAGCTTCTGACTTCCAACCTCTTCCTGACCACGTCTCTGTCTGCTCTCTGAACCTTATACATTACCTCCCGGCTTGTGACCTCGAACCTCTTCCTGAACACGTCTGTGTCTGCTCCCTGAACGTTATACGTTACCTCCCGGCTTCTGACCTCAGACGTCTTCCTGACCACGTCTCTGTCTGCTCCCTGAACCTTATACGTTACCTCCCGGCTTGTGAACTTGGACCTCTTCCTGACCATGTCTCTGTCTGCTCCCTGAACCATATACACTACCTCCTGGCTTCTGACCTCAGACCTTTTCCTGACCACGTCTCTGTCTGCTCCTTGAACCTTATGTTACCTCCCGGCTTCTGACCTTGGACCTCTTCCTGACCACATCTCTGCCTGCTCCCTGAACCTTTTACACTACCTCCCGGCTTCTGAACTCGGACCTCTTCCTGACCACGTCTCTGTCTGCTCCATGAACCTTATACGTTACCTCCCGACTTCTGACCTTGGACCTCTTCCTGACCATGTCTCTGTCTGCTCCCTGAACCTTATACGTTACCTCCTGGCTTATGATGCCGGCTTGTCTGATTACCCTTCTAATCATACTGCTCATAGTGTCTAGCATCACATCAGGTCTCCAAGATGTTTCGAACAACCCCCCTATTGAGTTCCTTCAAAATCTGTGTGCACGTTATCTAGAGAAATTGATGGTTTGACCTTGTTTACAAAACAAAAGGTGGTCACCAAATATTGATTACATTTCTCTTTTGTTCATTCGCTTTTTGTTTTGTTGATTGATACAAAAATTAACTAATTCTATTTTTTGAAAGTATTCGTACTTTGCAGCATTTTTTCTACTCCTGCCTAAAACTTCTGCCCAGTCCTGTATACACCTGAGAGTGGTAATAAATATGTAGTGTGTATGGTGTCCGGCGACTTTGGCTTGTTTAATGGTCTCGCTGCGTCTTATCAGCGCGGTGCAGACACTGTAATAACGAGCGGTCAGGAGGAAGTTTTTATCGCATTAGCACAGATCTAATTAATTTACTAATATGATTTTGCATTTCGCTGCTTATTGAGCATTATCATAGAGAGGGGGGAGGGGCGGCTGACATTACCCCGCGTCTTCTGCTGTTTTATAACCAGCTCTGTAATAAGAACAAACTCTGCGTCTCTGGAGATAGCGGGAATGTTCTCTGCTCGGCCATAAAAACCCACAAACCTCAATAGAGAAACAAGAGGCTTTTGGTCCAAACAAAGTTCTGATCCTCAACATCAGTTTGCAGATTTAATGCATAAACTTTTTTTTTTTGCTTTTTATATGTTATTCTCCAATTACAACCCAGACTGCTGATTGCCACTTAAACATGGAGCCACCAAGTATTTTTCTAAAAGTGTGCAGTCATGAAATCCGAAAGACTAAGAAAACCTGCAGATGTTTGAATTCAGCTCTGGAGCACATTTCCTCAATGATGGCAAATGACCGCCCCGGAGGGGCCAGATATGCAGTTCTAGTTAACTCACCGGCGGCCGCGGCTTGTCTTATACATCAGGATGCGGACATCGGTAATTTGTGTTCTGTGCCTTTAATCACAGTCCTGAGTGAGGTGTGCTTACATAGGATTGTGAATAAGGAAGTATATTCCGAAACGCGTCCCTTGTCTGTATTTTAACTTCACCTTTTAACATGGATTAATAAAGCAAACAGAAGATTTTTATCCATTGGATGTCGTGCTGGATTTTCTTTTTTGTATATCCTAGTGTCATGGCCGTGATTCATCTTCCTTGCACCATCTTTGGACTTCATACATACTGGTGAGCTGGATTTGAGAATTTTTTTCTCTTTTTGATACTTGTGCTTACATAGCACACAGTAGGTAAATAACACACCTCTCTCTAACCCTCTGGAGCATGAAGGCAGGCGACATTGCAGGCGGGCGCAGGGCAACATTATAGTGTGGCTGCTGCAGTAAGTTCACACATCAGCATATTTCTAGAGCACTGCTGTTGCCAGTCGGAATCTGGTTCAGCAGCGCTCAGGATATGTTATAAAAATTTTGGTGGGGGGACTGGGGAGGAAAGAAGAGGAGATAATGACAGCTGGGGGAGAGGAGATAATGACTGCTGGGGGAGAGGAGATAATGACTGCTGGGGGAGAAGAGATAATGACTGCTGGGGGAGAGGAGATAATGACTGCTGGGGGAGAGGAGATAATGACTGCTGGGGGAGAGGAGATAATGACTGCTGGGGGAGAGGAGATAATGACTGCTGGGGGAGAGGAGATAATGACTGCTGGGGGGAGGAGATAATGACTGCTGGGGGAGAGGAGATAATGACTGCTGGGGGAGGACATAATGACTGCTGGGGGAGAGGAGATAATGACTGCTGGGGGAGAGGAGATAATGACTGCTGGGGGAGGAGATAATGACTGCTGGGGGAGAGGAGATAATGACTGCTGGGGGAGGAGATAATGACTGCTGGGGGAGAGGAGATAATGACTGCTGGGGGAGGAGATAATGACTGCTGGGGGAGAGGAGATAATGACTGCTGGGGGAGGACATAATGACTGCTGGGGGAGAGGAGATAATGACTGCTGGGGGAGAGGAGATAATGACTGCTGGGGGAGAGGAGATAATGACTGCTGGGGGAGAGGAGATAATGACTGCTGGGGGAGGAGATAATGACTGCTGGGGGAGAGGAGAAAATGACTGTTGGGGGAGAGAGAGAGGAGATAATGAGTGCTGGGAGAAAGAGGGGGAGAGCAGATAATGACTGCTGGGGGAGAGGAGATAATGACTGCTGGGGGAGAAGAGATAATGACTGCTGGGGAGAGGAGATAATGACTGCTGGGGGAGAGGAGATAATGACTGCTGGGGGAGGAGATAATGACTGCTGGGGGAGGAGATAATGACTGCTGGGGGAGAGAAGATAATGACTGCTGGGGGAGGAGATAATGACTGCTGGGGGAGAGGAGATAATGACTGCTGGGGGAGGACATAATGACTGCTGGGGGAGAGGAGATAATGACTGCTGGGGGAGAGGAGATAATGACTGCTGGGTGAGAGGAGATAATGACAGCTGGGGGAGAGGAGATAATGACTGCTGGCGGAGAGGAGATAATGACTGCTGGGGGAGAGGAGAAAATGACTGTTGGGGGAGAGAGAGAGGAGATAATGACTGCTGGGAGAAAGAGGGGGAGAGCAGATAATGACTGCTGGGGGAGAGCAGATAATGACTGCTGGGCGAGGAGATAATGACTGCTGGGGGAGAGGAGAAAATGACTGTTGGGGGAGAGAGAGAGGAGATAATGACTGCTGGGAGAAAGAGGGGGAGAGCAGATAATGACTGCTGGGGGAGAGGAGATAATGACTGCTGGGGGAGAAGAGATAATGACTGCTGGGGGAGAGGAGATAATGACTGCTGGGGGAGGAGATAATGACTGCTGGGGGAGGAGATAATGACTGTGGGGGGAGAGAGAGAGGAGATAATGACTGCTGGGGGAGAAGAGATAATGACTGCTGGGGGAGAGGAGATAATGACTGCTGGGGGAGGAGATAATGACTGCTGGGGGAAAGAGGGGGAAAGCAGATAATGACTGCTGGGGGAGAGGAGATAATGACTGCTGGGGGAGAGGAGATAATGACTGTTGGGGGGAGGAGATAATGACTGTTGGGAGAGAGGGAGAGGAGATAATGACTGCTTGGGGAAAGAGGGGGAGAGGAGATAATGATTGCTGGGAGAGGAAATAATGACTGCTGGGGGAGAGGAGACAATGACTGCTGGAAAAGGAGGGGGAGAGGAGATAATGATTGCTGGGGGGAGAGGAGATAATGACTGCTGGGGGAGAGGAGATAATGACTGCTGGGGGAGAGGAGATAATGACTGCTGGGGGAGAGGGAGAGGAGATAATGACTGCTTGGGGGGAGAGGAGATAATGTAATTAACAGCGCTATTTAAAGGAATAAATATTATATTATTATTATTATTATTATTACTGATCTAGTGCTTCATTGCCATGAGTGGTTGTGGTGTTAACCCTTGTTGTCCTTTTGTTGCTGCCTTCCTGCTCTTGCTTTTCTCTTGACTTTCTTACTGTTTATTCCTGTGTGTTTGCAGTGTGTCTGAGTTTTGCTTTTTCCCTGTCTGTGTTTATTGCCATCACAATAGCATTCTGCAATCACATCATGATACATGGGCCCTTTTCTGTCTGTTTCCACCAGTGTGTGAATTCTTGCTTTGCTTGACAGCTGGTGACAAACGCCTTATAAACTCATCTCTGTTGTACCAATACTTAGCTCTGCTGTTCCAAGGCGTCATCCCGTATTCTCAGCTCAGCTGTTCCACGATCAAGGTGCCATCTAGCATACTGGACTCGGCCATTCTATATCTTAGGTGCCATCCTGCCTATACATCTTTGCTATTCCGTGCTTCTCCATTCAGCATATCCAGCTTATTTGTTTTATGCAGTCCATGTTCTGCAGCTTTGAGAATCCATCATTCACTGACAGCAAGCAGATTTGTTGTAAAGGACTGAGAGCAATAGGTATGTTACATTACATTGCATTAGTCTGCACCGGTCGTTTAAGACCTTTTCCTGGAGAAACAGAAATATATTGAAGGTTATTCATGTAAATGCAGGGCACAGTAATAAGCCAGAAAACGAGTAACGACTTAATTCAATGGGTCCTTCCTATGGGGTCCGGCGCAGTTCAGCTGCCAGTTAATTAAATTTCTCCAGCCTTTGTTGCGGCTAACAGTGTGGAGCGCGGGCGGCGATGGGGACACGAGTCTGGAGGGAATCATCAGCAAGGACTTCAGGCAGGCATTGAACTGCTGTCATATGTTAGCGATTTTCAGTCACTTTCACTGGGAGATGGGGAGAAAGTCACCGCCGGGAGGTGAAAAGCTCTTAATTTCAATACTAATCAAAAAATGTTTGAGAATGAGAAGAGCAGCCGCAAAAAGCCCGAAAAAAACTACAAAGTTTTGTCTGCTCCTCGGCAACAGCTAAAACTGACAGCGAGAACCTGCACTGATTCATTTACATTATAAACGCATGTGACGGACATATTCCCCTGCTCCCGAGAGATGAGCGGACAGAATCAGAGAAAGCAGGGACTGTTATGGAGGAAATAATGCCCCGAGGAAAAGCAAATAATGGAAGGAAGGAAGGAAGGAAGGAAGAAAAGAAAAGAAAGAGAGAAAGAAGGAAAGAAAGAAGGAAAGAAAGAGAAAGAAGGAAAGAAAGAGAAATAAAGATAAGGAAAGAAAGAGAAAGAAGGAAAGAAAGAGAAATAAAGATAAGGAAAGAAAGAGAAGGAAAGAAAGAGAGAGAAAATAAGAATAAAGAGAAGGAAAGAAAGAGCGAGAAAGATAGAGATGGAAAGAAAGAGAAGGAAAGAAAGAATTAAAGATAAGGAAAGAAAGAAAGAAGGAAAGAAAGAAGTAAAGAAAGAGAAAGAAGGAAAGAAAGAGAAAGAAGGAAAGAAAGAAGTAAAGAAAGAGAAAGAAGGAAAGAAAGAGAAAGAAGGAAAGAAGTAAAGAAAGAGAAAGAAGGAAAGAAAGAGAAAGAAGGAAAGAAATAAAGATAAGGAAAAAAAGAGAAGGAAAGAAAGAGAGAGAAAATAAGAATAAAGAGAAGGAAAGAAAGAGCGAGAAAGATAGAGATGGAAAGAAAGAGAAGGAAAGAAAGAAATAAAGATAAGGAAAGAAAGAAAGAAAGAAAGAGAAGGAAAGAGAGAGAGAGAAAGAAAGAGAGAGAAAGAAAGAAAAAGAAAGAGATAGAGAGAGAAAAGAAAGAGAATGAAAGAAAGTGAGAGAAAGATAGAGAAGGAATGAAAGAAATAAAAGGAAATAAAGAAATAAAGATAAGGAAAGAAAGGAAGAAGGAAAGAAAGAGAAGGAAAGAGAGAGAGAGAGACAGAATGAGAAAAAGGAAGAAAAAATAGAGAGAACGAAAGAAAAAGAAGGAAAGAAAGAGAGGACAAAAGAGAGAATTAAAGAAAACAGAATGAAAAGAAAGAAGAGAGAAGGAAAGAGAGAAAGAAAGAGAGAAAGAAGGGAAAGAAAGAAAATAAAGAGCGAAAGAAAAAAAGATACAGTTGCAATTATTATTTTTCACCAAACAAAAATTTTGACAATTCAGTTTCTTGGCTAATTTTTGCAGACTTTCTGCTGTTTGCACTAAACCAATGAAATGAGAACAATGTAAGTAGCTGAACACAACTAACAAAAGAAGTAATTTATCCAAATTCACCGGAACATGCCACTTTTACTGATTAGTGCATCTCAGAATTCACCATCCCTTCATGACCAGCATCTTTTGCAGTTAGTGGAGCCCCGCTGGCTGTTGCAAAGATGGTGCATAAAGAAATCAGCTTCTGGCACCATTCCTAATTCCGTAATCCACACGACGATCCCGTCTCTGATACATCCAGAAACTGCAGTGATGGAAAATGTGACCGATCACTGCAGCTTTCGGTCATACTAGGGCAGCAGTGGACCCGACTGTGAGAAGCGGTGATGTCAATCAGGTCACAGAAGTTCACAGCCGGGTTCCCACAGTACCAAGTGTGACCACTCCTGAAATCGCTAACAGATTGCCAGATTGCAGGACACGGCAGCATGGCAGACTGGCAATCCAGCAGTCAGGTCATTGGCGTTCATACTTGGGGGATTCCCCGGCTGCAATCAGTGAACTCAGTCAGTCAGACAGTCCAGCAATCTGGCAGCAGCTTCAACGGAGGTTTGAACACTGACAGGCGGACCCCCACTCCTGTAACCTCTGCAGCGTGCGGTGTATGGTCTGAGCACTGACAGGCGGACCCCCACTCCTGTAACCTCTGCAGCGTGCGGTGTATGGTCTGAGCACTGACAGGCGGACCCCCACTCCTGTAACCTCTGCAGTGTGCGGTGTATGGTCTGAGCACTGACAGGCGGACCCCCACGCCTGTAACCTCTGCAGTGTGCGGTGTATGGTCTGAGCACTGACAGGCGGACGCCCACTCCTGTAACCTCTGCAGCAATGCTGGCAGCACTTATACATCTATTCTGAACAGACGACCTCTGGATATGACGCTGAGCTCGTGCACTCAACTTCTTTGGTCGACCATAGCGAGGCCTGTTTGAGTGGATCCTGTCTGGTTATACCACTGTATGCTCTTGGCCACTGTGCTGCAGCTCAGTTTAAGGGTGGTGACAATCTTCTTATAGCCTCGGCCATCTTTATGTAGAGCAACAATTCTTTCTTTCAGATCCTCAGAGAATTCTTTGCCGTGAGGAGCCATGTTGATCTACCAGTGTCCAGTATGAGAGCGTGTGAGAGATAACACCAAACTGTTCCTTATTCACACTTGACACCTTGTATCACTAATAAGTCACATGACACTGGAAGGGAAAATGGCTAATTGGACACAATTTGTCCATTTTCACTCAGGGGTGTACTCACTTTTGTTGCCAGTGGTTTAGACATTAATGGCTGTGTGTTGAGTTATTTACATGACACCAAATTTACCGTTATTCAAGCTGCGCACTGACACTGTACATTGTATCACAGGGTCATAGGAAAAAGATAGAAGAAAATAGTTAAAAAAAATGGAAGGGGTGTACTCACTTTTGTGATATACTTGATATATATAGTGTAATGTTGCTGATGTTCTATATGTGACATGTGTATACAATGCTGGTCCGCACCGTGCGTTCCATGAGCCCGGGCGGGCGCACTGTCACTGAGCAGCTTTATGATGCTTTATAGGAGTCAGTTTGGATAATAATCATTGTAATGCGCTGCCAGCCGCCGTTAGTACAGTCATTATTTGCAGTCATTTCCTGCCTCTGACGCGGCCTGTGACCTACACGGAAGTCTATTCACTTACAATATTACACATCACAGCGAATGTTCTGCCAATTACTGCAAGAGAATCATCGAAAGAGTCACTTCTTCTCCATATGCAAGAAGCCGCGGAGGAGCAGAGGCATTAATATCCGCGTACAGAGAGGAACCGATCCCGCGGTCTGGAATTATATAATGAGCGGCTGATGTACGGAACAGGCTCGCACCGCGAAACATACAAATACATAATGGTCCTTCTTACTATATAGTGGCCCTTATTCCCATATAGTGATTCTTCCCTTATTTATATATAATATTTATTCACTTGTATAGCGCCATTAATTCCACAGCATTTTATAGACATGATCATCACTGTCCCCATTGGGGCTCACAATCTACCTTCCCTATCAGTTTTTGGAGTGTGAGAGGAAATAGGGGAACCCGGAGGAAACCCACGAAGAACATACAAACTCCTTGCAGATGGTGTCCTTAGTGGGATATGAACCCAGGACCCCAGCGCTGTAAGACTGCAGTGCTAACCACTGAGCCACCATATAGTGCTAACCATGGAGCCACCGTGCCACTTTCTTCTTCCTATATTGTGATCCTTCTTCCTGAAAAGTGGAACTTGTACTATACAGCGGTCTTTTTTCCTATATAGTGAACATAATTTATATACTGTATATTGGGCTTTCTTCCTATAAATTGTCCCTTTTACTATATAGATAGACTTTGTGCACAATAGACTTTCTTACTATATGGTCCTTCTACCTCTATATAGTGGTCCCTCTTCCTATATATTGGACCTTCAACCTATATTATGTTACTTTTACTATATAGCGGGCCTTTTCCGTGTATAATAGACTTTCTTACTATATAACGGTTCTTTTTACTATATATTGGGCCTGCTTCGTATATAGCAGTCCTTTTTACTATATATTCTATATATTAGGCCTTCTTTCTATATATTGGGCCTCTTCTTGTATAGTGGACCTTTTTCTTTTATAGTGGGCCTTTCTCTTATATAGTCTTTTTTCCCCCATAAGAGCCTTCTTCCTATATAGTGATCCTTCTTCTTATATAATGGGCCTAAACCCTATATATTGGTCCTTGTTCCTGTATAGTGGACCTTTTTCTTATGTAGTGGGCCTTCTCCCTATATTTGGGCCTTCTTCCTGTATAGTGGGCCTTTTTCCTATATATTGGGCCTTCTCCCTATATATTGGGCCTTCTCCCTATATATTGGACCTTCTCCCTATATATTGGACCTTCTCCCTAGGGCCTTCTTCCTATATATTGGGCCTTCTCCCTATATATTGGGCCTTCTCCCTATATATTGGACCTTCTCCCTATATATTGGGCCTTCTCCCTAGGGCCTTCTTCCTATATATTGGGCCTTCTCCCTATATATTGGGCCTTCTCCCTATATATTGGACCTTCTGACTATATATTGGGCCTTCTCCCTATATATTGGGCCTTCTCCCTATATATTGAGCCTTCTCCCTAGGGCCTTCTTCCTATATATTGGGCCTTCTCCCTATATATTGAGCCTTCTCCCTAGGGCCTTCTTCCTATATATTGAGCCTTTTCCCTATATATCGGGCCTTCTCCCTATATATTGGCCCTTTTTCCTATATATTGGGCCTTCTTCTTGCATAGTGGGCCTTTTTCCTATATATTGGGCCTTCTCCCTATATATTGGGCCCTCTCCCTATATATTGGGACTTCTCCCTATATATTGGGCCCTCTCCCTATATATTGGGCCCTCTCCCTATATATTGGGCCTTCTCCCTATATATTGGGCCCTCTCCCTATATATTGGGCCTTCTCACTATATATTGGGCCTTTTTCCTATATATTGGGCCCTCTCGTGGGACGTCTTCCTATTTACTGGTCCTTAGCGCTATATAGCGGGACATCTTCTTATTTATTGGTCCTTAGAGCTATATAGCGGGACGTCTTCCTATATAATGTGTCTTCTACCTATGTAGTTGAGCTTCTTTATAGCAGGCTTTCTTCCTATACAGTGATTCTTATTCTATACCCCAAACTTCTTCCAATGTTGTGTGCCTTATATCTATTCAGTAGATTTTGTCCCTTTATTGTGGGCCTTATTCTCTATTTGTGCATTTATAACAGTACAAAGTCACAAACAGCCCATAGAAAAGCCGGCAACAGTACCCCCGTAACAGTGCTGTCCATATATCAGCAGATGAGTGCCCAGCACAATGTCTCTGCAACCATCATATCCACAATGCATCCATTACAGCACCCCCACAACATAATGCCGCCATGGTTTCTCCATAACAAAGCTTGAGTGACCCCATAACAGTGACGATCATCATCCACTAAACTGTTACTAAAACATTGTCATTAAATCCCGAGCAATAAGTGAGAGAATTCCGCATCTTGCCAGTTATTGTGTGTGGTGTGAGGTCCTTGTACAGACATTGTGGTCTTTTTTCGCCTGTCTCGCCCATCTCCCGTACCTGCGGTGCTGCCAGCGGTCGGACATGTTTTTGCTGCCAAGTTATTGTGTTTAAAAAAAGATGAAGGCGCAAGAAGTAAAAAAACAAATCTGAGACGCAAGAAAATCCTGCAAGAAACAAAATGTGATTAAATGACTTTTTATGGATGTGGTGGAGAGCGGAGCCCCCTGCGCCGCACCCTGGGATTCTCAACCACATCCATTTTGCTTTTCACCTGCCTCAAAAAATAGATCCATTCTGCAGATGACGTGTGCACACTCACATACACATGTTCTTCCCATGATCAAATGCCAAAACTGGGAAATACAGACGGGCACAGAAAACCCAGGAACAGAGGGCGTCACATCAGGAAAAAATGAGTATAATCTGCATTGGATGCACTGGAACCTCCATCACTGATTTCATCTTATTTGGTGAGAAAAATCCCGGTGCAGAACAACCGAATCATCAGGGGATGAGCGAATGATCTTAAAGGGGTTTTCCACAAAATACACCCCAACATTTTTGGCATGTAAAGTAACAAAGCCAGACAGTTTTTCCCGATATCCCGGTGCTGGTAATCTGCATTAAAATAAACTTGGCCACATCTGATTATGAAAATCAGTCACCAATCCAGCATAGTGAGAACATAGTGAGGTAGGATCACTCGGCCGTACAAATCATCCTCAGCGTTGCAGCCACCGTGTGATTGTTTGCCTTGGCCGTTATAAGGCTCATCAAGACACACACTTGCGTTTAAAGACTTTTAATGTACCTGTCTGACAGCAGCCTCCAGTGCCTCTGCTACCTGCTTCCGGCTCTCTTGCCTGTCTGCGATTTCCAGTACTTCTTCCGCCTGCTTCCTGGTCTCCTGTCTGCCTACAGCTTCCAGTGCCTCTGCTGCTAATTTCCTGTCTGCAGCTTCCAGTACCTCTGCTACTGGTTTCCTGTCTTCCTGCAGCCTCCAGTACCTCTGCTACTGGTTTCCTGTCTTCCTGCAGCCTCCAGTACCTCTGCTACTGGTTTCCTGTCTTCCTGCAGCCTCCAGTACCTCTGCTACTGGTTTCCTGTCTTCCTGCAGCCTCCAGTACCTCTGCTACTGGTTTCCTGTCTTCCTGCAGCCTCCAGTACCTCTGCTACTGGTTTCCTGTCTTCCTGCACCCTCCAGTACTTTTGCTACTGGTCTCCTGTATGCCTGTGAATTCTAGTACATTGCTGCCTGCCTCATGGTCTTCTGTTTGCTTGCAGCTTCCAGTACCTTTGCTATGAGTCTCCTGTTTGTCTACAGCTTCCAGTACTTATGATACCAGTCTCCTGTCTGCCTACAGCTTCCAGTACCTCTGCTACCGGTCTCCTGTCTACCTGCAGCTTCCAGTATTTCTGACACCAGTCTCCAGTCTGCCTGCAATTTCCAGTTCCTCTGCTCTGGTCTCCTATCTGCCTGTAGCTTCCAGTACCTCTGCTCTGGTCTCCTATCTGCCTGTAGCTTCCAGTACCTCTGCTACTGGTCTTCTGTCTGCCTGCAGCTTCCAGTACCTATACTACCAGTCTACTGTCTGCCTGCAGCTTCCAGTACCTCTGCTCTGGTCTCCTATCTGCCTGCAGCTTCCAGTACCTCTGGTACATGTCTCCAGTCTGCAGTCTCCAGTACCTCTGGTGCCAGGTCTCCTGTCTGCAGCTTCCAGTACCTCTGCTAGCAGTCTCCTGTCTGCAGTCTCCAGTACGTCTGGTACCAGTTCTCCTATCTGCCTGCAGCTTCTAGTACCTCTGTTACCAGGTCTCCTGTCTACGGCTTCCAGTACCTCTGGTACAAGTTCTCCTGTCTGCAGCTTCCAGTACTTCTGCTACCAGTCTCCTGTCTGCAGTCTCCAGTACCTCTGGTACCAGTTCTCATATCTGCCTGCAGCTTCCAGTACCTCTGCTACCAGGTCTCCTGTCTGCAGTCTCCAGTACCTCTGGTACCAGATCTCCTTTCTGCAGCTTCCAGTACCTCTGCTACCAGTCTCCTGTCTGCAGCTTCCATTACCTCTGCTACCAGTCTCCTGTCTGCAGTCTCCAGTACCTCTGGTACCAGGTCTCCTGTCTGCAGCTTCCAGTACCTCTGCTACCAGTCTCCTGTCTGCAGCTTCCAGTACCTCTGCTACCAGTCTCCTGTCTGCAGTCTCCAGTACCTCTGGTACCAGTCTCCTGTCTGCCTGCAGTTTCCAGTACATCTGCTACCAGTCTCCTGTCTGCAGTCTCCAGTACCTCTGGTACCAGTCTCCTGTCTGCCTGCAGTTTCCAGTACATCTGCTACCAGTCTCATGTCTGCAGTCTCCAGTACCTCTGGTACATGCTTCACCCGTGCCTCACCTTCCTGCTCCACCGACGCTCGTGGCCCATGAGCCCACCAAGACCTTGGGCTTGAAGGATCCAACTCACCACCTGAGCCTACACCTTGATCGTGATAAGCCAAAAAAGTGCAATAACCTTTCCCTGCAGACCTTTGAAAACCACAAACACCATGTCTGCACTCTGTGGCAAACCCAGCCCTGCCATATCTGCGTACGCATGCCTCCTGTTTGGCACTGCTGGCATCCTTGATAAGGGGACCTGTCATGGCTCCTATGAGACCACCGTGGCAGTTGTCTGGCTGATTCATTAGGAAGTTTGCCAGTTATTCAGTCCAAACTAGCTATGCCTTAATGAGCCGTTGACAAACTGCGCTCGTCTCCGGGCTCCGATCATTAGTCTGCGCGACTTGTTGAGGTGTTTGACGTGTTCAGAAAATCCGTTTTGGAGCAGATTGTGCGTCTGTTCCAGGATAATAAAGTCATCGTCTGATCGTCTCCTGGGATCTGGGCTCTTAACATCTCCGAGCAGCGGAAACACTTGTAAGGATGTCAAGGAATAAAATAGAAAGTCTTCACATTGGCAAGATGACGGTGGCGCGGAGCTCCTCTGCTCGTTAGTAATAGAGGACTACTTGGGTGTAGGACATAATGCCATGCGCTAGACCTGGCACTCGGTGCAGCCGCGAGGGCTGGGACGTGACTTGTAACGTTTGCATCTGATAGAAGTCAATAGTATTACTATACAGTGTGTCCACCCATATCCTGTCCACCACCATTAACTTGAGAACGGCGGCAGCTATAGGCATAGAAGTGGTGTCTAGGTATAGTAAAGTAGCCATGCGCTACGCAATGAAACCATCTATAGCACCACCTGGTGGAAAACAACGGAGTTAGCATTTTTATCTCGAAATTGGAACGAGATAGAGAAAAAAAGTGAATTAAAAATTGTAGGGCATCATCAATTCAATACGAATCGACACCCAGGATATGGGTGGACACACTGTATATTCACTGTAAAAGATGGATTTAAAGGATATGGACATTTTAAGGGTCTTATTTATTTATTTTTTTAGATGCAAATGACAAAAATGGAGACTGTCACATCTAAGCGGGCCACGCTGCGGGAATGAAGCGCCTTGGAATTCCAAAATGTATTTTATTAATACCAACGCGTTTCCACACTGTTCTGAAGGTATAAAAACCAAGTGTCAATATTGATAAAAAAAAACATTTTTCAATCCCAAGGCTCTTCATTCTTACCAAAATTCCCATTTTAACAGCTCACTGACAGATTCCTAGTTAACTCATTCTGCAGCCATCAGCAGACCGTGCAGCACCGAAGCTGTAAAAGATAAACTGTGCAATTGTTTTAATAAAATTCAATTGCAAAAAGAAAAATGTCTTCAAATGTTTTTTTCTCTAGATTTTGTTACCGATGTTTCTTGCCTTTTGAATTTAGTGACCGGTTTTGGGTCTCAGTCTCACTTGTCCTCTGTGAGACTCTGCTATTTAAACAGGTTTAGTTTTCCTTTGGCAGTTGTAGGGTTAATGGAAGTATTCCGTGCCAGCAAGCAGGCCAATTACCAGCTCAGGTGTTTCTGGTCTAGATTACTTCCAGTCCCTTTATATACCCTCTGCTACCAGCAGAGGGTGCCGTTAGTCTTGATTCATTTGGATGCTGGTTTTGGAGGAGGAAGGAGCTGCAGAAACCCTTTGCTCAGTTGCTGGTGTGGCTATAGTCTTCATGGTTCTGACTGCAGCAGTATGTTGTAGTATTTCCCTCATCAGTCTTCCTTTCCTAGCGTGTTCTTTCAGTGCAGCGGTGGGGCTAGCGTCCTTCACCTGCCCACTCACTAGCCAGGGACTATTGTAGGGGCAATCCCGAAGCTTCAGGTTCCTGCTCAGTAACAAATGAGGAACCTGTATAGGGACTAGTTAGGAGTGTAGGGTACAGTGGTAGGTAACTGGAGGAGGTGTCCATCTTCCCTCTCACTAGCGCTAGATTCCACCATTGTTAGAGTGTCCCCGATGTACCCCTTGTTTGTTGTGGTGTTACCCCTAACTTGTTGTGTATTTGGCCTCCCCCTGGACCTCCCCTAGTCCATTCGTGACAGATTTACACACACAGATTTCTGACCAACCAGACTGATGAGTTGTCAGTTTACACAAATATTTTGGTAAGGTGGAATCAAATCTAATTCCAATTCTTCCTAAAAGGCAAACCTTGTATTTCCCTTATACATTTATTCACACACACCAATTTAAATTGGTCTGGCTCAGGTTTGACAGATATTGGTCAGATGCCTGTATTGAGACTGTGGGGCCTGTAAGAGGATCGACCCCAGGATTATAAGGTCATCTCCAACTACTATGAAGCACATGAACCTACAATTTCCTCCTTTACCTCCTCTACTTACAGCAATCTTACCAATTGGATGCGAGCCGATACATAGAAAAGAGTAAGGGGCAACAAGTGCTGCGCGCACCTGCATCAGTATAAGAGATGGCATCAGATAGCATTAGCACAGATACGTATTCTCATTTTTGCAAGGGCCCCTTTATGTTTTAGCTATGCCCCTAATCAGGACTGCCATCAGGGCATTACAACCATGACTGGTGTATGGGGCCCGGTGAAGTGGTGGCCCACCGGGCCCGGGGTAGTTACTAGTTACTTAGCTTTATTAAGCCCCGACCCGGCCCCCCTCTGTACTGGACCCCAGTCACAGCCGCAGTAGAGGAGCCCAGCGGTGTCGCTTCGGGTACTATACATGGCTAATTTGCGTGCGAAGAGGCGCAGCATGCAAATTAGCCATGTGCTAGACTGGAAGCAGGAGCAGGGGGTGGCGACGGGCCAGCTGACCCCAGCCCCTGCCTGGCTTCAGCTGTATATGCGTCGGAGGGTGCACCTAGTGAGGAGAAGCACAGAGCGGGGTAAGGACATGCTGGCAGCCTGGGCACCTCCTCTTTCATTCTTCTACTCACCGGGCCCCAAAGCCCCCCATGATATTGAGCCTGCATGCATGCACCTCCACTGCATTCCTGTCTTCTACTGAATGTTGCTTTTCCCTTCAGAAGAGACAATGAGGGATTGAAGTTAATGGGATCATTGGGCTTAAACAGTGACACTTATAATCCAGTAAGGAGCTCAGAACAGTTGTCACTTTCTTTGAGCAGCTCCTTTTGGAAAGTCTTGCAATACTCAATGAGACGTGCATCTCATTGTCAGGAAGCTTTAAATATGCCTGCCCTATTTGTGGGAGCGACGCGCTCCCCAATATTGTAACTTTTACATAGGAGCCATCCCGACTGCCCAAATTTCTTTGACGCTTGGCTGTAAACTTATAAATGTGCATCTATATCCTGAGCTGACCCTCAGCTCAGCACGGGGACTTGCTGTCCTTGGACTTAATAGAATTTTGTCACCTTGGCCGTTTTGTGAGTGATCTGGGGGGATTCTTTGCTGCAGGGCAGGGAGGTGGGTGAATGAACAGTGAAAGCTAACTGACCTTTGACTGTCATAATCCTCATAATATTTTGTAGGACAATCCTCACACTCATATCACGTTGTCACTATGGGTATAGCAGGGAACCGGGGCTCCTAGACTGGCCCTCGTACTAGGGCGGCCCTAGCTATCCCTGGTCTCAGAGTTACCTCTGATGATGATTATGTCTGAGCCACCTTTCTGTCCTTGCTCCTGACCAGTCCTGATCTTATACCCCCTACCCCAAGAGAGGGCTGGGACAGGAGTGTGATAAAATCAACAGAGATAGACAAACAGGGGAAACAAAAACTATCTCACAGCACGCTCACACAGAGGTATAAGACAATAATGGGTAAAGAGGAAAATAAGACCAGGGAAGAAAGAACAAAAGAATTCCACAACTCCAAGCACCCCGCAATAGAATCACTAGCAGGACTTGGACACACCAGCACACAGACCAAAACGTAAGCTATAGTTGGCATGGGAAGACAGATTCCACCATCTTAAAAATGGGGAGTAAATGTTATAGGTTTCCAACAACATGTGATGCTAGACGTAACCAGCAGGCTAGCAGAAACAACATGCGATCCCAGATGTAAACCAACAGACTAGCAGAAACAACATGAGATCCCAGAGGTAACCAACAGGCTAGCAGAAACAACATGAGATCCCAGAGGTAACCAACAGGCTAGCAGAAACAACATGAGATCCCAGAGGTAACCAACAGGCTAGCAGAAACAACATGAGATCCCAGAGGTAACCAACAGGCTAGCAGAAGCAACATGAGATCCCAGAGGTAACCAACAGGCTAGCAGAAACAATATGCGATCCCAGAGATTACCAGCAGGCTAGCAGAAACAACATGCGATCCCAGAGGTAAGCAGCAGACTAGCAGGGATTAATTCTTGCAGGCCTGACCATTAATGAGCACACAGCTAGTCAACGCCCGAACCAACCTGTGTAACTCAGAAATAACAGAGAAACCATAGTGTGGAGTGTCAGAATCTGTAGTGTGAACAGTGTCTGATGCCGCCAAAACACCCGGCGAGTTTGCGAAAAACTCTTTGTGGCAACTCAGAAGGGGGCGACCATGAGCGAAGTGGAAAGTTCCTCTTATGGCAAAACGAACACAAAATCTGTGCGTTAGCGACACATTTAGGATTAAATAAATCATATTTAGTAAGTCCAGTTTATAAATTGATGCTACCATGTAACTGAAGGACGATTCCTGTACCTTAGATGTTAATGGCAGCTCCGGACAGAGTCGCCCTTTAAATTCCAATTTATTTTATCTGTGCTTGGAAAAAAGCTTTCGACTCTTGTCCTTCTGATTAAATGGAGCCAGAATGTAAAGCTGCAGGCGAAGTGTAATGAGTCTGGCGCTTTATGAGCGGGTGGGGGGCAGGGTCATGTTTACCAAACCTTTCAATTCATTATATAGGCGGCGGTGATCCTTGGGTACCCGGCGCACGGTGCACCATCCGTCATCCTTACCGAGGTTACGGAGTCTGCGCCACTTTGCTGATACTGTATGTTCTGCACCCACTGCTGAGCGCAGGTCGTAAAATATCATTTACAGAAAGTGTTTGCTCAAGCAAGACACGAAGCACCAACTTTCTTCCAAGATTTTCATACCTAAGATATGTGTACGCCGATGTTTGCAAACCCCCCACCGGGAGTGATGATGAAACCAAGGTAGAAAACGGCACAAGTGATTAAATCGCATCATGCGCTCCAGATTTATGTTTTTAAGTTATTCTATTGGGGAGGGGGGTCTTTATTTTCCTCCTTGTCATATATAATCATCATATAACCAGCAATTACGGGATTTGCGATCATTCTTATACCGCGCCGTGCGGCTCGTGTGCGCGGTCGATGCAGGCAGGTTATCGCCTCCTGTAATTATTTTCATTAGCCGCTGGGAGATTATTTCTGCCGCTTTCATTCTGCATTAATGTCTGGAGTTTAATTGCTCATAAAAAAACCCCACAAAGAAATTCATCTGCATTAAAACCGCCATCATGCTGATCACTAAGGGGGGAGTCATTTATTATAATGTATGCAAATAGTCAAGTAATACCCCTTTAAATTTGCATTAACTGTATGAGTTGTGATGCACTGTTTCGCCTCTATCAGGGATGGTAGAAGAAATTCATGCGCACATTGATGACAGTTTAGCTCTAAACTCACCGAGTGTCATTGCGGAATCTGACGCTGTTCACACTGGAAAGTCTGACATTCCTCACTATGTCTTCTTTGGTGTTTCTGATTTACACAGATAGGCTCAGGCGTCAACCATCTGTGTTCTCATTAGTGATTGGGCTTGCAGGAGTTAATTTCTGCTGGTTACTTCTTGGATCATATGTTGTGGGAGACCTATCACAGTCATTTCCCACCTTTTTAAGATGGAGGAGCCTGTTTTCCTATGCCGACTATAGCCTTAGCTAAACCAGTCCGTGTGCTGTTGTATCCCAGTCCTGCTGGTGATCGTAGTGCTTTGTGCGTGGAGTTGTTGTGGAGTTCTCTCGTCATTTCCTCCCTGTTATTTATTTACTCCTTATCATGTACTGTCTTATATCTCCATGTCTGCTAGCTGTGCGATCGAGTTTTGGTTCCCCTGTTTGCCCTTATGTATGTGCTCAACCACCTGGGGTGAGGGAGAGGTGGGTATTAGATCAGGGCTATACAGGAGAAGAGCTAGGAAGGTGGCCCAGACATTGTCACTATCAGACAAATCTCTGGGATTAGGGACAACTAGGGCCCACCTAGCTTGAGGGCCAGTTTAAGAGCCCCGGTCCCCAGTTATCCCATCACACCCCGTGATAGGAGCGTAATGGTCACAAAGGTTTTTTTTTATAAGACAACAAGCTTAAGAGAAACAGGATATATAATGAGGCAACTGGCTTGTTCATAGGTAGATAGTTGGTCTACACAATGGGCTGGTAATTGTAAAATTTTACTTGTGTTTGTGAGAGTTTGCTGGCAATCACTTCAGCAGCAACCCCTTCACACAATGTGTTTCTCAGTCATCTTTTTTTGCAGCAGTGACTTGCAGTAGTGCAATTCTGGCAATCTGCACACTTTTTCGTTTTTCTCACTAAGTTTATGTATATAATTGTCCCTGACTTTCAGGGAGCAGTCTCCAGCAGTGTCTTGGTGTGGCAATCACTTCAATAGCAACTGCTTCACACCATGTTTTTCTCAGTCATCTTTTTTTTTTTGCAGCAGTGCCTTGCAGTAGTTCTTCCCTGGCAGTCTGCACACGTTTTAGTCCTTTTCACTAGGTTTATGTATATATACGTCCCTGACTCACAGATCTCAGTCTCCTGCCATATCTTGGTGTGGCAATCATGTCAGCAGCAGCTCCTTCACACCATATTATTCTCAGTCTTCTTTTTTTGGCAGCAGTGCCTTGCAGTAGTTCTTCCCTGGCAGTCTACACACTTTTTAGTCCTTCTTACTAAGTTTATGTGTATATATGTTCCTGACTCACAGGGATCAGTCTCCTGCTGTGTCTTGGTGTGGCAATCACTTCAGCAGCAGCTCCTTCACACCATGTTTTTTTCAGTCATCTTCTTTGGCAGCAATGTCTTGAAGTAGGTCTTCCCTGGCAATCTGCACACTTTTTAGTCCTTTTCACTAAGTTTATGTAGAGATACGTCCCTGACTCACAGAGCTTAGTCTCCTGCCATATCTTGGTGTGGAAATAATTTCAGCAGCAGCTCACTCACACCATGCCTTTCTCAGTCATTTTTTTTTTTTGCAGCAGTGTCTTGAAGTAGGTCTTTCCTGGCAATCTGCACACTTTTTAGTTCTTCTTACTAAGTTTATGTATATATACGTCCCTGACTCACAGAGCTCAGTCTCCTGCCATGTCTTGGTGTGGCAATCACTTCAGCAGCAGCTTCTTCACACCATGTTTTTCTCAGTCATCTTTTTTTTTTGGCAGCAGTGCCTTGCAGTAGTTCTTCCCTAGCAGTCTGCACACTTTTTAGAACTTTTCACTAAGGCTACTTTCACACATCAGTTTTTTGCCATCAGGTTCAATCCGGAAAAAAACGGGTAAAACGGATCCGGTACCGCATCCGTTTATCCCCCATAGACTTGCATTGTTGCCGGATTGTACCTGATGGCTTTGCGTTGCATCCGTTTTTTTACGGATGCGGCAAAATAATTGAATGCGGCGGCCGGATAGAACGTATCATGTAACGTTTTTTGTCCCCTTAAAAAAACCGCATTCTGCCGGATCCGGCGCAATACGGCATTGTATACAATGGGTGTCTATGCATGCCGGATCCGGCGCAATGCGGTTTAAACCGGATGCGGTGACCGCATCCGGTTTGTTAAACAGAGCATGCGCAAATTTTTTTTTTTCCTCATCACAAAACTTATAAAAGGATCCAGCACATTCTACACACTTCCTGCCGGCTCCTGACTTCAACTTCTGCTGTCCTCCAGTCCAGTGCTCCAGGGAAGAGGTATGTCCACAGTACTGTCCACAGATCACTGCTGTGAGCTGCGTACATGTACTTAGACATTTTTTTTTCTTTTTTTGCAGGTGCAGTGTTGCGGTACATTTCTGGGCAGCCTGTTGCTGGGTCCTTTTATCTTCCGTGGCAGTGCAAGAGTGTTCCTGAGGTAATGTCCACAGTACTGTCCACAGATCACTGCTGTGAGCTGCGTACATGTACTTAGACATTTTTTTTTTCTTTTTTTGCAGGTGCAGTGTTGCGGTACATTTCTGGGCATCCTGTTGCTGGGTCCTTTTATCTTCCGTGGCAGTGCAAGAGTGTTCCTGAGGTAATGTCCACAGTACTGTCCACAGATCACTGCTGTGAGCTGCGTACATGTACTTAGACATTTTTTTTTCTTTTTTTGCAGGTGCAGTGTTGCGGTACATTTCTGGGCATCCTGTTGCTGGGTCCTTTTATCTTCCGTGGCAGTGCAAGAGTGTTCCTGAGGTAATGTCCACAGTACTGTCCACAGATCACTGCTGTGAGCTGCGTACATGTACTTAGACATTTTTTTTTCTTTTTTTGCAGGTGCAGTGTTGCGGTACATTTCTGGGCAGCCTGTTGCTGGGTCCTTTTATCTTCCGTGGCAGTGCAAGAGTGTTCCTGAGGTTGAGGTCCTGTTGTGCGTGGCCTGTAATCAAAAAAATGTCGTCTTCTGGTAGCCCGCCCTTCGGTTCACAAACTGAGGTATTTTTTTTTTTTTGTTTTTTTTTTAAAAAATACAAAAAAAAACATTTTTTTAAATCAACGACATTTACACAGGTGGCCGAAACATCACAGGAGATGCTGCCAGAAGAGGACGGAAGGGGTGGAGAAAGACACGGAGCGGGCGATCATAGTGTAAGTTTCATACAGGAATTGTTTACCACAGCACACCAAACATATAAGTAAATAATTTTTTTTTGTTTTCTTCACTAAAGGCTTCAACTTCTAGGGCTCATGATAGAGCTCCCCCAAGACCGTCCCAGGGTCGTCGTCGAGGTGGCGGTGGTCATAGTGTAAGGTTTTTTTTTTTTTTTTATTTTTTTTTTTTTTCATGTCAGTGTGAATTTTTGTCTATTTTTTTTTTTAATTTCTTTTTTCTTTCTTTGAACAGGCATCCCAGCGTGCTCCCGATTCTGACGGTGAGGAGGCCGGATTTATCAACATCGACCTCCTCATCGATGAAGTTAGAGAGAGGGAGCCGCTGTGGAACATGGCTGACCGCCGCCACGCTGATTCGATCGTAACCCGTCGACTCTGGGACGAGGTATGCCACGCAGCGGTAGAAGGTTGGGGGGAGCTCAATTCTCGTGGCCAGAAGAAACAGCGTAAGTATTCACAGTTCAGTAGGTTATGCTGCATGATGTAATGTGTTGTATAATAACCACTTTCTGCTTTCCACTTTCAGGTGACAAACTTCAGAAGCGGTGGCGGTCTATCAGGGATCGCTTCAAAAAGGAGTTAAATCAAGAGATGCAGGCCCCGAGTGGATCCGGAGGACGCAGATCGAAGTACCGTTACTTTAGAGCGTTGTCGTTCCTCCGGACAACTATGGTGTGCAGAAGGTAAATATTCCACACAATATGTACAAAGTATAATATTTTATGTCTGTTTTTTTTTGCTTTTTTTTTTTAGTCAGGGCCAATGTATAGCAATTAAATTAATTATTGTTTTGTTTTTCCTCTTTTTAACAGCACCGTCTGCAGCACTCAGGAGCCTGCATCGAACCCGACAGGAGCGATCCCTGAACAGTCCGCCACTGGTGAACACAGGCACAGACCCCACCCATCTGAACCTTCCCTTCCATCTACATCTGTCCCATCCACCTGCGCTGGAGCTTCCCGTGAGACTTCATTACCTGAAGCTGCTGGTGATGAGATAGCTTTTCCCCTACCCCACCCCTCTGACACTGCTGCCCTCAGTAGAACACCTTTGGGTTCTGGGCGTCAGCGTCATAGGGGTCAGGAAAAGAGCTATGCGCCAGAGTTCTTGCATCTAAATGCAGCCTTCCAGAACGCCATTCAATTATTATCCGAACAAAATCGTGCATCTTTTAGCTTCCTAAATGCAAATATGGAAAAAAATACACACGAATTGTGCACGCGTCTGGACAGGCTGCATTTAGATGCAAGTAAATCTCCCAATCATTGTTTTTTTCAAGCCGTACTAGAGCGCATGGAAAAGCTATCTCTTGACCATCAGATGCATGTAATGCAAGCCACACGGAAGGCTCTGGGGCAGGTTGACTCCCAACCACCTCCACCCACCCCTACAAGACCACCTGCCCCCCCTCCAGCCATTGTCCCTACTCCCCCTGCTGCCCAGTACCAGCCTGCTGCCCAGTACCAGCCTGCAGCCCAGTACCAGCCTGCAGCCCAGTACCAGCCTGCTGCCCAGTACCAGCCTGCTGCCCAGTACCAGCCTGATGCCCAGTACCAGCCTGCGGCCCAGTACCAGCCTGCGGCCCAGTACCAGCCTGCGGGCCAGTACCAGCTCCCAACCACATCTGCCCCTACACTTCCTACCCACTACCACATCTCGCCTTCCACAACCATCATGACCCCAACTCAAACCACTAATTCACCCGCCACCTCTTCTGTCTCCCAATCCCTCCACTCCACCCCTCAATCCTTACCAAATCCCATCCCATCTCCTGGTTTCCCTCTTGGTTTCTCTACCACACCTTCATCTTCTGTTACTTCCCCACCACCACCACCAACACCACTTTCCACCCTCAATACTCCAACTGTGCGTGTGTTCCCACCTGTCAGCCCCTCCAGTACTATCTCCACCCCAAGCCCAAGATTTACAAATTTATAATTTATTTATCTATGTAATAAAAAATAAAAGTTTTTGGTTGAAAAGTATTTATTTGTTCTTGTTTTTTTTGGTGTGAATATTATTTAGCAAGTTAAGTTAATAATAAGGTAATACAAAAACATAACATGTTGTAATTTGACGGGGTAAAAATTACAAATTTTTAAAGCGAGTGAAAGATTAAAATTAACAAGGTTAACAAGATATTATTTAATTTATTTATAATTATTTTTATTTGTTATAAAACTGAAGAAAAATCTTACACCATTTGATCTTGCCAATCTACTCTACCTTCTGGGGACACAAAATAGTTAGCATATATGTCACGGATTGTTGAACAGGCAACACTACTCCTAAATCCAGGACTGGTGTAGTCTGACAAAGAGGTGGATTCCAAACTCTGGTCATCCAACGACAAAGGTTCCTTTGTTAAAACAAAATTGTGCAGTACCACACATGCTTTCACTATTTCATCAACAGTTTCAATGTTTAAATTAATGGCTGTTAACAAGACTCGCCATTTGCTGGTTAGTATCCCAAAGGAGCATTCCACCATTCTTCTGGCTCTGGATAATCTGTAATTATATATTTTTTGTGTTTGCGTCAATCCACGGCTTGCATATGGCTTCAATAGATGTTGGGATAGTTGAAAGGCTTCGTCGGCCACAAAAACAAAGGGCATTGGGGGCTCACATGTGCCAGGAAGAGGTCTTGCAGGAGGGAAATCAAAAGTATTCCCATAGATTCGCCGCCCCATTGGGGACATTTTAAAGACCTGAGAGTCATTGGATCTCCCATATGCGCCAATGTCCACTGAGATGAATTTGTATTCCGCATCCGTTATTGCCATTAGGACAATTGAAAAATACTTTTTATAATTGTAGTATTCTGACCCCGAAGCAGCAGGTTTCACAATTCTTATATGTTTGCCGTCCACTGAGCCAAGGCAATTTGGAAACTGACAAATGTTATAGTATTGTTCAGCAATTGCAAGCCATCTTTCCCTGGTGGGCTGGGGGATGAAATCCTCATGGAGGCAATCCCACAAGGCTTGGCAAGTGTCTCTAATGATTCCCGAGATGGTGGAAATTCCTAGTCGAAACTGGTAGTGGAGGGATGAAAGCGACTCTCCAGTTGCAAGGAATCTGTAAAGGAAAGACAATAATTATAAAAAAATAATAGCAAACACATTACAGTTAAAAGTCAATTTACAGGAGGATACAATTTAAAAAAAAAAAAACTTACCTAAGCGTAACCAGCAAACGCTCCTCGGGTGTTATAGAGAACCGGCTGTAGGTGTCCGTTTTACGGATGTTGTCCGCAACAAGGCCAAGGAGGACGTCAAAATTATTCACTGCCATCCGGACATAGCTTGTGAATTTTTCATGGTTTCCACGGAGCTCCAGGTATAGGGTTGAAAACACCCCACGTGTCAGTCTCTGGGCAGTCAGGGGATGGATCCAAAAGCGTCGATGTCGCTGACGCCTCAGTCGCTGTCGCTCCTTTTCTCTGACGATGATAGCCAAGCGATTTGCCTCAAATATAAAATCTGCAGCGATCTTTGTGTAATTTGCAAGAATAGCATCCATGGTTTCTGCTTGTCTCTGTCTTCATTCTGTAAATATATGCTTCAAAATACTGTATATATACTATATGTTCCCAATAGCCAATCAGAATACGGAACTCGTTAATTGTTTGTTTAGTGTTAAAAAAACGGATCCGTTAAAAAACGGACATAACGGATGCAAAACGGATGCAAACCGGACCCACCGGATCCGTTTTTTAACGGATCCGTCCTAAACGGATCCGCTAAAAAACGGATCCGGTGGGTCCGGTTGGCTCCGGTTTGCACAACAAAAACGGAAACGTTGGATACGGCAAAAAAAAGGACTGTGCCTGAATACAGAAAACTGATGTGTGAAAGTAGCCTAAGTTTATGTATGACTCACAGGGATCAGTCTCCAGCCGTGTTTTGGTGTGGCAATCCCTGACAATCAGGAATAATCCTCTTTGCGCCTCTACGTTACTCTCTACTGAAGTTCCCCATCGCTGTCATCTTGTAACTTGAGTAAAGCTCAGCCATAGGATGAGCTAGGAGACCATGATTTTTCCTGTGGTATTACAATATAGAACAGTTTTAAGTCCGCTAAGGGGAATAAAAAAATAAAAAAAGTTTTAAAAATATAAAAAGAAAATAAATATATAAAAAATTGAATCATCCCCTTTTTCCCATTAAAATTAAAGCACAAAAAAACCCTAAACAATTAAAGATATTTGGTATTGCCGCATCCATAAAAATCAGGTGCGGTAAATGCTGTAGAGAGTAAAAAAAATAAAAAATATGCACATAAAAACGCTTCAGAACTAGACATAAGGGGGCCATGGTCTTTTGCTCCCCCAAGGGCCCATGTAATCCTAAAATTGACCCTGGGTTTAGACAATTGTTTTCCTTCCTAGTATAATGTTTGTGGAGCAGAAGACATTGCTATCACCAGAGGAGCTCCTGAGTGAAGACACCGAGGCATGAATTCTCTCACCAGCCGCACCGCCGCCGCCACCGCAGGGACCCGAGACTGACAGACGCTTCATCTTTTCTGAAGGTTCAGAGAACAATTATTTCTGTAAGAAGAGACTCGGAGCCGCATTGTCACTCACATTTTACATCAGAGACGTGACACGTCTGGACATGAGAAGCACTAATTATAACATGGTCTGGAAATATCACTAATCTACCGGGTACCCCAAATACAGAGCTTTGGACCCCCAATACAAATAATTCAACCCTCCCGCCTATTATGTAACAATGATCATAATGGTATCTCTTTATGTGACAGGAGCAATCAATGAGGAAACCATGACGGTCCTGATGTACTGAACCCGTGAGCCCAATCCAGAGAGGGAGCACCATGGCTTCCGGTTTTGAATTAAAAATGTTAAAAAAGTCTTCTACAATCTGTTTCCGTCATGAAATGCTATCAGAATTATAACCTGTCTCAGTTGGGCTGGGCTCCGCTCCCTTCCCCTATGGCTGCTGCCCTTTGCTGTGCTCCACCGTCTCAGTGACATCATCTCCCTTGGCATTTTAAGTCTCTGTTGGACACACCCCTGTGTCTAAGTATTAATATAGTACAGAGGTGGACATTGGTGCAACCTGTGCAGGGACCCAGGAGGTAAGGGGCCACATCCAGCTCCAAAGCAAGTGGAATTAAGCAGAATGAGGAGGCGCCATCTACTGTTGATGCCCTCTTCTGTCTGTGTCTGCACCTGAGAAAGCACTCTTTTCTGCTTTGGACTCTGTCCTTATCCATCTTCTTCTGTTGCTCCTATCTCCTTAAACGTCTGTGATTCTGCATCTTGCACCTACTGCTCCACAATCCAAGCCGCTTAACCCATCATTTGCAGTAAGCACTATGAGCTGACAAATAGAAACTAATCACCATGCTGCATTTATGTTGACAAACTCCTGTGATTTCTGTGATTTTTCAGACCTGCTGGTTAACCCTCTGCTAGCTCTCTGCGGGTTAAACCATAATTTGCTGTGAACCTCATGAACTATTATAAGAGACATTTCACATTAAGCAATTCTTCCGCCTACATCTATGAGCTGCTCCAGACCTGCCATTGTCCTCTTCATCTGTCCTCCTGATTCTGTGACTTCCAGCGTTCAGCAAAATCACTTTTCCAGGTAGGTCCTTAGTGTTCCATGTGCCGGTACGTGTGACCACCCTGATCTGCGGCTTTGTGAATCCACTTCACCAGGTGAGCCGCCCAGTAATTGTTTCTGGAAAGGCTTGTGAAAGGAGATTGGATTTCTCCAGATGAGGTCTGTGAATACTTTTATAAAGATGGAAATATTGGATGATATGCCCCTTGAAATATTAGGATGTAGTGACACTAGTGGTAGAGTGGTGTCTGGCTCACGTATAGTGAAAGGATACAGATGTACACAGATGTTGGTTGTAAAACTCTACTCACCAAGAACTTCATGGCTGCAGCAGTCTTATATGAGGCAGCTGGATGACTTAATCAGTGATAATACAGTTGCGGCAATGCATTGCTCTTATAGAACATTTTTTTGCTTGCACTTTCCTCAGCAGCACCTCCATCATTCTACAACAGTCTCTGTGTTACTATTTTAGTGGTTCAGTGTTAGTCACAAATTGGTTGTAGAACTTTATTCACCAAGATCTTCATGGCTGCAGCAGTCTTACATCATTCAGCTGGATGACTTAACCAGAGATAATATAGTTGCGGCAATGCATTGCTCTTATAGAACAAGGAACTTTTTTTGCTTGCACTTTCCTCAGCCACACTTCCATCACTCTACAACAGTCTCTGTGTTACTATTTTAATGGTTCAGTGTAGGTCACAAATTGGTTGTAGAACTTTACTCACCAAGAGCTTCATGGCTGCAGCAGTCTTACATGGGGCAGCTGGATGACTTAATCAGAGATAATACAGTTGCGCCAATGCATTACTCTTGTAATACTTTTTGCTTGCACTTTCCTCAGCAGCACTTCCAACACTCTATAACAGTCTCTGTGCTAATATTTTAGCGGTTCAGTTTTGGTCATAAATCAATGTTATTAATGACCTACTGCAGTTTGCTGCCGATTCCAGAGACTTTCATCATATTTTGATGATCAGGAGTTAACTACTGTTTTAGACTATTGACACATTCAGATCGGCACTGGCATTAGGTTCTGGTAGATTTCCCTATAAATTGGATGAATTTCAGGGATATTACCTGCAGTGGCATAACTAGAATCCGATGTGCCCCGGTGCAAAGTTTGAGCCTAGCACCCCTACATGTTGGTGTGGGCCATTGTAGCTTTCTAAATCCTATAAGGACATATGACTTGCCCCCCTCCCCCTTCATTGTGTAGTACTGACTCCCGTAGTGTACTAATGTCCCCCATCCTGAACCACTTCCTGGTAAATATGTCCCTCATCTTCTTGTATGACCTCAACATGTCTATATCCTGGAATATATGGCCACATCCTGGAATATATGCCCCCATCGTAGTATAGATGTCCCCATCACGGCTGCATCCTAGTTTAGATGACCCCATCATGGCCCCATTCTGGTATATATGTCCCCATCATGGCCCCATCCTGGTATATATGTCCCCAACATGGCCCCATCCTAGAACAGATATACCTTTAATGGCATCATCCTGGTATATAACTTCCTCATAATGGCCCCAGCCTGGTTTGTGTCTCCATTCTGGTACATATCATACCCCTTGGTGCCGCACACAGTAATAAAAATAAACAATTATACTCACCTACTCCCCCACTCCCCCACTGTCCTCCTCCAATGATATAGCATGCCACACCTGATCAGTGGGCAAGCGGCACAGCACGTTATGTCACTGTCATGTGCAGCGCACCCAATTACAGCACTATTGGGACGCCCTGGACTAGCCAGGTTGTCACAGGTAGTCCCATACACACACACGCCCCCCCCCCTTAGTAAGAAACCAAACTACAAAACCTTTGTCACCTTCCTCCGGGTTTGATGTTCACACCAGGGGGTGGAGCCAGGCGGTTGGCTCCGCCCATCAAGGAGTTCACAGGCCCGGAGGTGGGAAAAACACTAGTCTAGTCTTGACAGTGAAGTGGAGTGGAGTGAAGTTCAAGGGCAGACCTGTGTCTAGGTCTGCCATAGTCTACACAGGTGTCTGGGTTGGAGCCCAGTCACCTCTGGAAAGGAGGCAGATGGTGGTGGCCGCCTGCAAGAGCTGGGATTACAGCCGGTGGAACCGTAGGGACCGCCGGTACCGAACTGGGGAACCGATTGGAAACCGGAGCACCAGGAGGGGTACTCGGACCCAGTACGAGGCCCAGAAACAACTGGGCCGAGTCAAGTCAACTGATTGAGGACTGGACTTAAGGACCTTTCCCACCTAAGACCCGACTGAAGACAACAGCCCAACCTTTAGGGTAACGCCACCGCCCAGGTATAGATACCCGAGGGGCCAGCGTCTGCAGGCAAAGAGGGCTCTCCCGACACATACCAAGCCGGGGAGCGGACTACCGTTGCTCAGGCATAAGAGTCGACGTTTTCTACATAACTAAGGTGCAGGAGAAAGGCGGAAACCACCAACCTGACAAGGGGAAAACTGCAGCCGGCTGCGGGCACCGTTCACCATCTTGTTTGGATTACCAGAGACTCTAGCGTGTTTGTAATAATGAGTACAACAGTGCCTTCGGGCCGCGCACCGCGCCGCACTGCGCCGCACCGACACGTCAGTACCATCCATTCCCCCGCCTCAGCACCTCCCTCGGGCCCCCGGGACCATCATCCCCCTACCCACGGAGGGGTCAACACCAAGCTGCACAACACCGTCCCCGGGAGCCTAGTCAACGGCAGCGGTGGTGTCCGTCCATTCACCACAACCCGTGGGTGGCGTCACAAACTCAAATCTCCCCTGCAAACAAATGCGGCTCCGGCCGTAGAACTCCCCACCGAAGTCCTTACGCGTAGCGCCAACTCCCTTTCAGAGCGACGTGACCCCCGGGTCCGTGAGGAGCTCGAGCCACCCACCGACGAGCACGGATCCGAGCGGCTCGGCAGCCGGCCGAGCCCCGGGGCGGTACACTATCGTCCACCAGGTGTCGGCATATTCACTGCTCTCCTCCTTGCCTTGGATTATGGGCGTGGGGAACAGTGAATATTCATAGTCTTAATTGGCTGCCAGCACATCTCCATGGAGCGATGTATTTCAGCTGGATGTGAGCCCTCAGACGCACATCCAGCTGAAACAGGAACTGGGGCCTGCAGGGCCCCTGTACCTCCGGGCCCGGTCGCAATCGCTCCGGCCATGATAGTTATGCCCTTTATTACCTGTATCATTGGCATCGAACAGCGGACATCAGTTGATGTAGCTCTGAATTTATCATTTTGCTGCACTAATAAAGCTTTTGATTCATTCCAGAAATTGTATAGAGAAAAGGAGTAAAATGTCACTCTTTTTGTAAATATATAAAGCAGCAGTTAACAAAAAAACTTCTGAACATACGTACAAAAATCATTATTTCCCCCATGCTACTTTATTCATCAGCTCCCTTCCCCCATTGTAAATCCTATTAATGGCAGAGCTTTTGCTACAATAGCGTGCAATCATTGCAGATTCCGGCCTGATGCCGTCCGCTCGCCCTGATTACAATATCCTTTCATCAATAATAATCATTCTGTTGTGTTCATCGTGATGGAAGATACGTGGTAAGCGCTGGAAATGTGGACGATCAGGAAGAAAAATACATCTAAAAATACTTCTATGAAGGAAGGTCTCAATATACAAGGAAAATGGTCTGATAGAATATGTGTGCACGTCAGAAACTGAAATTCCGTAGGTACAAAGAGCGTTCTACATATTCTATCAGATTCCACTATCAAACGATTAACCGCATATGGTTCAAACTTTTAGGCGGTGTGCACACGGTGCAGTTTTTCATGCAGAATGTTGCCAAATCTGAATGTTTATCCTTATGCAAGGAAAGTCAATGAGAATTCTAAAGAGTTGTGCGCTCGTTGCTTATTTTTTCCTTGCAGATTTGGTACAGAAAATTATCTGCAGCATGTCAATATTTGGTGTGTTTTTTCCTGCATTTTTTACCCCCTCCACTCATTGACTTGATTAAAGAGAACCAACCACCGGGCTTTTTCTATATGAACTAAAAGCAGTAACAAAAAGGAGATAGCTGCACTCTGCAGTGCTAAGAGATGTGGAACAATGAATATGGGAATATAGACATGCATTACTGCTATGAAAAACATGGAAAAATTTAGATACTTAGCAGACAAAAATGGCCAGATTTATGTGAGCCCAACAGGGTCGTGCCTTCTGATTGAGCACTCCTGCTTTTCAGCCTGAGGCTGCTTTAATTCTCCATTTGCAGGTTCCTGTCCGCTCATAAATTGGAGGGTTTTTAACAGAAACAGAAATATAAATGTGGCACTCGAGAGTTAATGTGAAAGAACGGTGATTTTTATTCCATGACACAACCAAGCACAAACATTTCGGTCCGTAACGGACCTTCCTCAGTGTGCTGTAATCAAATATAACATATAGATATAAACTGTCAGTTTTGTCTAAGATATAGACATGTAAAGGATACTTGCATTGGATGTTGAAACACATAAAAGATAAGTAAAGTGCTACAAAAAGAAGATTTTGCTAGAATCTTTAACCCAAAGAGAGGTATTAGTTTGGTAGAGCCCCAACAAAAAGAGGTCACCTTGCCGTTGGCTGTTGGGCTCATATAACTCTGGCCATTTTTGTGCGCTAAGTATCTTAATTTTTTTCATAGCAGTAATGCATGACTATATTCTCACATTCATTGTTCCACATATCTTAGCACTGCAGATTGCAGCTGTCTCCTTTTTGTTACTATGTTTCATACTCAGTTTGCACCTATTCACATTAGAAAGATAGGATGTGCCATCAGTCTTTTTCTTAGATTACAGGGTCGTGCCTTCCGATTGTGCTCTCCTGCTCTTCAGAGTTAAGCAATTTTAATTCTCCATTTGCAGGTTCCTGTCCGCCCATAAATTGTAGGTTTTTTAACCCAAAGAGAGGCATTAGTTTGGTAGAGACCCAACAAAAAGAGGTCACCTTGCCGTTGGCTGTTGGGCTCATATAACTCTGGCCATTTTTGTGTGCTAAGTATCTTAATATTTACATGGTTTTTCATAGCAGTAATGCATGTCTATATTCCCATATTCATTGTTCCACATATCTTAGCCCTACAGAGTGCAGCTGTCTGCTTTTTGTTACTATTTTTCATATTCAGTTTGCAACTGTTCACATTCGAAAGATAGAATGTGCCATCAGTCTTTTTCTTGCAGGGTCGTACCTTCTGATTGAACACTCCTGCTCTTCAGTGTTAAGCGATTTAATTCTCCATTTGCAGGTTCCTGTCCACCCATAAATCGTAGGTTTTTGTAACCCAAAGAGAGGCATTAGTTTGGTAGAGACCCAACAAAAAGAGGTCACCTTGCCGTTGGCCGTTGGGCTCACATAAATCTGGTCATTTTTGTGTGCTAAATATCTCAATATTTACATGTTTTTCATAGCAGTAATGCATGTCTATAGTCCCATATTTATTGTTCCACATATCTTAGTACTACAGAGTGCAGCAGTCTACTTTTTGCTACTATGTTTCATGTTCAGTTTGCACCTGTTCACATTAGAAAGATGGGCATCAGTCTTTTTCTTAGATTACAGGTTCGTGCCTTCTGATTGTGCACTCCTGCTCTTCAGAGTTAAGCGATTTTAATTCTCCATTTGCAGGTTCCTGTCCACCCATAAATTGTAGGTTTTTTAACCCAAAGAGAGGCATTAGTTTGCGAGTGACCCAAGAAAAAAGTCGCCTTGCCGTTGGTTGTTGGGCTCATATAACACTGGCCATTTTTGTGAGCTAAGTATCTCAATTTTAGATAGTAGTAATGCATGTCTATATTCTCATATTCATTGTTCCACATATCTTAGCACTGCAGAGTGCAGCTGTCTCTTGTTTGTTGCTATGTTTCATGTTCAGTCTGCACCTGTTCACATTAGAAAGGTAGGATGTGGCATCAGTCTTTTTCTTAGATTACATGAACTAAAGGCAGTGCCATACAGGCAGTAAGATGCAGAAGTACCTGTTGTACAAAGATCCGATGCTTGATTGATGAAATATCTTTAATCAAAGCAGAAAAAAACTGGACTTTGATTGACGGATGCAATGGGGTCGGTCCTTTATGGGTCGGGTCCTCCTCGAGTATCCTCCTCTAGTGCCTCCTTCTCCTTATTTGCTGTTGTTAGTGGCGCATGCGCATTGTCACAGGAATGATGTTTTCATTAAAATGGCAGTGGAGTCTGCGCATGCGCGTACCAGAATTTCAACCATTTTATTGAAGACACTGCAGTGAAGACCACAAGAGGCATTAGCGCGTGCGCAGATTTTTGTTTTTGAGATCTGCGCATGCATCAATGCTTCTCATAGTCTTCACTACAGTGTGTTCAATAATATGGAGCTGGTGATCACGGTATGCACATGTGCGACTCCAGCGCCATTTTAATGAATACATTCCTGGGGCCATGCGCCGCCAACAACAGCAATACGATATTCAAATAAAGAAAAGGGGGCAAGCCAGGAGGACTCCAAAGGAGGAGGTATAAATGTGAGGACTCGACCCACAAGGGTTGCACCTGTCAATCAAAGAGCAGTGCTTTTCTGCAACTTTGATTAAAGATATTTCTGCAACCAAGCACCCAATCATTCTACAGAAGGTATGCCTGGATTCAGCACCTTAGTGCCTGTATGGCACTGCCTCCACCTCATATAGAAAAATCCTGGTGGTCGATGCTCTTTAAGAAAAATGCGGAACACAAAAATGCACCAAAAATGCATCCTGTTTTTGGTGCGTTTTTTCTGCCAGAAGGTGCAGATTCGATGCAGAAAATTTCTGCACGAAATCTGGAACATGCACACATAGCCTTAGAATTTTGCAATTCTGCAACATTTTACTTTATTTCTTGCAAATTCAAAACGTAGACCAGCAGAAAATCTGACTATGTGTTGCTACTTTTCACGATTGAGGGTTTGTTACAATAATATCCACTCTGAATATAAACTTCCAGGACTCCAGGCTGATCCATTTTTCTAGCATTTAGATACATAGTAACCAACTATTAGGCTTTGAGAATTGTGTTTATCTAAGAGACGATTGTCAGCACTAAATACATTGTAACAAACCCTCCACGAGCCATTAACAAGCCTAACAGTGCAGAAACAGGAGTTCCATTGTCAGAATGTTCCATTATGGCTCTTTTGATTACTGTTCATTTCCAGGAGGGACCTTGCGGCAAACATGACAAACGACAATGCGTGTGTGTCAGCCGAAGAGGGGACGTGATGGGAGACACAATCCGGAGATAATCCGCACAGTCCGGGATCCTCTGTGATTATTACCCCTGACAGGTGAATAGGTAACGAGCCGCAGACAGGAGCAAAAAGCTCAAACCGGAGACAAACGGAAATTTAGAATTTTGATTTTTTTTTTTTAATTCTTTTCTAAATAATAAAAATTTAAATTTTTCTTAATAACAAAAGTGTCTGAATGTTGACTAGATTCATATAGGAATTCTAAAAGGCGCCTTCACAGTAAGTACACTGGCCTCATCAGGTCTGTTTAATAATGTATGCACTATATATTGTGAAATCAAATTGAAAGGGATATTCCTATCTCGCTCATTTCCAGGACTTTTTACAACTTGCTTATCGCTTTTACAGACCCCTATAGGTCGCAGTGTGACCCCCATTCACCACTAGCACAGATAGCAATCATTGGCCGCATGACAGGTTCTGTCACCAAAGGTGACATCTAGCCACAGACTTAATATAGCTCATATAAAACAAGTCATCTATCACCCTCTAAAAGATTAGGATTTTTCCGCAAATGGATATATAAGAATGGACTCTCCTTCTTTAATCCCTGTGTTTAAAGCAGATCTGTCAATAGATTTTACAATACCAACTGCACACATTATTAAATAGATATATTGGACCTGAAGGGACTGGCATACTTACTATGAAAATCCATGTCAAAACGGCAGTATACTCCTGATATTAGGATGAACATTTTATGCATCCACCGAACTCATAAAAATCTCATTTTAATACTACACAGAAAATCGGTTAAAAAGAATTATACAGCCATTATCACGTGGATTTTCATAGTAAGTACTGTAGCTTCATCAGGTCTAACAGATCTCTTTAATAATCTATGCACTATGCAGTAAGAATTGTGAGATGTGGTGACTAGCGTTGGGACAAATTTAATCGCACGTCCCTTTCCATTGGCCACGACAGTGATCTATGGCCTTTGGACGGAATAGGGAGTGTTGCCTCCTACCTGCCGACATAGGTCCAGCTGAAATCAGGACAAAAAAGTTGTGTTTGCAGAATTTTTTGCCAACAGATCTCTGCAAGATCTGTTCTAAGGGATGATTACAGGACATGTGACCATAGATTTAAGGGTGGTACTCCCTCTCCTGCCCAGTGGCCATAGGTCTCTGTCATGACTGATGGGATGATGATTTGAACCAACTCTACTAATACCCGAGTGCAACAATACAGGTTGATTAGTTTATTAATATATTGTTATAGCAGACAAAGCTCCAAATCTCATGCATAGAAGTAAAGTTACATAATAATCCCCACTACGGGGAGCAGTGAGCATGTGAATGATGTGTTATTGAGTTCATATTGTATCCAGTATGCAGTGAGCTCCCTCTAGTGGTGGCTGAAGAAAAACTGAATGTTATTAATGAACTACATCTATGTAGGAGATTTGGAGCAATGTATCAGAATACTGACCTCTGACAGTTATAGGGTTAGTTTAGATTTAAAAAAAAAACATTTAGTATCCCCTATAAGTGGGTTATAGATGCAATGTGATTGGTTGTTTGATGTCTTGTTAAAGGGGTACATACTGCATTGCAAAAACGGCAATACTTTTTTTTTTTATACAGAAAATCCTTCCAGCCGATGAATAGATCATTTTTGTGTCTTGCAAAGGAAGATGAATACAATCCAGTTGCCTCAACAACATTTCCATCAATCCTGAAGTAACAGACAGATAGCGATTTTCATTAGCGATCACCTTTTCCGGTCACAATTATCATATATCCTGGGAGTAATTACTGTGTTTATAATTGAGCAGTTGTGGAATAACATAATGAGGTTAAATCCTGAGTGATGCCCCCTATAAATAACGATCCATCAGCAGGAACACCTATTAGTGATGATAGCGCACGACGGAACATAAGACCCTCATTATCGGAGTCACTGTACTGGTGAGTGGGCAGCGAGACTGACAGACGGCCGAGAGGAGCGGTGGGGGTAAAGAGACGCCTTCCCCAAAGAGACGTCACCAACATTACCTCTAGAAAACAAAGATAAAGTCGGGTCCAGAGGATGACGAGGGGTTCTTTTTTCTGAGACCTCACCTCATCCGACCCCTCATCCCTGGTGTATAACATCTGGCCCCCCGGTGTATAACATCCTACCCCTTAGTGTATGATATCTGGCCCCATCACCCCTGGTGTATAACATCCGGCCCCTCGCCCCTGGTGTATAACATCCGGACCCTCTTCCCCAGTGTACAACATCTAGCCCTTCACCCCCGGTGTATAACATCTGGCCCCATCAGCCCCCAGTGTATAACATCCGGCCCCTCATCCCTGGTGTATAACATCCGGCCCCTTGCCCCTCCCAGTGTATAACATCCGGCCCCTCGCCCCTGGTGAATAACATCCAGCTCCCCTCCACCATGCCGTTGTCTTTACTACCATGTGACAGAGCGGCCGGTGGTGCAGATCTCACTGATACCAGCGCATCCTGTAATAGGAGCCACCAAGGTAACAGGTCCATTCATGACATTTCTCCCTCCTAAATCTTCCCACATCACCTGTGAGTGATAATATTGAGAAATGCCGGAAACACAGCAACTTGGCCACAAAGTGGAGATCCCGTAATATTACAGAGTGAGGGGCCGAGAGCTGAGGAGGAGAGAGCAGAAAAGCCACCAACACTCTGCTGACCCCATAACTGCAGAGTCCAGACGTCTGGTAACATCAGCTCAAACACTGCGTCCATCAGGAGCTTCATGACTGAGCAGCTGCAACCGTACATCACCAAGCACAATGCCGAGCCGTACATCACCAAGCACAATGCCGAGACGTACATCACCAAGCCCAATGCCGAGCCGTACATCACCAAGCACAATGCTGAGCCATACATCACCAAGCACAATGCCGAGCCGTACATCACCAAGCACAATGCTGAGCCGTACATCACCAAGCACAATGACGAGCCGTACATCACTAAGCACAATGCTGAGCCATACATTACCAAGCACAATGCTGAGCCGTACATCACCAAGCACAATCCTGAGCCGTACATCACCAAGCACAATGCCGAGCCATACATTACCAAGCACAATGCCGAGCCGTACATCACCAAGCACAATGACGAGCCGTACATCACTAAGCAAAATGCTGAGCCGTACATTACCAAGCACAATCCCGAGCCGTACATCACCAAGCACAATGCCGAGCCGTACATCACCAAGCACAATGACGAGCCGTACATCACTAAGCACAATGCCGAGCCATACATCACCAAGCACAATGCTGAGCCGTACATCACCAAGCACAATCCTGAGCCGTACATCACCAAGCACAATGCCGAGCCATACATTACCAAGCACAATGTCGAGCCATACATCACCAAGCACAATGACGAGCCGTACATCACTAAGCACAATGCTGAGCCGTACATTACCAAGCACAATCCCGGGCCGTACATCACCAAGCACAATGCCGAGCCATACATTACCAAGCACAATGACGAGCCGTACATCACTAAGCACAATGCCGAGCCATACATTACCAAGCACAATGCTGAGCCGTACATCACCAAGCACAATCCCGAGCCGTACATCACCAAGCACAATGCCGAGCCATACATTACCAAGCACAATGTCGAGCCATACATCACCAAGCACAATGACGAGCCGTACATCACTAAGCACAATGCCAAGCCATACATTACCAAGCACAATGCTGAGCCGTACATCACCAACCACAATGCCGAGCCGTACATCACCAAGCACAATGCCGAGCCGTACATCACCAAGCACAATGACGAGCCGTACATCACCAAGCACAATGCTGAGCCATACATCACCAAGCACAATGCTGAGCCGTACATCATCAAGCACAATCCTGAGCCGTACATCACCAAGCACAATGCCGAGCCATACATTACCAAGCACAATGTCGAGCCATACATCACCAAGCACAATGCCGAGCCGTACATCACCAAGCACAATACTGAGCAATACATCACCAATCACAATCCCGAGCCGTACATCACCAAGCACAATGCCGAGCCATACATTACCAAGCACAATGCCGAGCCATACATTACCAAGCACAATGCCGAGCCGTACATCACCAAGCACAATGCCGAGCTGTACATCACCAAGCACAATGCCGAGCCGTACATCACCAAGCACAATGCCGAGCCATACATCACCAAGCACAATGCCGAGCCATACATTACCAAGCACAATGTCGAGCCGTACATCACCAAGCACAATGAATGCCGAGCCGTACATCACCAGGCACAATGTTAAGTGATGGATGGAGCGGTATGAAGTCGCCACCACTGGACTCTGGAGGAGATGTGTTCTGTGCATGGATGGATCTCACTGCTGTATCTGCATCTGATGGAGGAGTCCAAGTTTGGTGAATGTCAGCAGAACGTTACCCCCTGACGGCATTGTGCCCGCTTGTACAGTTTGGTGAAGGAGGATAATGCTCTGGGTTGTTATCAGGGTCTGACCTCACAAATGTTCTTCTGGATGAAGGAGCAAAAATTCCTTCAGACTCCTCCAAAATCTTGTAGAAATCCTTCCCAGAAGAGCGGGAGCCATTATATCTGCAGAGGGGTGACTCCATAATAATGTTTATGGCTGTGGAATGGGGGGTCAGTAACGCTCTCGGAGGTGGGATGTGGAGGTGTCTATTCTCTGCATTACTCAATCTTCTTTACGTCTATTTGTCAGCTCTTCAGATGACCCATCTGGTCTAAGGAGTACAGTGGTGAGTGCCAAGTGTGACTATGGAGACTTATCTGTAATGAGACATGACTTAGGATAAAATGCCAAAGCGAAAACTCCTTAGTCGATGTTGACTTTTCAGATTACTACTTCCCATAGGTGGTGTGATGCTAGTCATTACTTACGGATAGTATAGACGGAAGGGTAGTTGGACAAGTCAGGGTCAGGAAACAGGAGGACACAATAGGGCACAGGGAGTACACAGAAATGCAGTCAAGTCACAAGCTGAAGGTTAGAATTTGAAGAGGGTATGTACTAGATTCAGGGAGCAGACAGAGACGTGGTCAGGTAACGGTCCAAGGTCAGAAGCCAGGAGGTAACGACAAGAACAGGGAGCGGGCAGAGAAGAGTCAATAAACAGTCCAGGGTCAAGAAACGTAGATCAGAACACAAGCACAAAGACAAGCCAAGAGCACAACTGCAGAACCAGAGAGTACGACTGGTGAAGTTCTGGGAGAGCATGCTCAGTAATGAAGCAGAGGAATTACCAGGAGGTGGAACACCTGAGTAATCAGCACCTCCCAGAACCAGCAAGGAAGCCTGTGCTGTCAATCAACCTGTCAGCTAGTGTTCAGAGAAACATAGCAGAGCTTCTCCAAATGCAAAATGCTCTGCACGAAGGAAACATGTCACTGCCACTCCAAGCCGCCCTCCAAGACAACTCCTTCTGGGAAATATGGAGCCACATGGACACAAAGAGCAAGAAAAAGAATGACACCCATATCCAAAATGGCAACATCTGGCTCCAGTACTTCAGAGACCTCTACAAAGACATCCCAAAAGAAGGACTAAGCCAAGAGCAGGAAAACATAACATCAAAACTAAAGACAATGGAAGAGAAAATCAAAAACTTCCAAAACCCACTGGACACACCAATTACATTACAGGAAGTTGCAGAGAAAATCACTTCCATAAAGTGTAAAAAATCTAGTGGTCTGGATGGAATCCCCCCAGAGATGTTGAAGTACAGCCCACCAGAAATTCAAGCTGCAATGGTTAAACTGTTCAACATTGTGCTGAGTGGTGGTTACCTCCCTCGTACCTGGAACCAAGGACTCATTACACCGATCCACAAGAGTGGGGACAGGTATGACCCTGCCAACTACAGAGGCATATGTGTCAGCAGTAACTTGGGAAAACTGTTCAACAGCATCCTAAACAAAAGGATCATCAGTTTCCTTACCGAGCACAATGTCCTGAGCAAAAGCCAAGCAGGGTTCGTGCCAAACCACCGCATCATGGACCACATCTACACCCTGCACAGTCTCATTCAGAGCCACGTCCACAATACAAAGCATGGGAAGATATACGCCTGCTTTGTAGACTTTAAAAGGCCTTTGACTCAGTGTGGCACCCGGGCTTGTTCTTAAAAATGCTGGAAAGCGGAATAGGAGGAAAGACCTACGATGTCATCAAAAGCTCCTACACCGAGAACCTCTGCAGCGTGAGTGTGAACGGGAGAAGAACGGCTTATTTCCAGCAGAGCCGAGGAGTCAGACAGGGCTGCAGCCTAAGTCCAACGCTCTTCAATATTTACATCAATGAGCTGGCTACTGCTCTAGAATCTTCACCTGCTCCAGGTCTCACACTCCATGATGCCCAGGTGAAATTCTTGCTCTATGCAGATGACCTACTGCTGGTGTCACCAACCGAGAAAGGTCTCCAAGACAACCTATAAATCTTGGAGAAATTCAGCTCCACATGGGCACTACCGATCAATCTAAAGAAAACCAACATCATGGTGTTCCAGAAGAGAAAAAGAAGATTTGACCAGCATCCTTCATTTGTCGTAAACGGCTGCAATCTAACAGGAACAGACAAATACACCTACTTGGGCCTGGAAATTCACCAGTCAGGGAGCTTCAAACAAGCCATAGAGACCCTGAAAAACAAGGCCTGCAAAACCTTTTATGCCATCCGAAGGAAATTGTATCATCTGAAGTGAGGGTCTGGCTAAAAATCTTCGATTCCATCATCACCCCAATCCTCCTGTACGGCAGCGAAGTCTGGGGCCCTCACACTTACCCAGATTGGTCAAGGTGGGATTCCAGCCCAACAGAAATATTCCACCTGGAATTCTGTAAGCACCTTCTCCAGGTCCATCGAAGCACCTCCAACAGCGCCTGTCGAGCCGAGCTGGGCAGATTCCCTCTACACCTAGCAGCTCTGAAGAGGGCACTATCATTTCAGGCTCATCTACAGAGTAGCAATCCAAGCTCCCATCACCACAAAGCTCTGATATATATATACGTGGGCCAGATGAACCAGGACCCCTGGCACAGCTCTCCCAAACCCAACTGGACAAAATCACCAATCACAGCAGCCTGACAAGAAGCAGAATCAGGAAGATGGTAGACGAGGGCCAGGAGAGGTATGTCAGTGACTGGAGGACCGACATCAACACCTCACAGAAACTGACCACGTACCAGAGACTACAGAGAGACTACAGACTGGCCCCATATCTGGAGAAACTCCCGGATCCCAGAGACCGCAGGACCCTGAGCCGATATAGACTCAGTGCCCACAGTCTAGCCATCGAATCCGGTCGACACAAGCAGAGCTACAAGCCAAGGGAGGACAGACTGTGCCAACACTGTGACCTGGAGACCCTGGAGGATGAAACCCACTTCCTGCTACACTGCACCAAGTACTCAGCAGTGAGGGACACTCACTTCAGGAGACTCTCCCATCTCTTCCCGGATTTCAGCTCCATGAAGGAGGAAGAGAAAATATATATCCTGCTGGGGGAAGAAGAGAGCGCAGTGGAGATAGCAGCGCGGTATGTGAGCGAATGCCATAGACTTCCAGAAAGAGAACTATGATAAGTCATGGACTTCCATAGCCCCCCATCCCAGATGTAGCCCCCCCCAGACCCCACCCTGGATGTGCCCCATCCACCGTTACTACAGTCCCCACCCTGGATATGCCCCATCATAAGCCATGGACTTCCATAGCCCCCCATCCCAGATGTGGCCCCCCCAGTCCTCACCCTGGATGTGCCCCATCCATCCTTCCTACAGTCCCCACCCCCGATGTGCCCCATCCATCCTTCCTACAGTCCCCACCCACCATCCCCACAGCCCCAGCCCCTAATGTACACTTGTTTTGGCAAAACTAATTTGTATTTGGTCCTGCCAATAAAGCTTATTTGATTTGATTTGATTTGATTTGATAGATAGATAGATAGATAGATAGATGGATAGAGGGATAGATACATAATGGATAGATAGAGGGATAGATAGATAATAGATAGATAGATAGATAATAGATAGAGGGATAGATAGATAATAGACAGATAATAGATAGAGAGATAATGGATAGAGGGATAGATAGATAATAGATAGATAGATAGATAATAGATAGATAGATAGATAGATAGATAGATAGATAGATAGAGGGATAGATAGATGGATAATAGATAGATAGAGGGATACATAGATAGATAGATAGATAGATAGATAGAGGGATAGATTGATAGGATAGATGGATAGATAGACAGATAGATGATAGTGTCACACAATGACTACTGGGGTTTCGCCAGCGAGTGCCGCAACACATAAGGTACAATGGTAGACCATAGCGCTAGGGAGAAGCGAGAGGGGTCATCTCCTAACACTCAGCAGAGACTAAACCCTGCATTCCTTCGTCAAGTCGCTAATCACGTGCCTAGGCCCTCGCTGACCCTAAACTCACCCTGTCTAGTGAGGGTCGGGAAAGCCACTACCATAAGACAACACGAGGAAGGAAAGACAAACATGGGAGAAAGACACAACAAATAAATCTCTGAAAGGAATTTCTCAGCTGCAACTGAAGTGACGCCTCAGTTTTTCCAGAGACTGGCTCCTTGCAAGTGGACAGCATAGGTATGAGCTATAGCTAACATGGAGAGGAGTGAGGAGTGGATATTTATAGTAGAAGAGAGTGGCTGCCTCTGAGGTTACAACTACCTGTTAGATCACTGCAGGATAGAAATGAACCTTAACCAGTGGCGTAACTAGAGTTTGATGGTCCCCAGTGCAAACTTTGGACCTGGGCCCCCTCCACGTACACCAACATTCGGGGTACGGGATAATGATGCCGACACTCGGGGTACAGGATAATGATGTGGACACTTGGCTCTTTCCCTCAGCACCCAGGTATTCCATGATTTGAAATCCCTCTTTCTATCAGCACGCAGCTTTCCTATGTTCTGATATCCATCTTGTCCTCGGCACACAGCTTTATTATATCAGCGCATGGGAAAGCTGAGTGCTGAGAGATGTATAGCAGAGCATGGGAAAGCTGGGTGCTGAGAGATGTATAGCAGAGCATGGGAAAGCTGGGTGCTGAGAGATGTATAGCAGAGCATGGGAAAGCTGGGTGCTGAGAGATGTATAGCAGAGCATGGGAAAGCTGGGTGCTGAGAGATGTATAGCAGAGCATGGGAAAGCTGGGTGCTGAGAGATGTATAGCAGAGCATGGGAAAGCTGGGTGCTGAGAGATGTATAGCAGAGCATGGGAAAGCTGGGTGCTGAGAGATGTATAGCAGAGCATGGGAAAGCTGGGTGCTGAGAGATGTATAGCAGAGCATGAGAAAGCTGGGTGCTGAGAGATGTATAGCAGAGCATGGGAAAGCTGGGTGCTGAGAGATGTATAGCAGAGCATGGGAAAGCTGGGTGCTGAGAGATGTATAGCAGAGCATGGGAAAGCTGGGTGCTGAGAGACAGAACCTTTTTCCCTCAGCACAAAACTTTCCCATCCCATGCTTGTATCTTTGTCCCACCTCGTATATAGCTTTCCAAATAATATAATGGCCCCCCACATAGCCTTCCATATAGTATAAAGGGTCCCACATAACCCTTCATACATTGGAATGCACCCCCATAGTCCTTCATGTATTATAATGCGTTTCTTATAGTCCTCCATGTATAAAGTTGCCCTCATAGCCCTCCAATTATTATAGTGCAACTCCCATATTCATCCATGTATTATAATTCACCCCATAGTTCTCCATATATTAAACTGCACCCCATAGTACTCCACATATTATACTGCACCACATAGTCCTCCATATATTATAATGCACCCCCATAGTCCTATATGTATTACAATGCAGCCCCATAGACCTTCATATTGTATTATGCAGCCGCATACTCCTCCATGTATAATGTACCCCTATAGTCCATGTATAAGGTGTCCTTCATGTTACATTATGCAGCCTCATAGACCTCCATGTATAATGCAGCCCCATTGACGTCCATGTATAATGCAGCCCCATAGAGTTCCATGTATAATGCAGCCCCATAGCCCTCCATGTATAATGCAGAGGCATAGACCTCCATGTATAATGCAGCCCCATAGGCCTCTGGCCAACGTGTACGCACTGATTGAAAAACAAACAAACAACAAGTACTAACCTCTCCACGTTCCCCCGCTGCTCCGGTCAGAGCGTCCTTCTGTCCTGCACTCTGTGTTCTCAGCACAGCAGTTGCACAGGAGTGACATCACCGCAGACACAGGAGGAGAATGATGAAGCATGGAGCGGAGCGCGCCGCTTGATGCTTCATCATTGCTGTGTGAGATGACGGGCTAGGGGGGCCTGCTGCCGCTGACATTGGGCTCCCTTACTCACGGGCCATATAGGGGCCACATGGTCTGCCAAAGAACAGCGCAGATCCTTTCTCAGAGATAGGAGCCGGCTGCTGATCTGCACGGTGGGTGCTGGGCCCCTAACCCTGCGGGCCCGGTCGCAATGGCAACCTCTGTGACTGCGGTCGTTATGCCTCTGACCTTAACACCTCCAGTGCCAGATGGAATTAAACACCCTCCAACTCAGGGTAAACAACGAGCATGCACTAAAGCAGATTTGAGATCCACAATGTGTTCCAAGATCACATCAGGCCGTGCCACACTCATGACAGATAGATACTGATTTCAGCAATGTGTCACTTACTGGACTGTGTGTTGCTGTTATAATACAATAAGTGGTTTATCAACAGGAGATAATCACTACAGGACTAGGTGTCTTGTGCCTCCTTATCCTACCCTGCCCCCAGCACTGCTTAACAGCTTTCTCTCAGTATTGCTTGTACACATGAAGCTGTCAATCAGTGGTGTGGGCGGGGCTATACACTGCCCAGCATTCCGAGCTCTGCTAGATCTGCAGCAGAGAAAACTGTGATTGTATTGTAACGGGGAGCCAGGGGCGCCTCCGGGCTTGTAGTCGTGGCCCTTGCTGTCAGGCTTACCCCTGGTTCCGCCGTCACCTCAAGATCGGGAGATGACTTGGTGGGGCAGAGTGTGGTGGTGCAATTGTCGGACGTCGTACAAACAGTCTTCAGGCAGAATGTAGTGAAAACAAAAGACATTTTTTTATTGCACTCTCCTTCACAATCCGGCAGTTGTAGATGACACTTCTTGGAGCTGGGGGACAACCTGTCCTAACGTACCCTCCCGTGGGGATGTGCCCTGGTTAATCTGCTTCGCCGGGCTCCCACTTCGGCTACACACACACCGGACCCACACCGGTTGCTTCGCTTCACTCCCGTTCTCTCCGGCGCCCCCTATGGATTCAGCTCCCACACTCTGCCCCTTGGTGTTCACTCTCTCACGTCCCGGATCCAACTGCCTATCACACACACACTTCTCCTCCCTCCCCGTGGTTTCTGCCGGCTCCTCCTTCCACTGTGGTGACAGCCGTCCCACCCGGCCACTAGGGGGTGCCCAAACACAATGCACATAGAAATAAATCATTTTTATTAACAACATTTCCGGGCTAACTATGCTTCCTTTGTAGGGGGTCTGCCCACCCACTACATACCTCCCCTCTTAAAACCCGAGCCTCCCGGCAAGGCTCCCGTCTAAAAATCACATTTTTAAAACTAAGCAAAACATGTTCAATAACTGCGAACCTGTCCACAGGAGGGTGCCCAAAAGAGGGTGCACCAGTCCAGCGCCCGGAGTTCCTCCTGGAAGCTCCCGGTCTTGGTCGTGCCCGGAGGCTTGGCAGCGCTCCCGGCAGGGCCGTATTTACCATTAGGCACCCGTGGTCCGGTGCCTAGGGCGGCAGATTGTGAGGGGCGGCACCTTCTGGCAGCAAAAAAAAAAAAAAAAAAAAAATTTGTTTTTTTTTTTTTTTTTTTTTTTTTTACATTTTTTTTTTTTTGTGGCCGCCGAGCACAGGGAGCTGATTGACCCCGGAACTGCCGGCGCCTGCACTTCCGGGGTCACAGGCGCGCGCCAATCAGCTCCTTCCTCTGTGCTGCGTCCACTGCTGTGTGGACGTCACATGCAGAGCTCACAGCAGGACGCCGCGGAGGACGCCGTGATGGAAGCCGGTGTCAGAAGAGGATACTCACGTGAGCCAGGAAGATGGCGGCGGGCACTGGAGCAGGTAAGTGGATTCATAAGGAGCGTGGGAGTGTCTCTAATGCAGACCAGAGATCTGCGCATGCGGGGGGGGGAGGCGGCAAAGGCAGATACTGGAGGGAGGCAGAGGCTGAGACTGGGGGGAGGCTGGAGGGAGGCAGAGGCTGAGACTGGGGGGAGGCTGGAGGGAGGCAGAGGCTGAGACTGGGGGGAGGCTGGAGGGAGGCAGAGGCTGAGACTGGAGGGAGGCAGTGGCTGAGACTGGGGGGAGGCTGGAGGGAGGCAGAGGCTGAGACTGGAGAGAGGCAGAGGCTGAGACTGGGGGGAGGCATAGGCTGAGACTGGAGGGAGGCAGAGGCTGAGACTGTGGGGAGGCTGGAGGGAGGCAGAGGCTGAGACTGGGGGAGGCTGGAGGGAGGCAGAGGCAGAGACTGGGGGGGGGGCTGGAGGGAGGCAGAGGCAGAGACTGGGGGGAGGCTGGAGGGAGGCAGAGGCTGAGACTGGGGGAGGCTGGAGAGAGGCAGAGGCTGAGACTGGGGGGAGGCTGGAGGGAGGCAGAGGCAGAGACTGGGGGGAGGCTGGAGGGAGGCAGAGTCAGAGACTGGGGGCAGGCTGGAGGGAGGCAGAGGCAGAGACTGGGGGGAGGCTGGAGGGAGGCAGAGGCTGAGACTGGAGGGAGGCTGAGACTGGGGGGAGGCTGGAGGGAGACTGAGGCTGAGACTGGGGGGAGGCTGGAGGGAGGCTGAGGCTGAGACTGGAGGGAGGCTGAGGCTGAGACTGGGGGGAGGCTGGAGGGAGGCAGAGACTGGGGGGAGGCTGGAGGGAGGCAGAGACTGGGGGGAGGCTGGAGGGAGGCTGAGGCTGAGACTGGAGGGAGGCAGAGGCTGAGACTGGAGAGAGGCAGAGGCTGAGACTGGGGGGAGGCTGGAGGGAGGCAGAGGCTGAGACTGGAGAGAGGCAGAGGCTGAGACTGGGGGGAGGTTGGAGGGAGGCAGAGGCTGAGACTGGAGGGAGGCAGAGGCTGAGACTGTGGGGAGGCTGGAGGGAGGCAGAGGCTGAGACTGGGGGAGGCTGGAGGGAGGCAGAGGCAGAGACTGGGGGGAGGCTGGAGGGAGGCAGAGGCAGAGACTGGGAAGAGGCTGGAGGGAGGCAGAGGCTGAGACTGGGGGGAGGCTGGAGAGAGGCAGAGGCTGAGACTGGGGGAGGCTGGAGGGAGGCAGAGGCAGAGACTGGGGGGAGGCTGGAGGGAGGCAGAGGCAGAGACTGGGGGGAGGCTGGAGGGAGGCAGAGGCAGAGACTGGGGGGAGGCAGAGGCTGAGACTGGGGGGAGGCTGGAGGGAGGCAGAGGCTGAGACTGTGGGGAGGCTGGAGGGAGGCAGAGGCTGAGACTGGGGGGAGGCTGGAGGGAGACTGAGGCAGAGACTGGGGGGAGGCTGGAGGGAGGCAGAGGCAGAGACTGGGGGGAGGCTGGAGGGAGGCAGAGGCTGAGACTGGGGGGAGGCTGGAGAGAGGCAGAGGCTGAGACTGGGGGGAAGCTGGAGGGAGGCAGAGGCAGAGACTGGGGGGAGGCTGGAGGGAGGCAGAGGCAGAGACTGGGGGGGAGGCTGGAGGGAGGCAGAGGCAGAGACTGGGGGGAGGCTGGAGGGAGGCAGAGTCAGAGACTGGGGGCAGGCTGGAGGGAGGCAGAGGCAGAGACTGGGGGGAGGCTGGAGGGAGGCAGAGGCTGAGACTGGAGGGAGGCTGAGACTGGGGGGAGGCTGGAGGGAGACTGAGGCTGAGACTGGGGGGAGGCTGGAGGGAGGCTGAGGCTGAGACTGAAGGGAGGCTGAGACTGGGGGGAGGCTGGAGGGAGGCAGAGACTGGGGGGAGGCTGGAGGGAGGCAGAGGCAGAGACTGGGGGGAGGCTGGAGGGAGGCTGAGGCTGAGACTGGAGGGAGGCTGAGGCTGAGACTAGAGAGATTCAGAGGCTGAGACTGGGGGGAGGCTGGAGGGAGGCAGAGGCTGAGACTGGAGAGAGGCAGAGGCTGAGACTGGGGGGAGGTTGGAGGGAGGCAGAGGCTGAGACTGGAGGGAGGCAGAGGCTGAGACTGTGGGGAGGCTGGAGGGAGGCAGAGGCTGAGACTGGGGGAGGCTGGAGGGAGGCAGAGGCAGAGACTGGGGGGAGGCTGGAGGGAGGCAGAGGCAGAGACTGGGAAGAGGCTGGAGGGAGGCAGAGGCTGAGACTGGGGGGAGGCTGGAGAGAGGCAGAGGCTGAGACTGGGGGAGGCTGGAGGGAGGCAGAGGCAGAGACTGGGGGGAGGCTGGAGGGAGGCAGAGGCAGAGACTGGGGGGAGGCTGGAGGGAGGCAGAGGCAGAGACTGGGGGGAGGCTGGAGGGAGACTGAGGCAGAGACTGGGGGGAGGCTGGAGGGAGGCAGAGGCAGAGACTGGGGGGAGGCTGGAGGGAGGCAGAGGCTGAGACTGGGGGGAGGCTGGAGAGAGGCAGAGGCTGAGACTGGGGGGAAGCTGGAGGGAGGCAGAGGCAGAGACTGGGGGGAGGCTGGAGGGAGGCAGAGGCAGAGACTGGGGGGGAGGCTGGAGGGAGGCAGAGGCAGAGACTGGGGGGAGGCTGGAGGGAGGCAGAGTCAGAGACTGGGGGCAGGCTGGAGGGAGGCAGAGGCAGAGACTGGGGGGAGGCTGGAGGGAGGCAGAGGCTGAGACTGGAGGGAGGCTGAGACTGGGGGGAGGCTGGAGGGAGACTGAGGCTGAGACTGGGGGGAGGCTGGAGGGAGGCTGAGGCTGAGACTGGAGGGAGGCTGAGGCTGAGACTGGGGGGAGGCTGGAGGGAGGCAGAGACTGGGGGGAGGCTGGAGGGAGGCAGAGACTGGGGGGAGGCTGGAGGGAGGCTGAGGCTGAGACTGGAGGGAGGCAGAGGCTGAGACTGGAGAGAGGCAGAGGCTGAGACTGGGGGGAGGCTGGAGGGAGGCAGAGGCTGAGACTGGAGAGAGGCAGAGGCTGAGACTGGGGGGAGGTTGGAGGGAGGCAGAGGCTGAGACTGGAGGGAGGCAGAGGCTGAGACTGTGGGGAGGCTGGAGGGAGGCAGAGGCTGAGACTGGGGGAGGCTGGAGGGAGGCAGAGGCAGAGACTGGGGGGAGGCTGGAGGGAGGCAGAGGCAGAGACTGGGAAGAGGCTGGAGGGAGGCAGAGGCTGAGACTGGGGGGAGGCTGGAGAGAGGCAGAGGCTGAGACTGGGGGAGGCTGGAGGGAGGCAGAGGCAGAGACTGGGGGGAGGCTGGAGGGAGGCAGAAGCAGAGACTGGGGGGAGGCTGGAGGGAGGCAGAGGCAGAGACTGGGGGGAGGCAGAGGCTGAGACTGGGGGGAGGCTGGAGGGAGGCAGAGGCTGAGACTGTGGGGAGGCTGGAGGGAGGCAGAGGCTGAGACTGGGGGGAGGCTGGAGGGAGACTGAGGCAGAGACTGGGGGGAGGCTGGAGGGAGGCAGAGGCAGAGACTGGGGGGAGGCTGGAGGGAGGCAGAGGCTGAGACTGGGGGGAGGCTGGAGAGAGGCAGAGGCTGAGACTGGGGGGAAGCTGGAGGGAGGCAGAGGCAGAGACTGGGGGGAGGCTGGAGGGAGGCAGAGGCAGAGACTGGGGGGGAGGCTGGAGGGAGGCAGAGGCAGAGACTGGGGGGAGGCTGGAGGGAGGCAGAGTCAGAGACTGGGGGCAGGCTGGAGGGAGGCAGAGGCAGAGACTGGGGGAGGCTGGAGGGAGGCAGAGGCTGAGACTGGAGGGAGGCTGAGACTGGGGGGAGGCTGGAGGGAGACTGAGGCTGAGACTGGGGGGAGGCTGGAGGGAGGCTGAGGCTGAGACTGAAGGGAGGCTGAGGCTGAGACTGGGGGGAGGCTGGAGGGAGGCAGAGACTGGGGGGAGGCTGGAGGGAGGCAGAGGCAGAGACTGGGGGGAGGCTGGAGGGAGGCTGAGGCTGAGACTGGAGGGAGGCTGAGGCTGAGACTGGAGGGAGGCTGGAGGGAGGCTGAGGCGGAGACTGGGGCAGGCTGAGGCTGGGGGGAGGCAAAGGCTGAGACTGGGGAAGAGAGGCTGATGCTGAGGGAAGATAGAGGCTGATGCTGGGGGAGAGAGGCTGATGCTGGGGGAGTGGGAGAGAGGGGCTAATGCTAGAGACAGAGGACAAGGGATGAGGGATAGTGCAATGACAAAATCGATTGGGTGGGGGGAGTGTAAGGACTCAGAATAAGAGGGGGCAGCATTGGTAGCTCATTGTGAAGAAGGGGCAGCATGTGTGGGATCAGTATGGAGTGGAGCAATGTAGGGGAGTCAATATCAAGAGTGGGGTAGTGTGTGTGGGGGGGGTCTCAGCATAAGCGTTAGTGTGGTGGTCTTAGCATGAGTGGGGCAACATGAAGGTCTCATTATGGAAAAGAGGAAGGCAGCATTAGGAGCTCATGGAGAGGGACAGCATGCATGGGACATTGTGAGAAGGGGGCAGCATGCATGGGACACTGAGGAGGGGGCAGCATGCATGAGACATTGTGAGAAGGGGGCAGCATGCATGGGACACTGAGGAGGGGGCAGCATGCATGAGACATTGTGAGGAGGGAGCAGCATGCATGGGACATTGTGAGGAAGGAGCAGCATGCATGGGACATTGTGAGGAGGGAGCATCAAGCATGAGACATTGTGCGGAGGGAGCAGCATTCATGGGACATTGTGAGGAGGGAGCAGCATGCATGGGACATTGTGAGGAGGGAGCAGCATGCATGGGACATTGTGAGGCGGGAGCAGCATACATGAGACATTGTGAGGAGGGGGCAGCATGCATGAGACATTGTGAGGAGGGAGCAGCATTCATGGGACATTGTGAGGAGGGAGCAGCATGCATGGGACATTGTGAGGCGGGAGCAGCATACATGAGACATTGTGAGGAGGGGGCAGCATGCATGAGACATTGTGAGGAGGGAGCAGCATTCATGGGACATTGTGAGGAGGGAGCAGCATGCATGGGACATTGTGAGGAGGGGCAGCATGCATGGGACATTGTGAGGAGGGAGCAGCATGCATGGGACATTGTGAAGAGGGGGCAGCATGCATGGGACATTGTGAGGAGAGAGCAGCATGCATGGGACATTGTGAGGAGGGGGCAGCATGCATGGGACATTGTGAGGAGGGGGCAGCATGCATGGGACATTGTGAGGAGGGGGCAGCATGCATAAGACATTGTGAGGAGGGGGCAGCATGCAAGGGACATTGTGAGGAGGGGGCAGCATGCAAGGGACATTGTGAGGAGGGAGCAGCATGCATGGGACATTGTGAGGAGGGGGCAGCATGCATGGGACATTGTGAGGAGGGGGCAGCATGCAAGGGACATTGTGAGGAGGGGGCAGCATTCATGGGACATTGTGAGGAGGGGGCAGCATGCATGGGACATTGTGAGGAGGGGGCAGCAAGCATGGGACATTGTGAGGAGGGAGCAGCATGCATGGGACATTGTGACGAGGGAGCAGCATGCATGGGACATTGTGAGGAGGGGGCAGCATGCATGGGACATTGTGAGGAGGGGGCAGCATGCATGGGACATTGTGAGGAGGGGGCAGCATGCATGGGATATTGTGAGGAGGGGGCAGCATGCATGGGACATTGTGACGAGGGAGCAGCATGCATGGGACATTGTGAGGAGGGGGCAGCATGCATGGGACATTGTGACGAGGGAGCAGCATGCATGGGACATTGTGAGGAGGGGGCAGCATGCATGGGACATTGTGAGGAGGGGGCAGCATGCATGGGACATTGTGAGGAGGGGGCAGCATGCATGGGACATTTTGAGGAGGGGGCAGCATGCATGGGACATTGTGAGGAGGGGGCAGCATGCATGGGACATTGTCCTCACATCATGCTGCTCCCTCCTCACAATGTACAGATCATATTTCATAATCGAGGAAGGTGTGGTGGATATACAGTAGTTTATAAGGGAGGGCAGTGTGGTGTTTATTAGGGGCAGTGTCACAGTCACAGTATATAAGTGGGGACGGTGTGGTGGGAATATTTTATACTCATGCTATGTTTTGATGTGCCTGTGGTGATTCCCATTGGGGGGGGGTTCGTTTCTTATTGATACTTTTTAAAGTGTGCTACAGAGTAGATCTGCCTTAAACAGATGTGTGCGAAAACTCAGTTTTACGTTGTCACTAAGGGGCGCGACCACTTAAAGTGCCTAGGGCAGCACGAAGGCAAAATACAGCCCTGGCTCCCGGTCTTTAGGTGGTCAACGGCAGGAACACAAAAACTTCTTCCCAGTGACGCGGAGGAGCCCCTGGCTCAGTCCGGCAGCAGACTCTCTCCGGGCTCAATCACTTGAACATTGCTAAACTGTAACTTCAAACAACACCGGTCTTCAAATAAGCCGGTCAGGATGCTTTACTCCGGGTGCAAAACTCGCTTCCATTCAGCTCTCTGAGCCCTGACGTAGTCCGACAAAGACTGTCCAGGCTGTCGGCGCAGCCTCTGGAAGGGCTCATAGGCGACGGCGGGCTTCGGTGCCGTGGCCTCCTCAGTCCCCGATGGGGGTGATGGGGTCGCTACCCAGGGCGGCTGAGGTACATCCAGAACGATTACCGGATGTGTGTTGATGTTCTGGCTAATAGCCAGCACCGCCGGGGTTCCCTTCTCCGAGTCAGCGGTCGGGCCGGGCATCACTTCCGGAGCTACGGCTAAGGTGCGTCTTGGATGGGTGGATTCAGCCAGTACCGGTCTTGGCTGCGCCCGCCGCCGGCATTGGTGTTCCTCCCACTCCAATTCTTGCTGCCATTGAACAGCTTCTTGTGAGGTGGGCATTCGGGTTACGCTAACTGCGAAGAGGCCTCGGCATCCCACCTCTGGTATGAACCGGACTTTTTCCCCCGGATATAGTGTGTGTAGGCGCTGAGGTAAGCCTTCGACATCTAGATGTACTCGATTGTAGAAGTAATCATCGCCGGTTGTCTCCTCTCGGATGAAGCCGTAGCCCTCTTGCTGGTTGAACTTCACCACGATGCCCGTGGTGAACTGTAGCTCAATCTCTTCACCCCGGGGACCGGCCATCATCTCCCGGGCCACAGTCTCAGCGAGCAGTCTCTCCTGCACGGGGTCCGGTTCTGGGGACGGTGACTTTCTTTGAGGTAGGGGAGACGGCTGCACCGGGTCCCAGAAGAAGCCCCAGTTATCCCTTTCCAGCTTCCGGGTAGGTGAATCTTCCGGGGCTTGTGCGGGAACAGGTGTCGACGGTCCCACCGCGACGGGCGGGGGTGTCTCTAGGTCTGGGTATGGGATTCCCAGGGGCCGATTCCCCGACGGCAGCGGAGTGGTATATGTCGCCCGGACCTCTGTCGTGGTCCCTCCGGTCACGGCGTCCCACGTGGTGACCCAGGTCACTTTAGTCGGGCGCCCTTGTCCTCCTGGTACAGCCGGGATCTCGAAAGGTAACACTTCCGCAGCTGCAGCCGCAGACTGCTTGGGACGTCCTCGGCCCAGGTGGGTGAGTGCCATCGCGGTCTCCATCTCTTGTTGCTGCCTGGAGGTCTCCATCTCGTTAACACTCTGTAGCTCTGGCAATGGCGGCGAGGTCGGTGGAGAAGCTGGAGGAAGTGGAGGCGGGCCTACTTTTCCCGCCCTTGGGTATACTCCACCCCCAGTCTCACACATCATATCAACCCCTCCGCGGCGGTTCTTCTTTTTCTTCAAAACACCGCCCACTTCACATGTCTTCCTTCGTGCCCTGGGACCGGCACCTCCCCTCTTTGGGCGGAGTACTCCGAACTTCTTTTTCGGCACCGGCCAGCCCCAGGCTCTTCTTTTGGCGCCAACTTTTCGCGCGCTTTCTGCATCTTCACAGACGACGGCCATCTTGCCTCCATCTTGTGCCCGGTCCAACGCTGCAGGCACTGCTTCTTCTTCCCACCATGGGATCGGGAATCTTCTCCAGTAGTCCGGATCCTGTGCCCTAGGCACCACTTGATCTCCGGCTTCTTGGGTCATTGGCATGTAATTCGCATCCTGCCGACTACGCCACATGTAACGGGGAGCCAGGGGCGCCTCCGGGCTTGTAGTCGTGGCCCTTGCTGTCAGGCTTACCCCTGGTTCCGCCGTCACCTCAAGATCGGGAGATGACTTGGTGGGGCAGAGTGTGGTGGTGCAATTGTCGGACGTCATACAAACAGTCTTCAGGCAGGATGTAGTGAAAACAAAAGACATTTTTTTATTGCACTCTCCTTCACAATCCGGTAGTTGTAGATGACACTTCTTGGAGCTGGGGGACAACCTGTCCTAACGTACCCTCCCGTGGGGATGTGCCCTGGTTAACCTGATTCGCCGGGCTCCCACTGTCGGTTACACACACACCGGACCCACACCGGTTGCTTCGCTCTCTGAGGTTCCGTTCACTCCCGTTCTCTCCGGCGCCCCCTATGGATTCAGCTCCCACACTCTGCCCCTTGGTGTTCACTCTCTCACGTCCCGGATCCAACTGCCTCTCACACACACACACTTCTCCTCCCTCCCCGTGGTTTCTGCCGGCTCCTCCTTCCACTGTGGTGACAGCCGTCCCACCCGGCCACTAGGGGGTGCCCAAACACAATGCACATAGAAATAAAACATTTTTATTAACAACATTTCCGGGCTAACTATGCTTCCTTTGTAGGGGGTCTGCCCACCCACTAAAGTATCACAACTGCTGCACTCGGTAAACTAAGAGATACGTCTCTGGAATCAGGGTCTCTGCCACTACATCATGCTGCTCTCAGATTACACATAAGAAACCTGCTGACAAATTCACTTTAAATAAACTGAGTACGATTCCCATTGAGTTGGATGAGGTGGGAGAATGTCAAGTGACTCAGAGCAGAATAACATCCCCTAAACTATCATCTGCATATAATGGAGCCGCATGAAAGCCTGAGCAGATGAGACGTGATCCGTCCACAGAGCGCAGGTGTCTGTGCGGCTTCTAATGAGAATATAAAGATATAAATGAAGTCGCTCCTTCCAGGACAGCAATAAATGAGCCGATCCACAGGTGGTGGTCCGCAAGGACTCCTACATTCTGATGTGTGAGCCCCTGCTACACCGGACCCCCACCCCACAGATCACATTCTGTTCTGCCAAATGTGACATGAAGCTTTTGGCAACAGAGAATGTAGGAATTTCTCAAGGGGATTATAATGTAATCAGGTCCCACTCTGCTTATGTGGCACCCCTGAGGCTTCAGTCACCACAGAGGTACAGAGGTGTAGTATCCCATTCCCGGGTAAGGAGGAGGTTGCAAACCGGTATACACAAGACACAGACACTCTCATTTAGCAACACTCCACTAGACTGTGGTTAGGGCCAGTTGCACCTTTGATGCGCCATTGGAACGCTCAGTCCAAGCCAGGTGGGGGGTGGAGTCTAGTTAGTGGGAGGAGACTGGAGAACATGCGCGAGTCGAGAAGGAGCAGTGGAGCAGTGAAGACCTGTGGTCTGGAGCGCCGAAGCCACATCCACACACATCCAGTGAAAAGGTGACCACATAGGACCAAGGGATAGAGCTTCACGCCACCCGACAGGGTCCGCGGGCACTGGCTCGGGGCACTGTGTGTGTAGGTGCGGGACAGGCAGGAGAGGACAGCGCAGGAAGACGATCAGAAAAAGAACACAGACGGGTGTACCGGGTTGTGCCTCAAAACTATCCGGTATTGGCTGGGGCCCAATGTTACGGACATGATTATGAACTATTATGAGTATTAAGAGTCATATGAAGATATCCAAAACCAGAATTCAAGATAGTGCGTGAACTGTGCACCACACCTATATCTGCATCTAGCGGACATCATAAGACTCGCCAGACAGACTGGACTTTCATGTGACAAGTGAATCATGCTGACATAGCGTAATAGAAATGAGGAAACATGTATACATATTGTATATCACAGAATAAGCTATTTTACGGTTTACCCAATAGGAGACGTGTTACGTATTCTTGGCTCTTACCAACTGGTTCCTTTAAATGTGTCTTAACTTCCGCAATAAAGTCAGTCATAGGTTCTATGCAGATCCGTGTACATTTCTCTGGCCTGTATGGAAGAATAGTATGCATGCTACTAACAAATGACTCATATGATTTGGATGCAGACGGGGTTAAGGTGTAGATGTAAAATTTGGATTACAGCACTGTAAATTCATGGTCCCCTTAACAGGACTCAGCAGCACAGCAGCACAGCAGGACTCAGCAGCACAGCAGCACAGCAGGACTCAGCAGCACAGCAGGACTCAACCGCACAGCCGCACAGCAGAACTCAGCACCACAGCAGCACAGCAGCACAGCAGCACAGCAGAACTCAGCAGCACAGCAGCACAGCAGGACTCAGCAGCACAGCAGCACAGCAGGACTCAGCAGCACAGCAGCACAGCAGGACTCAGCAGCACAGCAGGACTCAGCCGCACAGCCGCACAGCAGCACAGCAGGACTCAGCAGCACAGCAGGACTCAGCACTCCGAGGGCAGCATTTGTCTAGACGTGCTAAAAACCTTGTACCTGCATCCCTGTGTCGTCCGGTTATTTCCTGCGCCTCCGGCTTTGCACCCCACCATTACAGACTACTACTCCCAACAGCTCTGGGGCTCAGCTCTACCGGTGGAGAGCAATTCCAACTCTGCTGCGTCAGCACCGACCCCAGGGGAAACTGAACTGCAGCGGCGGCACCTATCTTGCCACATACCACAGGTGGCGTCATGATATCTTCCTTGCAAATATAATCCCCACCATCATCTATCATTAAACGACACCGCCGGGCTCACGGAATCGGGCCCTGGTCCCATGACATCCTCCCAGACAGGACAGAGCCGCGCTCGGTAACCCCCAGGCGGGCGTGTCACTTACTTTGTTAACTTTTTCTATTTTATATGTTATTACATGGGTTGATTTAAAGGTTAGTGGAAAATGGTGAAGGGCTTAATGATATGACCTTGTGGGTCAGTAAATGGCCAAGGTTTACATAATATTTCATCCTATTCAATGCAATTAAACCCATAATTCTGAAATAATAAATGTAATAAATTGGCCTATTAGGGGCTGGTGTTCTCTTTATTCTGGTACAAAGCAATAAATTCTGCCAATTACAGTTCTTTCTCCTTACTGTCACCACTAGGAGGAGCCCTTAAACACAGAAATTGCATAGGAGGAGCTCGATTGTCACACGGAGTTTTGCACAAACTTCGCCGACTGTCATGGCAGCTTTGGGCTCTGTTCAGATTGCTGATTCTGAAACTCCACTCGATGTTTTTTCTGGTGACTGGGATCAACGTAGACAGACTCGGGCGTCGACCTGGTGTGTGCTGATTCATAGGCAGGCTAGCGGGAGTTCATCTCTGGTACTCTTCTTGTTATGCTTCTTTGATCACATGTGGTAGGGAAGCCAATCACATCTGCTCCCCTCCTATTTATGCTGGATGAAATCTTCTACCCATGCCAGCTATAATTTATTCTGTGTTTGACTGTGAGCTTGGGTGTCCCAGACTTTCTGGTGAAACTGCTGTTTTTTTGCTGGGAGTGGTTGATTGTTGTTTCCTTCCTGTTCTTGTTTTCCTCCTAATCTCTTATTGTCTTATACCTCTGTGTGCTGTCTGTGTGACAGAGTTTTGGTTTCTTGTCTGTCTATTTCTGTGGGTTTCATCTCACTCTCGTCCCGTCCCTCTCTGGGGGGAGGGGGTATCAGATCAGGACTGGTCTGGAGCAGGGCCAGGAAGGAGACTCAGGCATCTCCACCATCAGAAGTATCCCTGAGATTAGAAATAGTAAAAAAAACCTGTGGATATAAAAAGCGCATATAGGGTCTTACCAGGATAACAACAGTAAGGGTTAATGAAAACCACTCACCTGAGATGGTTGTGTGACACACAACCAGTATTAAAGCATGTATCAGCTGCTGCAGACTCCAAGTGCCAAAGGCAGAAATAAGAAAAAAACAAGCATAAAATGTGGAAAAACGTCCTTTATCAGGAAAAATTTTTGGGTGGATTTCCTGATGAAGGAGAGGGTTATCACCGAAACGAGTAGAATAAACCACCCTGCATTGCTCTTATTTGGAATTAACTCTTTATTGGCACAGCAGCTCGGACGTTTTTCCACTTTTTATCCTTGTTTTTTTCTTGAGATTATAAATAGCATAGGGCCCCCTAGCTTGAGGGTCAGTGTAGGAGCCCTGGTGTCCTGCTATCCCATAGTCACCGTAACATCCACCTAGTGGAGGCTGCAGGCAGAAAAAAAATGAAGTGGCTGTCAATCCTTCATTGTGCTGTGAAGGGAGTAAGCTTAAAAAGAACCTCACTAAATATCTGAGAGAGTGGGATCTATATAAACTACGGGTGTGGATATATCATTGGTGCAGCCGCCCAGGGGCCCAGGAGGTTGGGGGCCCCATTTCTAGCTCCAAAGCAGGAGGAAGTGTCCTATCTGTCTAGCTCGTTGTCAGGTCCTGTTATCCCTGTATCCGTTACCTATACTAGAGTCTGCCTTCCCATATCTACCTGTCTGTACCCGCCTGTCCAGTTTGCCTCAGTCATCCCGCCTATACCTGAGTCCGTCACCAGTCAGCTGCCACAGTCCCGGTATCGGCCCTGGGAGTGGTACATGGCGTCCCCCCTTGCAGTAGGCACTTAGTCAAGCCCCTCCTACTAAGGGGGTAAGCCCTGGTTCCCCCGGTGGTCTAGTGGTGCACTAATCCTGCTCGCTGCCCCTACACCGGCTGCAAGTGTTACACTCTAGATGCCTCCAAGGAGCGCAGAAGAAAATAAACAAATTCCATAAGATTGAGCATGTTCAAAATGCAGCATGCCCGATCCTTATGTTCCTTAACATTTGCCAAGGACACTCTCCTATAATTCAGACAGTCACAATCCTACTGAAATCGATGAGCTCAACCAAATTTCATCTATTAGGTATGTAAATGTGCATGCTGGAAAGCACAAATATGGTCTTACCCACATAAGAATCATGGAGCGGCTCACTTCTTAGGCTAGGTTCACATTTCCGTTAAATTGTATCAGTTATAATCCGCGGCTCTGGTAAACAGTGCAATCCGTTTAGCGGATTCCGTTGTGTCCCATAGACTTGTATTAGTGGCGGATTACGACTGATGACCTTGCGTTGCATCCGCTGCGCCGCGGTGAGTCGTTTTTGGACTGACCGCCGGGCGGAAACAACGCAGAATGTAACGTTTTTCGGGCCGTCAAAATTAACGCACCGCGCAGGAATCCGTCACAATCCGTCAAGCTTGTAGTGTTTGTCTATGGTGCTGGATTCCGTCGTAATCCGTTTTACGATGGAATCCAGCGCTGGATTCCGTCATGCTCTACTGAGCATGCCCAGCATGTTTGGCACACCCACTGGGCTGTCCCAAACACAAACGGATCATGACGGATCCGTCAAACGGACGCACAGCGGATGCAACGGACACAACGGATCAGTTTTTTCACAGGATTCCTGTGAAAGGAATCCTGTGAAAAACACATCCGTAGCCTTAGCTACCCTTAGGGTATGTGCGCACGTTGCTTTTTACCTGCTTTTTACCTGCTTTTTTGCTGCTTTTTCAACTGCAGCGTTTAATGCCAAAATGGTTGTGTTCTGCTTTTCAAGCAAAGTCTATGGGAATTTGGGTTTCTTGTCCGCACTTTGCAGTTCAAACTGCAGCCTTTTTGTTGCAGAACTTTGGTCAAAAACTCAGCTTTGCAGGGCAAAACCCAAATGGCAAAAACAAAAACATGTCAATTGTTTTTGCCATTTGGGTTTTGCACTGCAAAGCTGAGTTTTTGACCAAAGTTCTGCAACAAAAAGGCTGCAGTTTGAACTGCATAGTGCGGACAAGAAACCCAAATTCCCATAGACTTTGCTTGAAAAGCAGAACACATCCATTTTGGCATTAAACGCTGCAGTTGAAAAAGCAGGTAAAAAGCAGGTAAAAAGCAAAGTGCGCACATAGCCTTAGGGTTGGGAGAGTCACAACCCCTGTAATGGCATGAAACGGCTGCAGGACATCCACGAGGAATCAGCAAACATTCGGAGGAAGAAAAGGTAAAAATCCGCGCTGGTGGTAAAGAACCCAAAACCAGAAAGGATTTTCATTTGTCTACGCGTTTCAGAGTCACAAAAAGCTCCTTCTTCAGGACGGATCACATTGGTCTCGTATGATAGGTGTGGTGCTGTTTATAAATAAAAAAACGCTGTGTTTACAAATACTCTAAACGCTTTTATCTAAATCTGAAGAGCGGACCCTTTATTCTAGCACCTGGTGGGGGTCTTTTCTCACAGACCTCAATGATGACGCATTAGTAACATCTCAGAAGACGTCCAATGCACACAGTCTTTTCTGCAGTGATACAGATGACCACTAGGGGCGCTGCCGCCCCACACTTCAGGGTTCGGTGTTTGCAGCGGAGTCACCCAGGGACACAATTTCGGTTAATAATAGCACAAGCAGATCTGATCCAAAGACGAGGAAAACGGAGATATATCTGCATAAATATGGACACGGGACCCTGCGGTTGTTATCGGGCTGTTCACATATTAGGGGCATTCTCTGATTGCTGCAGTAATATACATTTAAAGCATGCTGCTGATTCCTGGCTGATGTACACTGATAGTCAGGCTTGGGTTGGGGTCTTTCAGGTTGGAGCAGTCTTGTAGATGCACATATGGAAGGTGTAGACATGAGGAGTAATCGGGGATGAAAGGAGTCTGATGACAGGCGGTTAAGGGTTAAATGACCTAATGATAATTTTGTAATGCTGGCTGACTGGTACACGAGGGGTTAATGCACTATGTCAATCAGGTTATCAGCTGTAGAGCATGGATTGTTCCAGAAATTCATAAAAGAGATGAACGTTGTGCTGGAGACAGGTGAGAAGGTATCTGCACCCAAAATGTGTCCTCCTGCAAAAAGACCCCATCCCACCATGCCCAGTATAATGCCAGTGCAATGCAGCACCATGGCAAAGAAAGTGTTAAAGTAACTTTGTAAGTACTTTGTCTTACATATCTAGTACTGATCTGATCAAAGGTAACACCATGACTCCTACTAACTGCCAGAGCTGAATTTAAAATTCTGATCACTTCCAACTCTGAAAGTGACTAGAATATTCACAGAGTGAAGTTTTTTTTAACAGTGAAGTCTGTGCACATCCATTACTTATCCTGTACTGATCCTGAGTTACATGCTGGATTATACTCCAGAGCTGCACTCACTATTCTGCTGGTGCAATCACTATGTACATAAATTACATTACTTATCCTGAACTCATCCTGAGATACATCCTGTATTATACTCCAGAGCTGCACTCACTATTCTGCTGGTGGAGTCACTGTGTACATACATTACTTATCCTGTACTGATCCTGAGTTACCTCCTGTATTATACTCCAGAGCTGCATTCACTATTCTGCTGGTGCAGTCACTGTGTACATACATTACATTACTTATCCTGTACTGATCCTGAGTTACCTCCTGTATTATACTCCAGAGCTGCACTCACTATTCTGCTGGTGCAGTCACTATATACATACATTACATTACTTATCCTGTACTGATCCTGAGTTACATCCTGTATTATACTCCAGAGCTGCACTCACTATTCTGCTGGTGTAGTCACTGTGTACATACATTACATTACTTATCCTGTACTGATCCTGACTTACATCCTGTATTATACCCCAGAGCTGCACTCACTATTCTCCTGGGGCAGTCACTGTGTGCATACATTACTTATCCTGTACTGCTCCGGAGTTACATCCTGTATTATACTCCAGAGCTGCACTCACTATTCTGCTGGTGCAGTCACTGTGTACATACATTACATTACTTATCCTGTACTGATCCGGAGTTGCATCCTGTATTATACTCCAGAGCTGCACTCACTATTCTGCTGGTGCAGTCACTGTGTACATACATTACATTACTTATCCTGTACTGATCCTGACTTACATCCTGTATTATACCCCAGAGCTGCACTCACTATTTTGCTGGTGCAGTCACTGTGTACATACATTACATTACTGATCCTGTACTGATCCTGAGTTACATCCTGTATTATCCTCCAGAGCTGCACTCCCTATTCTGCTGGTGCAGTCACTGTTTACACACATTATATTACTTATCCTGTACTGATCCTGAGTTACATCCTGTATACTCCAGAGCTGCACTCACTATTCTGCAGCTCTGGAGTATAATACAGGATTAGTACAGGATAAGTAATTTAATAACATGAATTCGAAAAGACATTTTCTTACATGTAACTGGTATAATTGGGATCTTAAGTAAACATTGCATTTAACTCTTTGTGGTCATGGCGCTGTGTTGTAGTCCGGCATTATACTGGAGACAATGGGAAGGGATTTATCTACAGGATGATAAATTCTGTTCACATTTCTTCTCTCACCTGTTTCCAGCGCAGCATTTATCTCTTGGAAGAATTTTGGACCAATCGATTCTCTGAGAGAAGATTTGCAAGCAAAGTCTGATGCTGTGAACCTGCTGAACGCAGCTGATTAACTCTTCATGTGCAGCATGTAACGAACAGCCAGCGGTCACTAAGTGGATTACCATGCAGCCGGAGATATAATATGATACTATATATAATCATAGGGCAAACAACAGAGATACCTTCTAGCTGTGCTGGTCAATCAGAATCCAGTGGTTATTGCTTTTGGGTGTCAATTGGAGCAGAACCATTATATATATATATATATATATATATATATATATATATATATATATATATATAAAATATGGTTCTGCTCCAATTGACACCAAAAAGCAATATATATATAACCAGAATAACCGGTTCAAACCAGAAGCTTCCATCCGCTATCTCTAAAAAGACACATATGAATGTTTTTCTCACTGACATGAAAGCAGAATAAATCTTTCCCGTTTTAGGTTAATTAGGAACCAATTTCTAATTTCCAAATGCCAGAATAAGAGAGAGAATGTTTTAAGGCATTTTTATTACTTTCTGAAAAGTCAAACGTTTACATATATTAAGAGTGCTATGCCTTTAAGCAATATGGGACCGCCCATATGATGATGTCATGTCTTTGGAAGCTTCTGATAGGTTTATTGCCAAGATCTGAGTTAATTAGAGACACACCTGTGGATGTAGATTAATGCACATCTGAAAAACACTGCTTCTTTGTGTATTATCATGGGAAAGTCAAAATAAATCAGCCAAAATCACAGAAAGAGAATTGTAGACTTGCACAAGTCTGGTTGATCCTTGGGTGCAATTTTCAGATACCTGAAGATGCCTTGTTCATGTGTACAAACAATTATACGCAAGTCCAAATAAGATGGGAATGTGCAGCCTTCATACCGCTCAGGAAGGAGACAGGTTCTGTGTACCAGAGATGAACACGCCTTGGTCAGACATGTGCATATCAACCCAAGAACAAAAGCAAAAGACCTTGTGAAGATGCTGGCGGAAGCTGGTAAGATTGTGTCATTATCCACAGTGAAACGAGTACTGTATCAACATGGGCTGAAAAGTCACTCTGCCAGGAAGAAGCCATTACTCCAAATGAAACATAAGAAAGCCAGTTTCATGTTTGCAAATGCACTCAAGAACCTTAATTTTTGGAGACATGTCCTGTGATCTGACGAAACTAAAATTGAACTGTTTGGCCATAAAGACCATCGTTACATTTGGAGGAAAAAGGGCAAAGCTTTGAAACCTAAAAACAGCATCCCAACTGTGAAACATGGGGGTGGCTGCATCATGTTGTTGAGTTGTTTTGCTGCACGAGGGACTGGTGCACTTCACAAAATAGATGGCATCATGAGGAAAGAAGATTGTGTGGCAATACTGAAGCAACATCTCAAGACATCAGCCAGGAACTTAAAGCTTGGCCAGAAATGGGTCTTCCAAATGGACAATGACTCGAAGCTACTGCCAAACTGGTTGCAAAGTGGTTTGAGGATAACCAAGTCAATGTTTTGGAGTGGCCATCACAAAGCCCTGATCTCAATCCTACTGAAAATTTATGGACAAAGTTGAAAAGGCTGGTGTGAGCAAGGCAACCTACAAACATGGCTCAGTTACACCAGTTCTGTCGGGAGGAATGGACCCAAATTGCTACCAACTATTGTGAGAAGCTTGTGGATGTGTGAAACCGAAAGGTTACTCCCAGGATATAGCGGGCCATGAATGAGGAACAAAACCAGACTAGGTTTATACACAAACTGTTTATAACCCAAAATGGGTAAACGGGAAGTGAAACTAGTGTAGAAAGCAAATATCAACACAAAGGTATCTACATACACCTGATTACTGAACCTGGATCAGCGTGCTGGGCTAAGACTGATTCCAATTGGACAGGAACCACCAGGAACAATTTACCTAACCAGGAACTTCTGGAAGCACTAGAAGTTGTAAATCACTGGGTGTATTTAAGAGCTGTCCATGGACCAGCAAACTAATTAACAATCTTACCAGAACCTCTAATTCACCTCCCTTCTCCCACATATATAAGTAAACAGGAAAGTAACCCAGGGTTAAGCACCTGCTAGCAGAGATACACAAACAGTAAGATTCAGTGACTCCTTCGTATTATATATTAGACCTGGTTTGGTGCCAAAACCACTACTGAGTCAGTGTGCACACTTGTCCGCAAAATCAAAAAGATATAGGCCACGCCTGAGCTCAGGACTTACTGTTCCAGGAAGGTCTCTGGTACAAAGAGATATCCGCTCTGTTTTTGGCTCTGCAGAAGTTCTCTCAGGGCTTGGCAATCACGGGGACAGATCACCTCAGGGCTTGGCTTTGCAGCAGTTGTCTTTAGAACCGGCAATCATGGGGACAGATCACCTCAGGGCTTGGCTTGGGAGCAGTTCTCTCTCTCTCTGGCAGCCGATTAAATCCACTCACTTGCAGGTGAGTGGACTCTGCTTGCACAGCAGTCAACAGGCTGTCCCTCGCACTCCAGGTTTGCTCGCACAGCCGTCCGCAGTCTCCAACACTCCAGGTATTCAGCTCCAACCGGGACACACGCAGCCACCTCTCTCTACAGTCCCCTTGTTCATCTGTCCTCTCACAGAAGGAGATCCAAAACAATTGGCCCACGTCATACAGTGTAAGGGCAATGGTACCACATAATAAAGAAATGTATGGAAACTTTTGACTGTGCAGAAAGTAATTAAAATACCAATCAGGTGCAATTTGCACCCAGAACCAAGAGCGGTTCGTCCTCTGGGTGTACTAACATGCTAAAAGGGCAGGTAGTCGGGGGGAAATAACGCCCTTGCGACTAGTCCCCGGCCTCATTAGCATATTATAAAGAATCTTTAGAAATACATTTTCTAAAGATCTCTTCATCTATGCAACTAGATACAGGGACAGCTAGGCAAGGATTAGCAATATGCACCCAGAACTCCTCTAGGTTCTGGGTGCATATTGCACCTGACAGGTTCCCTTTAAAACATTCTCTCTCATTATTTTGGCATTTGGTAAACATAAATAATTTTGGTTCCTAATTGACATAAAATGGGAAAGGTTTATTCTGATTTCATGTCAGATAGTGAAAAAAAACCTGCAGATGTGTCCTCAACTTCTTTGTACGACCATGGCGAGGCCTGTTCTGAGGGGGATCTGTCTTGTTAAACTGCTGTATGGTTTTGGCCACTGTGAGTGAACAATAACAGTAAATGTAACACCCCTGCTCCCCATTCACACCTGAGACCTTGTAACACTAATGAGTCACATGACACTGAGAGGGAAAATGGGTAATTGGGCACAATTTTGCCATTTGCAGTTTGGGGTGTACTCACTTTTGTTGCAAACCTTTTTACATTGTTATACAAGCTGTACACTAACTACTTTACATAATATCAGTCTCATAGCTTCAGTGTTGTCACATGAAAAGATATAAGAAAATATTTACAAAAATGTGAGGGATGTACTCACTTTTGTGATATACTGTGTATATATATAATACATTATAATATAATACACTATGATCCTGCACTGCAGGCTAACCCTTCTCTTGCCTCCTCTCTTCAATGACCCTTCTCTTGCCTCCTCTCTGACCCTTCTCTTCCCTTCTACTCCTGACCCTTCTCTTGCCTCCTCTCCTCGCTGACCCTTTTCTTCCCTTCTACTCCTGACCCGTATATTTCCTCCTCTCCTCGCTGACCCTTTTCTTCCCTTTTATCTTCGCTGACCCTTCTCTTCCCTTCTACTCCTGACCCTTCTCTTCCCTCCTCTCCTCACTGACCCTTCTCTTCCCTTCTACTCCTGACCCTTCTCTTCCCTCCTCTCCTCGCTGACCCTTTTCTTCCCTTTTCTCTTCGTTGACCCTTCTCTTCCCTTCTACTTCTGACCCTTCTCATACCTCCTCTCCACGCTGCCCCGTCTATTCCATCCTCTTCTTGCTGACCCTTCTCTTCCCTCCTTTCTTAGCTGACCCTTCTCTTCTCTCCTTGCTGATCCTTCTCTTTGCTGACCCTTCTTTTACCTCCTCTACTCTTCTCTTTCCTTTTCTCCTCGCTGACTCTTCTTTTTCCTTTTCTCCTCCTTGACACATCTCTCTTCTCCTGTCCTCCTTGACCCATCTCTTTCCTCCTTTCCTCCTTGACCCATCTCTTTCCTCCTTTCCTCCTTGACCCATCTCTTTCCTCCTGTCCTCCTTGACCCATCTCTTTCCTCCTGTCCTCCTTGACCCATCTCTTTCCTCCTGTCCTCCTTGACCCATCTCTTTCCTCCTGTCCTCCTTGACCCATCTCTTTCCTCCTTTCCTCCTTGACCCATCTCTTTCCTCCTTTCCTCCTTGACCCATCTCTTTCCTCCTGTCCTCCTTGACCCATCTCTTTCCTCCTGTCCTCCTTGACCCATCTCTTTCCTCCTTTCCTCCTTGACCCATCTCTTTCCTCCTTTCCTCCTTGACCCATCTCTTTCCTCCTGTCCTCCTTGACCCATCTCTTTCCTCCTGTCCTCCTTGACCCATCTCTTTCCTCCTCTCCTCCTTGACCCATCTCTTTCCTCCTCTCCTCCTTGACCCATCTCTTTCCTCCTTGACCCATCTCTTTCCTCCTGTCCTCCTTGACCCATCTCTTTCCTCCTGTCCTCCTTGACCCATCTCTTTCCTCCTTTCCTCCTTGACCCATCTCTTTCCTCCTTTCCTCCTTGACCCATCTCTTTCCTCCTGTCCTCCTTGACCCATCTCTTTCCTCCTGTCCTCCTTGACCCATCTCTTTCCTCCTGTCCTCCTTGACCCATCTCTTTCCTCCTCTCCTCCTTGACCCATCTCTTTCCTCCTCTCCTCCTTGACCCATGTCTTTCCTCCTTGACCCATCTCTTTCCTCCTCTCCTCGTTGACCCATCTCTTTCCTCCTCTCCTCGTTGACCCATCTCTTTCCTCAGTGACTCTTCTCTTCTTTACTCTTTTCGCTGACCCTTCTTTTCCCTTCTCTCTGACCCTTCTCTTTCCTACTCTCCTCACTGACCTCTCTCTTCTCTACTCACTGACCCTTCTCTTTCCTATTCTCACTGACTCCTCTCTTCTCTCCTCGCTGACCCTTCTCTTCTCTTCCCTCCTCGCTGACCCATGTCTTTCCTCACTGACCCTTCTCTTTCCTCCTCTCCTCGCTGACCCTTTTCTTCCCTCCTCTAACCACTGACCCTCTTCTTCCCTCCTCTCTGACTCTTCTCTTCCCTCCTGTCCTCGCTGACCCTTCTCTTCCTTTCTCTTCATGCTGCCCCATCTCTTCCATCCTCTTCTTGCTGACCCTTCTCATCTCTTTGCTCTTCACTGACCCTTGTCTTCCCTCGGCTCTTTTCTGACCCTTCTCTTCCCTCAGCTCCTTTCTGACCCTTCTCTTCCCTCGGCTCCTTTCTGACCCTTCTCTTCCCTCCGCGCCTCGCTGACCCTTTCTTCTCTTCCCTCCTCTACCCCTCTTGCTGACCCTTTCTTCTCTTCCCTCCGCTCCTTGCTGACCCTTTCTTCTCTTCCCTCCGCTCCTTGCTGACCCTTTCTTTTCCCTCCGCTCCTTGCTGACCCTTTCTTCTCTTCCCTCCGCTCCTTGCTGACCCTTTCTTCTCTTCCCTCCGCTCCTTGCTGACCCTTTCTTCTCTTCCCTCCGCTCCTTGCTGACCCTTTCTTTTCCCTCCGCTCCTTGCTGACCCTTTCTTCTCTTCCCTCCGCTTCTTGCTGCGCCTTTCTTCTCTTCCCTCCGCGCCTTGCTGACCCTTTCTTCTCTTCCCTCCGCACCTCGCTGACCCTTCTCTTCCCTCCGCACCTCGCTGACCCTTCTCTTCCCTCCGCGCCTTGCTGACCCTTTCTTCTCTTCCCTCCGCTCCTTGCTGCCCCTTTCTTCTCTTCCCTCCGCACCTCGCTGACCCTTCTCTTCCCTCCGCACCTCGCTGACCCTTCTCTTCCCTCCGCTCCTTGCTGACCCTTTCTTCTCTTTCCTCCTCTACCCCTCTTGCTGACCCTTTCTTCTCTTCCCTCCGCTCCTTGCTGACCCTTTCTTCTCTTCCCTCCTCTACCCCTCTTGCTGACCCTTCTCTTCCCTTCGCTGCTTGCTGACCCTTTCTTCTCTTCCCACCTCTACCCCTCTTGCTGCCCCTTTCTTCTCTTCCCTCCGCGCCTTGCTGCCCCTTTCTTCTCTTCCCTCCGCTCCTTGCTGACCCTTTCTTCTCTTCCCTCCTCTACCCCTCTTGCTGACCCTTTCTTCTCTTCCCACCTCTACCCCTCTTGCTGACCCTTTCTTCTCTTCACTCCGCTCCTTGCTGACCCTTTCTTCTCTTCCCTCCGCTCCTTACTGACCCTTTCTTCTCTTCCCTCCGCTTCTTGCTGACCCTTTCTTCTCTTCCCTCCGCTCCTTGCTGACCCTTTCTTTTCCCTCCGCTCCTTGCTGCCCCTTTCTTCTCTTCCCTCCGCTCTTTGCTGACCCTTTCTTTTCCCTCCGCTCCTTGCTGCCCCTTTCTTCTCTTCCCTCCGCTCCTTGCTGCCCCTTTCTTCTCTTCCCTCCGCGCCTTGCTGACCCTTTCTTCTCTTCCCTCCGCACCTCGCTGACCCTTCTCTTCCCTCCGCACCTTGCTGACCCTTCTCTTCCCTCCGCTCCTTGCTGCCCCTTTCTTCTCTTCCCTCCGCTCCTTGCTGCCCCTTTCTTCTCTTCCCTCCGCTCCTTGCTGCCCCTTTCTTCTCTTCCCTCCGCTCCTTGCTGCCCCTTTCTTCTCTTCCCTCCGCTCCTTGCTGCCCCTTTCTTCTCTTCCCTCCGCGCCTTGCTGCCCCTTTCTTCTCTTCCCTCCGCGCCTTGCTGCCCCTTTCTTCTCTTCCCTCCGCTCCTTGCTGACCCTTTCTTCTCTTCCCTCCGCGCCTTGCTGCCCCTTTCTTCTCTTCCCTCCGCTCCTTGCTGACCCTTTCTTCTCTTCCCTCCGCGCCTTGCTGCCCCTTTCTTCTCTTCCCTCCGCGCCTTGCTGCCCCTTTCTTCTCTTCCCTCCGCGCCTTGCTGCCCCTTTCTTCTCTTCCCTCCGCTCCTTGCTGACCCTTTCTTCTCTTCCCTCCGCGCCTTGCTGACCCTTTCTTCTCTTCCCTCCGCGCCTTGCTGCCCCTTTCTTCTCTTCCCTCCGCGCCTTGCTGCCCCTTTCTTCTCTTCCCTCCGCTCCTTGCTGACCCTTTCTTCTCTTCCCTCCGCTCCTTGTTGCCCCTTTCTTCTCTTCCCTCCGCTCCTTGCTGCCCCTTTCTTCTCTTCCCTCCGCGCCTTGCTGCCCCTTTCTTCTCTTCCCTCCGCACCTTGCTGCCCCTTTCTTCTCTTCCCTCCTCTACCCCTCTTGCTGCCCCTTTCTTCTCTTTCCTCCGCTCCTTGCTGCCCCTTTCTTCTCTTCCCTCCTCTACCCCTCTTGCTGCCCCTTTCTTCTCTGCCCTCCGCTCCTTGCTGCCCCTTTCTTCTCTAACCTCCACTCCTTGCTGCCTCTTTCTTCTCTTCCCTCCTCTCCTTGCTGCCCCTTTCTTCTCTTCCCTCCGCTCCTTGCTGCCCCTTTCTTCTCTTCCCTCCGCTCCTTGCTGCCCCTTTCTTCTCTTCCCTCCGCGCCTTGCTGCCCCTTTCTTCTCTTCCCTCCGCTCCTTGCTGCCCCTTTCTTCTATTCCCTCCGCTCCTTGCTGCCCCTTTCTTCTCTTCCCTCCGCTCCTTGCTGCCCCTTTCTTCTCTTCCCTCCGCGCCTTGCTGCCCCTTTCTTCTCTTCCCTCCGCGCCTTGCTGCCCCTTTCTTCTCTTCCCTCCGCGCCTTGCTGCCCCTTTCTTCTCTTCCCTCCGCGCCTTGCTGCCCCTTTCTTCTCTTCCCTCCGCTCCTTGCTGCCCCTTTCTTCTCTTCCCTCCGCTCCTTGCTGCCCCTTTCTTCTCTTCCCTCCGCGCCTTGCTGCCCCTTTCTTCTCTTCCCTCCGCTCCTTGCTGCCCCTTTCTTCTCTTCCCTCCGCGCCTTGCTGCCCCTTTCTTCTCTTCCCTCCGCTCCTTGCTGCCCCTTTCTTCTCTTCCCTCCGCTCCTTGCTGCCCCTTTCTTCTCTTCCCTCCGCTCCTTGCTGACCCTTCTCTTCCCTCCACTCCTTGCTGCCCCTTTCTTCTCTTCCCTCCGCTCCTTGCTGACCCTTCTCTTCCCTCCACTCCTTGCTGCCCCTTTCTTCTCTTCCCTCCTCTACCCCTCTTGCTGCCCCTTTCTTCTCTTCCCTCCGCGCCTTGCTGCCCCTTTCTTCTCTTCCCTCCGCGCCTTGCTGCCCCTTTCTTCTCTTCCCTCCACTCCTTGCTGCCCCTTTCTTCTCTTCCCTCCGCGCCTTGCTGCCCCTTTCTTCTCTTCCCTCCGCGCCTTGCTGCCCCTTTCTTCTCTTCCCTCCTCTACCCCTCTTGCTGCCCCTTTCTTCTCTTCCCTCCTCTACCCCTCTTGCTGCCCCTTTCTTCTCTTCCCTCCGCGCCTTGCTGCCCCTTTCTTCTCTTCCCTCCGCGCCTTGCTGCCCCTTTCTTCTCTTCCCTCCACTCCTTGCTGCCCCTTTCTTCTCTTCCCTCCGCTCCTTGCTGCCCCTTTCTTCTCTTCCCTCCGCTCCTTGCTGCCCCTTTCTTCTCCTCCCTCCGCGCCTTGCTGACCCTTTCTTCTCTTCCCTCCGCTCCTTGCTGCCCCTTTCTTCTCTTCCCTCCGCTCCTTGCTGCCCCTTTCTTCTCTTCCCTCCGCGCCTTGCTGCCCCTTTCTTCTCTTCCCTCCGCACCTTGCTGCCCCTTTCTTCTCTTCCCTCCGCGCCTTGCTGCCCCTTTCTTCTCTTCCCTCCGCGCCTTGCTGCCCCTTTCTTCTCTTCCCTCCGCGCCTTGCTGCCCCTTTCTTCTCTTCCCTCCGCGCCTTGCTGCCCCTTTCTTCTCTTCCCTCCGCTCCTTGCTGCCCCTTTCTTCTCTTCCCTCCGCTCCTTGCTGCCCCTTTCTTCTCTTCCCTCCGCTCCTTGCTGCCCCTTTCTTCTCTTCCCTCCTCTCCTTGCTGCCCCTTTCTTCTCTTCCCTCCGCTCCTTGCTGCCCCTTTCTTCTCTTCCCTCCTCTCCTTGCTGCCCCTTTCTTCTCTTCCCTCCTCTCCTTGCTGCCCCTTTCTTCTCTTCCCTCCGCTCCTTGCTGCCCCTTTCTTCTCTTCCCTCTGCTCCTTGCTGCCCCTTTCTTCTCTTCCCTCCGCGCCTTGCTGCCCCTTTCTTCTCTTCCCTCCGCTCCTTGCTGCCCCTTTCTTCTCTTCCCTCCGCTCCTTGCTGCCCCTTTCTTCTCTTCCCTCCGCTCCTTGCTGCCCCTTTCTTCTCTTCCCTCCGCGCCTTGCTGCCCCTTTCTTCTCTTCCCTCCGCGCCTTGCTGCCCCTTTCTTCTCTTCCCTCCGCGCCTTGCTGCCCCTTTCTTCTCTTCCCTCCGCGCCTTGCTGCCCCTTTCTGCTCTTCCCTCCGCGCCTTGCTGCCCCTTTCTTCTCTTCCCTCCGCGCCTTGCTGCCCCTTTCTTCTCTTCCCTCCGCGCCTTGCTGCCCCTTTCTTCTCTTCCCTCCGCTCCTTGCTGCCCCTTTCTTCTCTTCCCTCCGCTCCTTGCTGCCCCTTTCTTCTCTTCCCTCCGCGCCTTGCTGCCCCTTTCTTCTCTTCCCTCCGCGCCTTGCTGCCCCTTTCTTCTCTTCCCTCCGCGCCTTGCTGCCCCTTTCTTCTCTTCCCTCCGCGCCTTGCTGCCCCTTTCTTCTCTTCCCTCCGCGCCTTGCTGCCCCTTTCTTCTCTTCCCTCCGCGCCTTGCTGCCCCTTTCTTCTCTTCCCTCCGCGCCTTGCTACCCCTTTCTTCTCTTCCCTCCGCGCCTTGCTGCCCCTTTCTTCTCTTCCCTCCGCGCCTTGCTGCCCCTTTCTTCTCTTCCCTCCGCGCCTTGCTGCCCCTTTCTTCTCTTCCCTCTCCTCCTCGGTCCCCGCACTCGCGCAGCGCTGACTGAGCGCAGGAATGTGCGGAGTGTGAAGCAGGTTTTATCTCCCATTTAGCTCCGCCCCTCTCGCTTGTCATTGGACAGGTGTCCGACCCCCTGAAGCAGTGATTGGCCGAGCGACCTGTCACATGGTGCCCGCTGTGCCCGGACTCCGCTCTCTGAGGCTGCTGCCCGCTCAGTGCGATGAGAAGCGGCGGAGAGTTCGCTCCGTTCCCGGGACCCCCGCTGCTCTGACCGCCGCCCGTACCCTGTGGTCGCCGGGACCCCCAGCCCCGCTCTATGGAGGCAGCCGAGGATGCTGTGTACACGGAAAACCAAACCGCTCGTGTCCACCTGCGTGATCCTGAGCGGCATGAGTAACCTGCTGTGCCTGCTCTATGTGGGCTGGGTCACCAACTACATGGCCGGCCTCTACGTGCGGGTGCAGGAGCCCCCGGAGCGCCCCAAGATAGAGCCCCCCGAGGACAAAGCCGGGGACACCCTGAGGATCATCGAGCGCCTGGAGCGGCTGGAGAGCGTCATCAACCAGCACATCCAAGGTATATAGTGTATACTGCACCTGCCTGTATATAACATCACCTGCCTGTATATAACATCACCTACCTGTATATAGTGTATACTGCACCTACCTGTATATAGTGTATACTGCACCTACCTGTATATAGTGTATACTGCACCTACCTGTATATAGTGTATACTGCACCTACCTGTATATAGTGTATACATCACCTACCTGTATATAGTGTATACTGCACCTACCTGTATATAGTGTATACATCACCTACCTGTATATAGTGTATACTGCACCTGCCTGTATATAACATCACCTACCTGTATATAGTGTATACTGCACCTGCCTGTATATAGTGTATACTGCACCTGCCTGTATATAGTGTATACTGCACCTGCCTGTATATAGTGTATACATCACCTGCCTGTATATAACATCACCTGCCTGTATATAGTGTATACTGCTCCTGCCTGTATATAGTGTATACATCACCTACCTGTATATACTGCTCCTGCCTGTATATAACATCACCTACCTGTATATAGTGTATACTGCACCTGCCTGTATATAGTGTATACATCACCTGCCTGTATATAACATCACCTGCCTGTATATAGTGTATACATCACCTACCTGTATATAGTGTATACTGCTCCTGCCTGTATATAGTGTATACTGCTCCTGCCTGTATATAGTGTATACATCACCTACCTGTATATAGTGCTCCTGCCTGTATATAACATCACCTACCTGTATATAGTGTATACTGCTCCTGCCTGTATATAACATCACCTGCCTGTATATAGTGTATACATCACCTACCTGTATACCTACCTGTTTATAGTGTATACATCACCTACCTGTATATAGTGTATACTGCTCCTGCCTGTATATAACATCACCTGCCTGTATATAGTGTATACATCACCTACCTGTATATAGTGCTCCTGCCTGTATATAACATCACCTACCTGTATATAGTGTATACTGCTCCTGCCTGTATATAACATCACCTGCCTGTATATAGTGTATACATCACCTACCTGTATACCTACCTGTTTATAGTGTATACATCACCTACCTGTATATAGTGTATACTGCTCCTGCCTGTATATAACATCACCTGCCTGTATATAGTGTATACATCACCTACCTGTATATAGTGCTCCTGCCTGTATATAACATCACCTGCCTGTATATAGTGTATACATCACCTGCCTGTATATAGTGTATACATCACCTGCCTGTATATAGTGTATACATCACCTGCCTGTATATAGTGTATACATCACCTGCCTGTATATAGTGTATACATCACCTGCCTGTATATAGTGTATACTGCTCCTGCCTGTATATAGTGTATACTGCTCCTGCCTGTATATAACATCACCTGCCTGTATATAGTGCATACATCACCTACCTGTATATAGTGCACCTGCCTGTATATAGTGTATACTGCACCTGCCTGTATATAGTGTATACATCACCTTCCTGTATACATCACCTGGCTGTATATACCACCCATAGCTGTATATAGTGTATACATCACCTGGCTGTATATACCACCCATAGCTGTATATAGTGTATACATCACCTGGCTGTATATACCGCCCCTACCTGTATATACCATCACCTCTCTGTATGTACTCTATATACCACCACTTACCGGTATATACCATCACCTCCCTGTACGTACTCTATATACCACCACCTACCGGTATATACCATCACCTCCCTGTACGTACTCTATATACCACCACCTACCTGTATATACCATCACCTCCCTGTACGTACTCTATATACCACCACCTACCTGTATATACCATCACCTCCCTGTACGTACTCTATATACCACCACCTGCCTGTATATACCATCACCTCCCTGTATATACTCTATATACCATCACCTCCCTGTATATACTCTATATACCATCACCTCCCTGTATGTAGTGTATACACCATCACCTACCTGTACATTCATCACTTGCCTGTATATACCATCACTTGTCTGTATGTACTCTATATACCATCACCTACCTGTATGTAGAGTATATACCATCACCTGCCTGTATATACCATCACTGTATACATCACTTGCTTGTATATAGTGTATACATCACCTACCTGTGTATATACCATCATCTGCCTGTATATATCGTACACATCACCTGACTTTATATAGTGTATACCATCCCATGGCTGTATATACTGCCCCTACCTGTATATACCATCACCTGCCTATCTATAGTGTATTCCATCAGCTGCCTATATATACTGCCCCTACCTGTATATACCATCAGCTGCCTGTATATACTGACCCTGTCTATATACTGTATACATCACCTGCCAGTATATACTGCCATCAACCAGCATGTGCAATGTAGTAACGGCAGTATATAGTGTATACCATCACTGTATATGATGATCTGCTGCCTGAATATACTTAAGCTACCTGCATATATTGCCCATACCTGTATATACCATCACTTACCTGTATGTACAGGAAGGTGCAATACATATATCAATCAGCACATCCAAGGTAGAAACTAGGGTATATAGTATATACCATCACCTTCCTGTATATACAGCATCTGCCTTTGTATATACAGGTAGGTGACATTATTCAGTCATGGACCAGCACATCCTGCTATATCCTGTGTATACTGCACCTACCTGTATATATAATCCTCAGCCAGCTGATGTATGTGCTGTATACTGTGCCTTCCCTGTATATATCATTCTCTCTTTGTGTATATACCTTCCCCTCCCTGTATATATCACTCTCCACTTCTTGTATATAACCCCATATACTGTGAAATCCTCTCCAGACCGCGCTTCTTGCTGTATACGAGGTGTTCTCCTCGTAGGGTGAGATGAGCGGCGCCCGTATACCGCTGATCCCTGTGTATACGTCCTCTGTGGGTATCTCTCGGAGCAGCCTCCTGTGTATAGTGTCTGCAGCCTCTTATTTCGGGTCACTATGTGGCGGTGTGTGACCTCATTACCTGTGTCGGGTGTTTTGGGGGGTTATACCGGCTGATATTGGTGACCCCGGTGTACGGCTCCTGGTACCGCTGCGCTCTGTCCCTCTGCAGCTCTGGTGTCTCCGTCTTGTGGTCTTTCTCTCCTTCGCTCTTCTGATTGTGTCGCTCTCCGCTCTTTTCCAGTAGACTTTGTATGATTTTCGGGATCGCTTCTGTTTATATTATGAACCTTCCTGTTTACGCCCAGAAACTGAAAACCCAACAGCACGAGATCGGATACAATGTATCTGCTGCAGACAATCCTCCGTGAGCCGCGCACATCTCTGCTGAGGGATCGCTCCAATGTATCCGCTGCCTCTGTGAGCTGCGCACATCTTTCTTGGGGGCTCGTTACAACGTACCATATCTGCTGTAGACAATCCTCTGAGCCATGCACATCTCTGATCCGCTGCAGACAATTCTCCATGAGCCGCGCACATCTCTGCTGAGGGCTCGTTACAATGTATCCACTGCAGACAATCCTCTGTGAGCTGCGTACATCTCTGCTGAAGGCTTTTTACAATGTATCTGCTGCAGACAATCTTCTGTGAGCCACACACATCTCTATCCGCTGCAGACAATCCTCCATGAGCCATGCACATCTCTGATCTGCTGCAGACAATTCTCTGTGAGCCGTGCACATCTCTGCTGTGGGCTCGTTACAATGTATCTGCCGCAGACAATCCTCTGAGCCACGCACATCTCTGTATCCGCTGCAGACAATCCTCCATGAGCCACGCACATCTCTGATCTGCTGCAGACAATCCTCTGTAAGCCACGCACATCTCTATCTGCTGCAGACAATCCTCCGTGAGCTACGCACATCTCTGTATCCACTGCAGACAATCCTCTGAGCCACGCACATCTCTGTATCCGCTGCAGACAATCCTCTGAGCCACGCACATATCTGTATCCGCTGCAGACAATCCTCCGTGAGCTACGCACATCTCTATCTGCTGCAGACAATCCTCAGTGAGATACGCACATCTCTGTATCCGCTGCAGACAATCCTCTGTGAGCCACACTTATCTCTGTATCCGCTGCAGACAATCCTCTGAGCCACGCACATCTCTGTATCCGCTGCAGACAATCCTCTGTGAGCCACGCACTTCTCTGTATCCGCTGCAGACAATCCTCTGTGAGCCACGCACATCTCTGTATCCGCTGCAGACAATCCTCTGTGAGCCACGCACATCTCTGTATCCGCTGCAGACAATCCTCTGTGAGCCACGCACATCTCTGTATCCGCTGCAGACAATCCTCTGTGAGCCACGCACATCTCTGTATCCGCTGCAGACAATCCTCTGTGAGCCACGCACATCTCTGTATCCGCTGCAGACAATCCTCTGTGAGCCACGCACATCTCTGTATCCGCTGCAGACAATCCTCTGTGAGCCACGCACATCTCTGTATCCGCTGCAGACAATCCTCTGTGAGCCACGCACATCTCTGTATCCGCTGCAGACAATCCTCTGTGAGCCACGCACATCTCTGTATCCGCTGCAGACAATCCTCTGTGAGCCACGCACATCTCTGTATCCGCTGCAGACAATCCTCTGTGAGCCACGCACATCTCTGTATCCGCTGCAGACAATCCTCTGTGAGCCACGCACATCTCTGTATCCGCTGCAGACAATCCTCTGTGAGCCACGCACATCTCTGTATCCGCTGCAGACAATCCTCTGTGAGCCACGCACATCTCTGTATCCGCTGCAGACAATCCTCTGTGAGCCACGCACATCTCTGTATCCGCTGCAGACAATCCTCTGTGAGCCACGCACATCTCTGTATCCGCTGCAGACAATCCTCTGTGAGCCACGCACATCTCTGTATCCGCTGCAGACAATCCTCTGTGAGCCACGCACATCTCTGTATCCGCTGCAGACAATCCTCTGTGAGCCACGCACATCTCTGTATCCGCTGCAGACAATCCTCTGTGAGCCACGCACATCTCTGTATCCGCTGCAGACAATCCTCTGTGAGCCACGCACATCTCTGTATCCGCTGCAGACAATCCTCTGTGAGCCACGCACATCTCTGTATCCGCTGCAGACAATCCTCTGTGAGCCACGCACATCTCTGTATCCGCTGCAGACAATCCTCTGTGAGCCACGCACATCTCTGTATCCGCTGCAGACAATCCTCTGTGAGCCACGCACATCTCTGTATCCGCTGCAGACAATCCTCTGTGAGCCACGCACATCTCTGTATCCGCTGCAGACAATCCTCTGTGAGCCACGCACATCTCTGTATCCGCTGCAGACAATCCTCTGTGAGCCACGCACATCTCTGTATCCGCTGCAGACAATCCTCTGTGAGCCACGCACATCTCTGTATCCGCTGCAGACAATCCTCTGTGAGCCACGCACATCTCTGTATCCGCTGCAGACAATCCTCTGTGAGCCACGCACATCTCTGTATCCGCTGCAGACAATCCTCTGTGAGCCACGCACATCTCTGTATCCGCTGCAGACAATCCTCTGTGAGCCACGCACATCTCTGTATCCGCTGCAGACAATCCTCTGTGAGCCACGCACATCTCTGTATCCGCTGCAGACAATCCTCTGTGAGCCACGCACATCTCTGTATCCGCTGCAGACAATCCTCTGTGAGCCACGCACATCTCTGTATCCGCTGCAGACAATCCTCTGTGAGCCACGCACATCTCTGTATCCGCTGCAGACAATCCTCTGTGAGCCACGCACATCTCTGTATCCGCTGGAGACAATCCTCTGTGAGCTGCGCACATCTCTGTATCCGCTGGAGACAATCCTCCGTGAGCCACGCACATCTCTGTATCCGCTGCAGACAATCCTCCGTGAGCCGCGCACATCTCTGCTGAGGGCTCGTTACAATGTATCCGCTGCAGACAATCCTCTGTAAAAAAAAAAAAAAAAATAAAAAAAATAACGGTAAAAATGGCGCAAAAGTCAAAATGAATTTTGGCTCAAAAATAAAAATTCTGGGAGTTGTAGTTCCATCCCAGCCTGGTGCTGACGGCTGCGCCCCCCATGGTTATTGATCCGCGCTGTTTGGGCCGGCGCCGCTTCTCTCCGCTGGGACCGCGCTATTTCCAGTCTGGGAAGATGAGTAAATATTTGAGGACTCGCTCAGGACCTAATGATATTTTCACAGCTGGTATTTATGGGCCGAGCACCGGACACCGAGAAGATGATGATTTTTTTTTTTATTTCTGGGCTATTTGATGCTGTGATATTTGTTTTACTGCGCGGAGAGAATCCTAATTATCTACAAAGTCGTTACCATAGAAACGGCCGCGCTCTTGGCGGTGGGGTGAGGGGGGGTAACGAACCCCAATGTATGTGGATCGGGCAGATGTGATAATTGGCTAATAGGACAAGATGAAAGGGGAGTTGAGTGGGGGAGGGGCAGGTCCCATTTTTCTTCGATTTTCGAGTTTAGTAAGGAGATAATTTGTGTAATAATAAATTCTACAACTTTCTAGTCTTGTCACCTCTTCCCCGCCTCTGCTTGCTGTCAGTGAATAGCAATAATTCCCCTTTACGCCCCTCACTGTTCTCGTTGGTTTGCTATGATGATCTGTTCGCCGCTGTTTAGTTTTTTAGTCTTTTCTTCTCTTTTTCCTCGTCTTATTGAATTCTTCTCCCCGACCTGTCACCGCAGCCTCCGGGGAGGTAAAGTCCTCCACGTGTCCCAACAGGAGCCGAGATTTCAAGAAAGTTTGTAAATTCTTGGAGCGACTTCTCTTTTATTCTGCTCTTTGTAACATGAGAATGAAAATGCTTTTATTTTTTCTCAAATTAAGGTATTTCTTGTGCTCTAAGATCTCACTAGAACCCTAAGGCACAAGAAATGAGCGAGGAAGGGCGATATAAGTCCAACCATCTAATGTGAGACTGCCCTGAAGTGATCGCTAAACAGCAGTTTCATTATCATCACAGACAGGATTATGCTAAGTAGCATAGAGTCCATCATTCTCAATAAAGGATGTCACAGCTCACCTCCTCATCCTCCTCCTACTGTACAATGACGGATCACAGGATTAACCATTCACAATATATCACAGCTCGCCTCCTACTCCTCATGTACAATCACTGATGACCCAGGATCCACCCTTCACAATTGTTGATGTCAGTTTCTTTCCTGCCCCTTTTGTGCAATGACTGATAACACCTCTATATACTGTGCATAACACAGGATCCACCATTCACAATAGGAGATATCACAGCTCACCTTCTCCTCCTGTATAATGACTGACACCAACTCTATATACAGTACCTAACACGAGCCATCATTCACAATAGGTGATGTCACAGCTCACCTCCTCCTCCTCCTGTACAATGACTTATAACATCTCTATATACAGTACATAACACTGGAGATTGTATGTTCTCCCCGTGTTTCTGTGGGTTTCCTCCAGGTTCCCCGCTTTCCTCCCACATTCCAAAGACATATACTGATAGGGAATTTAGATTTTGAGTAAATGAGTGTTTGATGTAAAGTGCTGAGGAATTAATTGTGCTACATAGGGGAATCAATATCATTTCCCACCATTCATAATGGGTGATGTCACAGCTCACCTTCTCCTCTTCCTGTGCAATGACTGATAACATCTCTATGTACTCTAGATAACACACAATCCACCATTCACAATAGCTGATATCACACAGCTCACCTCCTCCCCCTCTTCTTCCTGTACAATGACTGATAACACCTCTATATACCGTAGATAACACTGGATCGACTATTCACTGTGATGTCACTACTCACCACCTCCTGTACAATGATTGATAATACCTCTATATACAGCAAATAAGTCACCATACACAATAGATGTCACAGCTCACCTCCTCCCCCTCTTCCTCCTGTACAATGACTAATAACACCTCTATATACTGTAGATAACACAGGATCGACTATTCACTGTGATGCCACAGCTCACCACCTCCTCCTGTACAATGATTGATAATACCTCCTATATACAGCAAATAAGTCACCATACACAATAGATGTCACAGCTCACCTTCTCCTGTACAATGACTGATCACACCTTTTATATACTGTAAATAACACAAGATGCATCATTCACAATAACTGATGTCACAGCTCACTTCCTCCTGCGCAGATCACAGACAATGCCCTCAACTCTCTCCCATAGAAGTCGATGAACATCTTCAGTCTGTTGTTTCCTGTGATCCACATTGCAGCTATGAAGCAAATATCTCCATGCCGGTGAGGAGCTCTGCCTTATGTGTAGAAAATCCAATAAAAAAATCTACAAAAAAATGTATTAGAAAAAGACGTCACATATAAGATTACACCGATATTTTATGTATTTCTTTATTGTTTTATTTGACTCTTTTATACAGCGCTGCACAGATGATACATTCCCATTAATCTTTCTACTCCAGAAAGTTCTGCTTCTTCCTTGTAGATTTTTCCATTCTAATTTCTCATCATTTTCACAATCTTTGCTGTCAGTAATCAGATCCTGGAGGACAGCGGAGAGTTTCTGTTACATTGTGTCAGTAAATGCTGAAACCTAAATCTCCAGATAATGGAAAGAAACGGCTGATTAATGTGGTTCTTTGCTCCAGATGACATTGAGATGTGAAGGTGTAATGTCCGTCAGACCGCGCTGGTGAACGGCGCCTCCACCAGTGATATCTGAGAAATGCATAAATGGCGGAATCTGCTCAATGTACAAGAGCGAAGATCAATGTGGAAGATACATTTGTCACAATGGATGTTTTTTTTTTTTAAGCATTTTATTGCAGCCTAAGGGCGCTCACTCACACATCCGGTTTGACGGATGCGGCACATGCCACGCAACAAGCGCCGGTCACATGCTGTCATGTGACCGGAGCATGTGACCCAGAAGTTGCGGCGCTGCCACTGTACTATAGCATACTGTACTGGCGTGCGCCGCATCCGTCAAACCAGCGAAAAGCCGGATATGTGAGCGCGCCCCAATTTTGGAGCAGATTTAGTCAGGATTTGATCCACATAAGTGGAGTTGGACACACCTGCTCATTCAGAGTTTTCTATATTTTCATGACTCTGAAAATTGTAGATTCACATTGAAGGCATCAAAACTATGAAGTAACACATGTGGAATGAAATACTTAACAAAAAAGTGTGAAACAACTGAAAATATGTCTTATATTCTTCAGTAGCCGCCTTTTGCTTTGATTACTGCTTTGCACACTCTTGGCATTCTCTTGATGAGCTTCAAGAGGTAGTCACCGGAAATGGTTCTCACTTCACAGGTGCGCCCTGTCAGGTTTAATAAGTGGGATTTCTTGCCTTATAAATGGGGTTGGGACCATAAGTTGTGTTGTGCAGAAGTCTGGTGGATACACAGCTGATAGTCCTACTGAATAGACTGTTAGCTGCTTTTTTTCTTGCCATAATAAAAATTCTAAGTAATGAAAAATAAGTGTCCATCATTACTTTAATAAATGAAGGTCAGTCAGTCCGAAAAATTGGGAAAACTTTGAAAGTGTCCCCAAGTGCAGTGGCAAAAACCATCACATGCTACAAAGAAACTGGCTCACATGAGGACCGCCCCAGGAAAGGAAGACCAAGAGGCACCTCTGCTGCGGAGGATAAGTTTATCCGAGTCACCAGCCTCAGAAATCACAGGTTAACAGCAGCTCAGATTAAAGACCAGGTCAATGCCACACAGAGTTCTAGCAGCAGACACATCTCTAGAACAACTATTAAGAGGAGACTTTGTGCAGCAGCCTTCATGGTAAAATAGCTGCTAGGAAACCACTGCTAAGGACAGGCAACAAGCAGAAGAGATTTGTTTGGGCTAAAGAACACAAGGAATGGACATTAGACCAGTGGAAATCTGTGCTTTGGTCTGATGAGTCCACATATAGAGATCTTTGGATCCAACCACCGTGTCTTTGTAGAAAAGGTGAACGGATGGACTCTACATGCCTGGTTCCCACCGTGAAGCATGGTGGAGGAGGTGTGATGGTGTGGGGGGGCTTTGCTGGTGACACTGTTGGGGATTTATTCAAAATTGAAGGCATACTGAACCAGCATGGCTACCACAGCATCTAGCAGCGGCGTGCTATTCCATCCGCTTTGCGTTTAGTTGGACCATCATTTATTTTTCAACAGGACAATGACCCTAAACACACCTGCAGGCTGTGTAAGGGCTATGTGACTAAGAAGGAGAGTGATGGGGTGCTACGCCAGATGACCTGGCCTCCACAGTCACCAGACCTGAACCCAATCGAGATGGTTTGGGGTGAGCTGGACCACAGAGTGAAGGCAAAAGGGCCAACAAGTGCTAAGCATCTCTGGGAACTCCTTCAAGACTGTTGGAAAACCATTTCCGGTGACTACCTCTTGAAGCTCATCAAGAGAATGCCAAGAGTGTGCAAAGCAGTAATCAAAGCAAAAGGTGGCTACTCTGAAGAACCTAGAATATGACATATTTTCAGTTGTTTCACACTTTTTTAAGTATTTCATTCCACGTGTGCTAATTCATAGTTTTGAAGCCTTCAATGTGAATCTACAATTTTCAGAGTCATGAAAATAAAGAAAACTCTTTGAATGAGATCTTTTAGTCTTCTGTATTGTGTATATACACACACACAATACAGAAGACCAAAAGATTGCAGCATAGCCTAGGATCTTAAAAAAATAAAAAGGGCAAATAAACTCTACATTTTTTCCCCCTTTTTTTTTTTTTTTTATTTAAATAAATAAATAAAAATAAAGTGCAAATAAACTCCACATTTTTCCAGTGTGTGATTATTTTTTTTTTTAAAAGGATCCTAAAGTGGCAAAATGTGGAATTTATTATATATATAGATAGATAGATAGATATATTTTTTTATATAATTTTATTTTTATTTTTTTGCCCCCCCAAAAATTGATATGCTTTTTCTACCTATGTGGGTGCACGTTTAGCTCATAGTAAGAGTATTTGATCTGGACTCTGCCCCCACAAAAAAATAAAAAATAAACAAAACAAAAAAAACTCCCTTAAATTCACTGTTTTATACTTTTTAAGGAATATTTTTCAAACTTTTCTGCTTTAAAATTCACATCAAAGAATATGAAGGGGTTTTAGATGTGGATTTGGGGGCGGATTTTCTTCAAAATTCATAATGAAAAAAAAGTGAAACTTGGATGGTTTTTGGATAAATGCAATTTTTATACATGGTGTTGACTTGATACATTAGATCTTCTGGAATAATTGTGCGTGGCATAACTACAACTCCCAGCATGCCCTACCACTGCAGTTTTGCTACAGGTTGCAGACGACTTCCATATAAGATTTCCCGTCACCGGCCGCCTCTTTTTCGCCATGCGGGGGTCACCGGTGATGTATAAAGACACCGACTATAATGTAACCGCCACTCCTCCGCCAAACAAATATGTATTGTGACCGCCGGAGCGGAGGAGGCCGCATAAGAAAGATGTTCTTGTTTTTGAGAATGTGAAATAATTTTTCTTTCTCATTAGCGTCCATTAATCTCCAGTACTTATCTCACCTCTCCTCGCCATTTATCGTCGCCGTGATGTACGAGCGATGTCTCCCGCCATGACAAGCGCCAAACACGCCGCTGATTAATGCAGGAATACTTTTAATGTCAGAGAGTGCTTGTTCTTATTTCCAGCAAGTAAATGCATATTTATTGACGCGTAATTTCCCACCGCGCTCCGAGGACTTTCATTTAGCAGAATGTATTTTTCTCCGCTCGTCAGCATCTCGTTTATTACTCGGGGCAGGACCGCGCTGCTTATACATTTTCTGCAAAAGCCATCATTTACTTCTGTCTGTTACATTGTATCAATTAAGATTCCATCCAGGACGAATGGCGGAATATTGGGGAGGGGGCGGCAGTGGAAATGTGCGCTGACACTAGGGGGCACCCACGGCGTTACATGTCGGAAGTCACATCTACAGCAGCAGAACTTTTTGTATTCAGGGGTTTATCAATTTTTAGTGTTTTCCCAGAGGGGTCGTCAGGATCCAATACTGTATTAGGGAATGAATAAAAGTGTTCAGGATCCTTAAAGGGAAAATGACCTGTTGCTTTTGTGTTTTTTTTTTTTTTTTTAAATATTTTCGTATTTTTTTTCATTTAAAATAAAATTTAGAAATCGTGCAATTGTCACGTTGACCACAAGGGCGATAATTGACTAATCAACTTGAGTTATTTCAGAAAATGCACATGTACATTAGCCACAATAAACACATCCCGCCCCTATCTTTAGTACTAAAGCATCTAATGAGCGGGTGCAAATTTTATAGTTGAGGCAGAAAGGGTTAGCAGTTCTTATGTCATTGTAAAACTGCCTCTGATGATAATGAGACTACTGAAAACTTCCTGATAGGACAGGAAGTATTAGTGTAGAATCGTCCTAGTGGTCAGTGTAAAATTTGCAATTTTACAGTTATATTTTAGTTTTTCACCTATTATCTGTCATTGTAAAACTGCCTGTGATTATAATGAGACTGTTCAAAACTTCCTCTTAGGACATGAGGTATTAGTCTAGAATAGCTCCAGTGGTCAGTTGTAAAATTCTGCAATTTTACAGTTCTATATTATTTTTTCACCTATTATCTGTCATTGTAAAACTGGCTGTGATGATAACGAGACTGCTGAAAACTTCCTGATAGGATAGGAAGTATTAGCGTAGCATATTCCCAGTGTAAATTTTGCAAGATAACAATTATTATATTTTTTCTTTCATCTATTATCAGCTGTGGATAAGGGTTATCGGTCATTGTAAAACTGCCTCGGATGATAATGAGACTGCTGAAAACTGAATGATAGGAGAAAAAGTAGGAGTATAGAATAGCCCAAGTGGTCAGTGTAAAATTTTGTAATTTTACAATTATTATATTTTATTTATTTTTTCAGCTATTATCGCTCATTGTAAAACTGCCTGTGATAACGAGACTGCTGAAAACCTACTGATTGTACAGTAAATATGTGTAGAAAAAGCCCCAGTGTAAAATTTGCAGGATTTTAATTATATATTTATTTTTTTTCAATCTATTATCAGCTGTGTAGAAGGGTTATCCGTCACTAATAACTGCCTCTGATGATAACGAGACTGCTGAAAACTTCCTGATAGGACAGGAAGTGGGAGCATAGAATAGCCCCTGTGGTTAGTGTACAACCTACAAGATTACAATTATTATATTTTTATTATTTTTCACTTATCAGATGTGTATATGAGTTATCTGTCATCATCTGAGGACGTTTTACAATGACATAACCTTATACACAACTGATAACAATAGGTGAAAAATAAGATATAATTGTAATCTTGCAAATTTTGTTTAAATGCGGATTGCACATTTTCTGTTGTACAATAAACCTCATTTCAATCCAGAAATATTACTCAGTCCATCAGTTATTAGATATATGAAACTGAAATAGCTGTTGCAAAAACCCAAATTGTTATAAAGAAAAAAGGGTTAACATTAATAGGGGTTGTGATGACATGGACTCTCATGGGTTAAAGTTTCTTAACATTCAGCCAGACGTATTGTTCTTTTGTGTTTTAACTCATGTTTGCTTAGCTATTGTTTCTCCAGACCCTTCCAGTAATCATTGTAATGTAGTTGTGTATTGCTAATGTAATTACCTTTAGTAGCCATTGTCTAGTCTGTGACTTGCAGACTCCATGTAGATATCCTCAGTCTTCCTATCCACATCATTTAAATGAACATTATCCATGCAGCTTGAAATTCATCCAATGGGAGAAGCAATCTTGTCCAACCAATCCGATGACGACGTAGTGTATCCAAGTGGAAGGCTGTGGCTATAAAAGGGATTTCTTTAAGTCACCAGGTGGTTGTTGATGGATGTGCTTGATCCAGTCTAAGCTCTTAGGAGCTGGCTAGAGGATCAGGATACCCTGTGGCTTCAATCTAGGGACTTCGGTTCCGATTGGAGACCATATCCACAGCCTAGGGATTTCGACTCTGGCTGCCAGGATTATATCATCATACCAGAGACTACTTAAGGAGGAAACCCAGGTTGGGACAAATCGGTCACCTGGTGCAGACTTTGCAGACCTCAGCCAACTTCCTAAATCTGGCGTTATTCCAGTCACTGTGGGTGCCCGCCGAAAGCGAGGTGCTGCTGGATTGGAGTAAGTAGCCCTGGAAGCTCTGAGGCATGGACCTTTCTAATCCCTGGTGAGCCAGCGGAAGGGTGAGAAACTGTTGCCGGTTACATTTGTGTGTTTTGCTGGTTATGTGCCGTTAATATTTTGGGGATCCAATAAAGTCTTAATATTGTGATTCCCTCACCCTGTGTTGTCTGAGTAGTGTTCCGCCCACGGTTAAGGAGGTCGTGCGTTCAGTTGGGATGAGCACTGAGCCATGCTGTCTTTCTAAAGGCGGCCGGGCCAGCAGACAAGAGCACCCACTGAGCCCCGTGTCTCCACAGGGGTGCCCAAACTTTTTCATGACTGTATATATAATATATATTTTGATGTGTATGTATGGATATATATTGATATATAAAGTCAGTTGATGGGATGCCCCATGCTTATCATATTAATAGGCACCGTACCTTTAAGACGGGGGTCGTTCACCGTGACACTGTCTGGTAAACAGTCTGACCGCAATTATGCAATTAATCGCCTTAAATTATTTACTTTGTGGCTCTTCACTCCAGAAGTGTCCAGAATGCAGAGCGCTGCTCCGGGCCCCCTCATAATGAATGCTGCTAAATACTCTGCTAACAAAAAAAAAAAGAGTCTGAACTGCGGCCAAATCTCCGTGAATTGCATTATTCCAGTGTGAAATGTCACCTAATAAGACGCCGTTATTGGGAATTAAAGGGCTTGTCGCACCGCTCTCGTGTAAACCGTGTGAGTCACCACTGAGCACAGAGGCCACATGCGGGGCACAGAAGACCACCAATATGTAGAAAACTTATATTTATTTAATTTTATTTGCTAATATATATTTATTAAATATATAATTTTATATACTAATATTAAACTCTGCATTAAAGTGCAATAAAACCCCATTTCAGACGTGGTGATTTTGACACCGCGCAGCAAAAAAAAAATTGACAATTTTGTGCAATTATAATTGCAGTAAAGCTCATTACATTGGATCTGTCGCCACATATAATGCAGCCATTACTGAACAGATCTTCTACCTTATGAGGCTGGTGTACTTGCTAAGAAAGCTCGTGTCAGAACGGCTGTGGACTCCTAACATTGAGGGGAGTATGTTAGAACCCACAAATGAGGATCCATGGATAAGGTTTTTTTTTTTTTTAAATTCTTGATTTGGCATTTTTTTTCCCTGATACCCCTGTGTCTTTGACAGCCAGTATGGCCACCAGCTCCTGTAGTTATTGCTCCTCTCTCCTCCATCATGCATCTGATTTGGCGATGCTGCGCTCCCTTCTCCTGCACCATGGATCTGATTTGGCGGTGCTGCGCTCCCCTCTCCTGCACTATGGACCTGATTCGGCAATGCTGCGCTCCCTACTCCTGCACCATGGATCTGATTTAGCAATGCTGCGCTCCGCCCTCCTCCATCATGCATCTGATTCGATGGTGCCGCGCTCCCGTCTCCTGCACCATGGATCTGATTTGGCGGTGCTGCACTCCCCTCTCCTACACCATGGATCTGATTTGGCGGTGCTGCGCTCCCCTCTCCTGCACCCTATATGAGATTTGGTAGTGCCGCGCTCCCCTCTCCTGCATCCTATATCAGATTTGGCAGTGCCGCGCTCTCCCCTCCTGCATCCTATATCAGATTTGGCAGTGCCGCGCTCCCCTCCTGCATCCTATATCAGATTTGGCAGTGCCGCGCTCTCCTCTCCTGCATCCTATATCAGATTTGGCAGTGCCGCGCTCCCCTCTCCTGCACCCTATATCAGATTTTGTAGTGCTGCGATCCAGTCTCCTGCTCCCTATATCAAATTTGGTAGAGCCGCACTCCCCTTTCCTGCACCCTATATCAGATTTGGCGGTGCCGCACTCCCCACTCCTGCACCCTTTATCAGATTTGGTAGTGCTACGCTCCCCTCTCTTGCACCCTGTATCAGATTTGGTAGTGCTGCGCTCCCCTCTCTTGCACCCTGTATCAGATTTGGTATTGCTGCGCTCCCCTCTCTTGCACCCTATATCAGATTTGGCAGTGCCGCGCTCCCCTCTCTTGCACCCTATATCAGATTTGGCGGTGCCGCGCTCCCCTCTCCTGCTTCTACCTAGTTTGGAGTTGCAGAGTCCTTGTGTAGGTAGGTGTCATGGCGGCCGTGTGAGCTGTGCCCGGTGGGATTCTTCGAGGGTCGGACCGTATAAAGTTGAGTTTTCCGGCTTCTGTAATTTCACTTGCTCTTTCGCTCTGCGGTGTTCTTCTGATGGAAAGACATCAACCTGCGTTTTTACTTCTGCCAAACTGCATCGTCTCGGAGGGACTGAGTTCAGCGGAAAGTGATGGACGGCGCTGAGATTTCATTTTCTGCTTTGGCTTAAGGCCTCGTTGTAGAAAAGTAATGTCTGGACTGAAGTGATAGAACATCCTGCAGCGGAGCAGCTCATCGACCGCGGCACAACACATCCGGGGGCAGCGTCCCATTCACTCCAGCAGTGTATTGGGCATCCCACTCCTTCACTTTTAAAAATAAAAAATGGCCCAGTAAATGTCTGTCATTGTTTCCTCTTAAAGGAGTTGTCTGTTAGGAAGTGTAATCTGTTTTCTGACCCCTTATTCTAGTTATAGACAAGTGTAAACAGGTGCAAACTGAATAGGAAATATACGACACTTCCTAATGGACAAGTGTAAACAGGTGCAAACTGAATAGGGAATATACAGCACTTTGTGTAAACAGGTGCAAACAGCATATGAAATATACAACACTTCCTAACAGACAAGTGTGAACAGGTGCAAACTGAATAGGAAATATACGACACTTCCTAATGGACAAGTGTGAACAGGTGCAAACTGAATAGGAAATATATGGCACTTCCAAACAGACAAGTGTGAACAGGTGAACTTGATAGGAAATATATGGTGCTTCCTAACAGGTGTGAACAGGTACAAACTGAATAGGAAGCATAATGCACTTCCTAACATGTGCAAACTGAATAGGAAGGGTACTGCACTTCCTAACAGACAAGTGTGAACAGGTGCAAACTGAGCATGAAATATATGGCACCGCCTAACAGACGAGTGTGAACAGCTGCAAACTGAATAGGAAATATACGACACTTCCTAATGGACAAGTGTGAACAGGTGCAAACTGAATAGGGAATATACAGCACTTTGTGTAAACAGGTGCAAACTGAATAGGAAATATATGGCACTTCCAAACAGACAAGTGTAAACAGGTGCCAACTGAACATGAAATCTACTCTAACTTTGTGCAGCTGTATATTTGCTGGATGACTGGTTATGATGGACCTTTATGTAATGGCTGCCTGATTCTTTTGGATCCCCATTGATCCCATTTACTCACTATGGCAAATGGAACAGCATGCTTCGGTGTTACTCGATCTATTAATAAACTGAAAAATAAGGAGCGCTGATAGTGTAATACCAACAGATCAGTGAGGTAGATCAGGAAAAATACACTCACCTGAAAAGGTTGTGAGATAGTCACAACCACTGATAGAGCATAGGATGAAGGCGTCTGCTGCAGCCCCACAAGGATGTGCATACAAATCAGAGTGAAGAGGGGGTAAATGCCGCGCATCAGCCAAAATGAAGATGTAGCACATTGATGTTATAAACGTATTCTTTTATTCCATCGGTCTACACGTTTCGAGGATACACCTCTTCTTCAGGACCAGTGCATCAACATAGTATCTACTACTTCACTTCGATCTATTAATGGCTGCGGTATGAGTCCACTGAGAATCTGTCAGTGAGCTTGCTGGTCTTTTATGACTGGGTGTTTGTAACTATGCCTGTCTTGTTCTAACCTGCTCTCAGATGATTTGTGACCACATCAAAGTTGAATATGCAAGACCCAAAGGGCCTCCAAAAGCCAAATGGCCTGTTTCATGGAGATGATTGGTAGTCACCCAGCTTTCCATGGAGCTGAAATGACTGAAAAGAATGTTAAATCCAATTTTTATGAATTTGACAAGAAGACGGAGTGTGAAGGTCTTACCGGGGCTTTTTTCCTGAATAATTAGCTGTGAGTGGCGTCTCCCCAGGGTCGCTGCTCTTATATTGAGCTCTGAATAATAAATGCCTGTCTCAGTTCTTGTCCCCGGGACACTGGAGCTGTCGCGCTTCATTCCGGCACAATGTAACGCTGCTGCAGCGATGGCGATGATCCGCCCCCGGATGAGCACAGACCGGGTGGAATACTGCATGGTCTTTAATTAAAGAAAATCCTGCTGGGGGTTTATAAGTCTTAAGAAATTCTCCCCCTCCCCCACATGTATAAGGCTCATCGGGCGTCTCCTCGCCAAGATGCATGACATTAAAGTAACTAGAAATATGCAAAAATATGTAAATTATGTAAATAGAATGAAAAATATACGTTTTATGGAGCTGCTCTTGTGTAGGCCGATGGTGAGGTGCTTATGTGTTACTTAAAGGGAACTCGTCACCAAAACGAGACCAATATATAAGGAATTTTATAACACTAATGAGGGATGTTGTGAATATTAATTGGCATAATGATGTGCTGAGGGGCTAACATTACATTACTGATCCTGAGTAACCTCCTGTATTATACTCCAGAGCTGCACTCCCTATTCTGCTGGTGCAGTCACTGTGTACATACATTACATTACTGATCCTGTACTGATCCTGAGTTACATCCTGTATTATACTCCAGAGCTGAACTCACTATTCTGCTGATGAAGTCACTGTGCACATACATTACATTACTTATCCTGTACTGATCCTGAGTAACCTCCTGTATTATACTCCAGAGCTGCACTCACTATTCTGCTGGTGCAGTCACTGTGTACATAATTACATTACTGATCCTGAGTTACATCCTGTATTATACTCCAGAGCTGCACTCACTATTCTGCTGGTTGTTATTAGAAAGTCAGAAAGCATGTAGAAAACTGTGACCCAAACACTGTAGCGGAGTTCCTATAATACGGAGGATCTGTGCGCTTTTCCTGATGGACTCCTCACTCCAGACTAGCGGTCTCGGACTCCGCAGTAATCACACCGATACTTTGACGTCCATTTGTGTATGAGATTTGCTTCTAATTTTCGCTCGGTATTAGTTTTTTCTTGTCTTGGCTGAAGTGCGGCGTCTGCGTTTGATAGGATGGGAGCGGCTGCGTTTGATAGGATGCCCGCGCTCCGGCTCGCCTTTTCATTACGTACAGGGTTTGCGCTCAGGTGATGACCCATTAAGCTGCCGGCACCGCTGGACCCTCATTACCTCCCCGCACATGTTCCAAAACTCTCCCGTCTGCAAAAGATATGGTGTCCGGGAGCCGCCCCCGACCCTGTACCAGGTTGACTAAATGGAACGAACGGTTAATTAGTTTACTCCATTTAATTAACGATGAGATCTTCTTGTCAGGAATGTTTGCTCATTTACGATAATTATTTGGGATTTTTAATTGCGCAGTCAGCCTGAAGTCAGCGCACCGCACACTGACCCTCTGCTCCGTGCAGCTGCTTGATGTCCCTTTTTTTATTTATTTATTCTATTTTAAATAAAATACGTTTGTGTTTTTTTTATTTTGAAAAGTAACATTACACATCACAAATATTCCGTATTTTACATATATAAAGTCTGATACATTTACCAAAAGAAAACAACCCCCAATTATGTGAACATGTCGTTTTTAGAAGCCAACATGTCTCATATTAGATTGCTTTTTATCTGTATGTATAAATAGAGATGTCTAGAAATTATATATTTATACAAATACGTACACTCCTTTTTAGAAGCTGCTTTGATCTGCTGCTCTTTCTGGAATCTTTACTGAAAAGCTCTCTCATATATATATATATATATATATATATAATATATATATATATATATATATATATATATATATATATATATATATATATAATTATATTACACACACACACACACACACACACATACACTATATGTTTGTTTGTAAATAGCATTTTAGTAACGATTCCAGATAAAGCCGCAGATCAAAGCAGCTTCTAAACGAGTATGATACTGCATGTATCAGAACTATCATACTCCTTTTAGAGCAGCACATCAAAGCAGCTTCTATCTGGAATGTTTACTGAACAGTTATTTATACACACTCGCATATGTATAAATAATATATGTATGTAAATAGCTGTTAAGATTCCAGATAGAGCAACAGATCAAAGCAGCTTCTAAATGTTGTGTGTGTGTGCAGTTAGAGATATCTAGATAGATAGAGAGATAGATAGAGAGATAGATAGAAATATAATATATGTATATATAATATTAATATATAATATATATTTTAGTGTGAAGCCTGGTCAGTGACATATCCCTGGAATCCGCATCTCTGCCCCTATGTTATGCTGCTCTGATTGGAGGGCAAAAACCTGGTGACAGATTCCTTTTAATGCTAACAAAACATTAGAACCTGGTTTACTCTAGACGCGCATGTTTGAGCTGCTGCTTTCCAGTAATATTTTTTTCCCTCAGTGCTCAGTACAATGCCCTCCATGCAGCTGCAGTGCTGGATTCACAGCTACACTGCTCAGTACAGCGCCCTCCATGCGGCTGCAGTGCTGGATTCACAGCTACACTGCTCAGTACAATGCCCTCCATGCGGCTGCAGTGCTGGATTCACAGCTACACTGCTCAGTACAGCGCCCTCCATGCGGCTGCAGTGCTGGATTCACAGCTACACTGCTCAGTACAATGCCCTCCATGCGGCTGCAGTGCTGGATTCACAGCTACACTGCTCAGTACAATGCCCTCCATGCGGCTGCAGTGCTGGATTCACAGCTACACTGCTCAGTACAATGCCCTCCATGCGGCTGCAGTGCTGGATTCACAGCTACACTGCTCAGTACAATGCCCTCCATGCGGCTGCAGTGCTGGATTCACAGCTACACTGCTCAGTACAATGCCCTCCATGTGGCTGCAGTGCTGGATTCACAGCTACACTGCTCAGTACAATGCCCTCCATGCGGCTGCAGTGCTGGATTCACAACTACACTGCTCAGTACAATGCCCTCCATGCGGCTGCAGTGCTGGATTCACAGCTACACTGCTCAGTACAGCGCCCTCCATGCGGCTGCAGTGCTGGATTCACAGCTACACTGCTCAGTACAGCGCCCTCCATGCGGCTGCAGTGCTGGATTCACAGCTACACTGCTCAGTGCAATGCCCTCCATGCGGCTGCAGTGCTGGATTCACAGCTACACTGCTCAGTGAAATGCCCTCCATGCGGCTGCAGTGCTGGATTCACAGCTACACTGCTCAGTGAAATGCCCTCCATGCGGCTGCAGTGCTGGATTCACAGCTACACTGCTCAGTACAGTGCCCTCCATGCGGCTGCAGTGCTGGATTCACAGCTACACTGCTCAGTACAGCGCCCTCCATGCGGCTGCAGTGCTGGATTCTCAGCTTCACTGCTCAGTGCAATGCCCTCCATGCGGCTGCAGTGCTGGATTCACAGCTACACTGCTCAGTACAGTGCCCTCCATGCGGCTACAGTGCTGGATTCACAGCTACACTGCTCAGTACAGCGCCCTCCATGCGGCTGCAGTGCTGGATTCACAGCTACACTGCTCAGTACAATGCCCTCCTTGCGGCTGCAGTGCTGGATTCACAGCTACACTGCTCAGTACAGCGCCCTCCTTGCGGCTGCAGTGCTGGATTCACAGCTACACTGCTCAGTACAGCGCCCTCCTTGCGGCTGCAGTGCTGGATTCACAGCTACACTGCTCAGTACAGTGCCCTCCTTGCGGCTGCAGTGCTGGATTCACAGCTACACTGCTCAGTACAGCGCCCTGCATGCGGCTGCAGTGCTGGATTCACAGCTACACTGCTCAGTACAGCGCCCTCCTTGCGGCTGCAGTGCTGGATTCTCAGCTTCACTGCTCAGTACAATACCCTCCTTGCGGCTGCTGCTTTTGAACATGTGCTAAATAGAGACAGGGGAGGAGGAATCCCTCATGCCTTTTGTCTCTGTACCTATTAGGCCAGAGACAGCCAAAAATTGGAGTTTACAGAGGGAAAAACTGGCGGAAAAAAAAAATCTGGATGCAATCAAAATAATGGCCAGAAATGGTGTAACTCTTTGTGTACTCGCACAGCAGATCATGTCACTGCAGATTAGCACTTTCAGATCACACAGTGATGGGGTAAATTGCTTTTCCGCTGTGCAACTTTGTAGCGCGCCGATCCATTGTCTGAGCAGAAGGATCAAGGATATTTAATAGCGGTTTTTAGCTTTCAATAACCATGCAACATCCTCCAATTTTGCATTGGAGCCTTTTTTTTTTTTTTTTTTTCAATGTACCCGGTGCCAAGTGCCTGCGTTCCTCCGGAGTCCTGTCTGTGCTGAGCGATGACATCTCACGTAAATGCCGCTGGAATGAACTCGTAGAATATAATGTATCAGCTTAAGAGAGAAGCAATCGCGGCTTCCGTTGGTGGTGGAGCTGCGTGCTCAGGGCAGAGCATTTAACCCGCTAATTATCTCTTTGATTGACTATCTACCTACTGAATTATTGTGCGGCTGTGACAGAGATTGCATTCTGTGCGCCAGCAGCGCGCTGTGTGAGGGCGTGAGGACGCCTCATTGAAATGCACACAGTAATACGAATGCTAATGTCGCTGGAAACGTGCAAGATGTGATATATTATGCACAGATTAGGTCCCTTCGATTTTTCGATTTTCCTTTAATGCAGTGCCAACAAGGGATGGGGCCCATGGGGTCATGTTATGCTGAGGCCGACATCTTCACTCATTCTTTACAAGCCACAATATAGAGGGTAGAAGGCCACCCTTTATGGTTTATCCACATGGAACTTATCCTCTGCAGCGGATCTCAACATGCCCATTTGTATTGAAGGGAAATAAGAGGTTGATGGAGCGCTCTGCAGGAGGACGGGGGGGGGGGAGGTTCATATGAAGGCAGTGGGTACGTGCATGTGTATTTGCACTGCTTGTAATGAAAGCAAGTCACCCAAGCGTCTTGGTCACGGATATTTAAAAGCTAAGGACTTTGTTATAAAATGTATATCCAATTTTCAGGTTTTTCTCCTTTTGGGATTTTCTCTCTCCATAATATAGGCTGAATGTAACATCTGTGTTTATCCAGGGTACTATACTTATTTGTTGTTTTTATGCTTTCCTTGTTGTCAGGGCCGTATTTACCATTAGGCACCCGTGGTCCGGTGCCTAGGGCGGCAGATTGTGAGGGGCGGCACCTTCTGGCAGCAAAAAAAAAAAAAAAAAAATTTTTTTTTTTTTTTTACATTTTTTTTTTTACATTTTTTTTTGTGGCTGCCGAGCACAGGGAGCTGATTGACCCCGGAACTGCCGGCGCCTGCACTTCCGGGGTCACAGGCGCGCGCCAATCAGCTCCTTCCTCTGTGATGCGTCCACTGCTGTGTGGACGTCACATGCAGAGCTCACAGCAGGACGCCGCGGATGATGCCGTGATGGAAGCCGGTGTCAGAAGAGGATACTCACGTGAGCCAGGAAGATGGTGGCGGGCACTGGAGCAGGTAAGTGGATTCATAAGGAGCGTGGGAGTGTCTCTAATGCAGACCGGAGATCTGCGCATGCGGGGGGGGGGGAGGCGGCAAAGGCTGATACTGGAGGGAGGCAGAGGCTGAGACTGGGGGGAGGCTGGAGGGAGGCAGAGGCAGAGACTGGGGGGAGGCTGGAGGGAGGCAGAGGCAGAGACTGGGGGGAGGCTGGAGGGAGGCAGAGGCAGAGACTGGGGGGAGGCTGGAGGGAGGCAGAGGCAGAGACTGGGGGGAGGCTGGAGGGAGGCAGAGGCAGAGACTGGGGGGAGGCTGGAGGGAGGCAGAGGCAGAGACTGGGGGGAGGCTGGAGGGAGGCAGAGGCAGAGACTGGGGGGAGGCTGGAGGGAGGCAGAGACTGGGGGGAGTCTGGAGGGAGGCAGAGGCTGAGACTTGGGGAGGCTGGAGGGAGGCAGGGGCTGGGACTGAGGGGAGGCTGGAGGGAGGCTGAGGCTGAGACTGGGGTGAGGCTGGAGGGAGGCTGAGACTGGGGTGAGGCTGGAGGGAGGCTGAGACTGGGGGGAGGCTGGAGGGAGGCAGAAGCTGAGACTGGAGGGAGGCTGAGACTGGGGGGAGGCTGGAGGGAGACTGAGGCTGAGACTGGGGGGAGGCTGGAGGGAGGCTGAGGCTGAGACTGGAGGGAGGCTGAGGCTGAAACTTGAGGGAGGCTGAGGCTGAGACTGGAGGGAGGCTGGAGGGAGGCTGAGGCGGAGACTGGGGCAGGCTGAGGCTGGGGGGAGGCAAAGGCTGAGACTGGGGGAGAGAGGCTGATGCTGAGGGAAGATAGAGGCTGATGCTGGGGGAGAGAGGCTGATGCTGGGGGAGTGGGAGAGAGGGGCTAATGCTAGAGACAGAGGACAAGGGATGAGGGATAGTGCAATGACAAAATCGATTGGGTGGGGGGAGTGTAAGGACTCAGAATAAGAGGGGGCAGCATTGGGAGCTCATTGTGAAGAAGGGGCAGCATGTGTGGGATCAGTATGGAGTGGAGCAATGTAGGGGAGTCAATATCAAGAGTGGGGTAGTGTGTGTGGGGGGGTCTCAGCATAAGCGTTAGTGTGGTGGTCTTAGCATGAGTGGGGCAACATGAAGGTCTCATTATGGAAAAGAGGAAGGCAGCATTAGGAGCTCATGGAGAGGGACAGCATGCATGGGACATTGTGAGAAGGGGGCAGCATGCATGGGACACTGAGGAGGGGGCAGCATGCATGGGACACTGTGAGGAGGGGGCAGCATGCATGGGACACTGTGAGGAGGGGGTAGCATGCATGGAACACTGTGAGGAGGGGGCAGCATGCATGGGACATTGTGAGGAGGGAGCAGCATGCATGGGACATTGTGAGGAGGGAGCAGCATGCATGGGACATTGTGAGGAGGGAGCAGCATGCATGGGACATTGTGAGGAGGGAGCAGCATGCATGGGACATTGTGAGGAGGGAGCAGCATGCATGAGACACTGTGAGGAGGGGGAAGCATGCATGGGACATTGTGAGGAGGGAGCAGCATGCATGGGACATTGTGAGGAGGGAGCAGCATGCATGGGACATTGTGAGGAGGGGGCATCAAGCATGAGGCATTGTGAGGAGGGAGCAGCATGCATGGGACATTGTGAGGAGGGAGCAGCATGCATGTGACATTGTGAGGCGGGAGCAGCATGCATGAGACATTGTGAGGAGGGAGCAGCATGCATGAGACATTTTGAGGAGGGAGCAGCATGCATGAGACATTGTGAGGAGGGAGCAGCATGCATGAGACATTTTGAGGAGGGAGCAGCATGCATGGAACATTGTGAGGAGGGAGCATCAAGCATGAGACATTGTGAGGAGGGAGCAACATGCATGGGACATTGTGAGGAGGGAGCAGCATGCATGGGACATTGTGAGGAGGGAGCAGCATGCATGGGACATTGTGAGGTGGGAGCAGCATGCATGAGACATTGTGAGGAGGGAGCAGCATGCATGAGACATTGTGAGGAGGGAGCAGCATGCATGGGACATTGTGAGGAGGGAGCAGCATGCATGGGACATTGTGAGGAGGGAGCAGCATGCATGGGACATTGTGAGGAGGGAGCAGCATGCATGGGACATTGTGAGGAGGGAGCAGCATGCATGGGACATTGTGAGGAGGGAGCAGCATGCATGGGACATTGTGAGGAGGGAGCAGCATGCATGAGACACTGTGAGGAGGGGGAAGCATGCATGGGACATTGTGAGGAGGGAGCAGCATGCATGGGACATTGTGAGGAGGGAGCAGCATGCATGGGACATTGTGAGGAGGGAGCAGCATGCATGGGACATTGTGAGGAGGGAGCAGCATGCATGGGACATTGTGAGGAGGGAGCAGCATGCATGGGACATTGTGAGGAGGGAGCAGCATGCATGGGACATTGTGAGGAGGGAGCAGCATGCATGGGACATTGTGAGGAGGGAGCAGCATGCATGGGACATTGTGAGGAGGGAGCAGCATGCATGAGACACTGTGAGGAGGGGGAAGCATGCATGGGACATTGTGAGGAGGGAGCAGCATGCATGGGACATTGTGAGGAGGGAGCAGCATGCATGGGACATTGTGAGGAGGGAGCAGCATGCATGTGACATTGTGAGGCGGGAGCAGCATGCATGAGACATTGTGAGGAGGGAGCAGCATGCATGAGACATTTTGAGGAGGGAGCAGCATGCATGGAACATTGTGAGGAGGGAGCATCAAGCATGAGACATTGTGAGGAGGGAGCAACATGCATGGGACATTGTGAGGAGGGAGCAGCATGCATGGGACATTGTGAGGAGGGAGCAGCATGCATGGGACATTGTGAGGTGGGAGCAGCATGCATGAGACATTGTGAGGAGGGAGCAGCATGCATGAGACATTGTGAGGAGGGAGCAGCATGCATGGGACATTGTGAGGAGGGAGCAGCATGCATGGGACATTGTGAGGAGGGAGCATCAAGCATGAGACATTGTGAGGAGGGAGCAGCATGCATGGGACATTGTGAGGAGGGAGCAGCATGCATGGGACATTGTGAGGCGGGAGCAGCATGCATGAGACATTGTGAGGAGGGAGCAGCATGCATGAGACATTGTGAGGAGGGGGCAGCATGCATGGGACATTGTGAGGAGGGGGCAGCATGCATGGGACATTGTGAAGAGGGGGCAGCATGCATGGGACATTGTGAGGAGAGAGCAGCATGCATGGGACATTGTGAGGAGGGGGCAGCATGCATGGGACATTGTGAGGAGGGGGCAGCATGCATGGGACATTGTGAGGAGGGAGCAGCATGCATGGGACATTGTGAAGAGGGGGCAGCATGCATGGGACATTGTGAGGAGGGAGCAGCATGCATGGGACATTGTGAGGAGGGGGCAGCATGCATGGGACATTGTGAGGAGGGGGCAGCATGCATGGGACATTGTGAGGAGGGGGCAGCATGCATGGGACATTGTGAGGAGGGGGCAGCATGCATGGGACATTGTGAGGAGGGGGCAGCATGCATGGGACATTGTGAGGAGGGGGGCAGCATGCATGGGACATTGTGAGGAGGGGGCAGCATGCATGGGACATTGTCCTCAAATCATGCTGCTCACAATGTACAGATCATATTTCATAATCGAGGAAGGTGTGGTGGGTATACAGTGGTTTATAAGGGAGGGCAGAGTGGTGTTTTAGTTTATTAGGGGCAGTGTCACAGTCACAGTATAAAAGTGGGGACGGTGTGGTGGGAATATTTTATACTCATGCTATGTTTTGATGTGCCTGTGGTGATTCCCATTGGGGGGGGGTTCGTTTTTTATTGATACTTTTTAAAGTGTGCTACAGAGTAGATCTGCCTTAAACAGATGTCGTGTGCGAAAACTCAGTTTTACGTTGTCACTAAGGGGCGCGACCACTTAAAGTGCCTAGGGCAGCATGAAGGCAAAATACAGCCCTGCTTGTTGTTCTCTGCCCTCCTTGACACTGTAGATACTTTTCCCTCTTACTACATTGTGGAGATCCATGTACAACCATCTCCCTTCTGCTATGGCTAAGGCTGCTTTCACACATCCCGTTTTGGCTGTGTGGCACAATCCGGCTCTTTGCAGGAAAAACGCAACAGTTTTTTCTGCATAGACTTACATTAGTGCCGTATTGTGCCGCATGGGCTTGCGTTCGGTCCGTTTTTTGCCGGATGCGGCAGATTTAGCCGATGCGGCAGCCGGATGCAACGTTGCCTGGCACATTTTTTTTGTCCGTCATAGAAAAACGCATTGCGCCGCATCCGGCCCATGCGGCACTTTTTCCAATGCATGCCTATGGACACTAAATGCGGCGCGATGCGGCAAAAACCGCATCCGGCCGCCGCATGCATTTTCTTTGCACTGCGCATGCTCAGTAGTGTGCTGCAACCGGCAAAAAACGGACGGGCCGCATGTAAAAACTTATGCAAAGGATGCAGTTTTTGCGCCGCATCCGTTGCATAGGTTTTAGAGTCGGATTTAGCCGCACTGCTTAAGCTGCATTCACACATCCGGTTTTAGCAGAGACGGCCAATCTGGCTCTAAAACCTATACAACAGATGCGGCGACGAAACCGCATCCTTTGCATACGTTTTTTACATGTGGCCCGTCCGGTTTCTGCCGCTTGTGGCAAGCTACTGAGCATGCGCAGTGGAAAAAAAAAACGCATGCGACGGCCGGATGCAGTGTTTGCCGCAGGCCGCCGCATGCGGCGTCCATAGGCATGCATTGCAAATCGCGCCACATCGGCCGGATGCGGTTTTTTTTTTTTGCCGGACAAAAAAACGTGCCAGGCAACGTTCCATCCGGCTAAATCTGCCGCATGCGGAAAAAAACGGACGGAACACAAGCCCATGCGGCACAATACGGCACTAATGTAAGTCTATGCAAAAAAACCGCAACCGACGGCAAAATAAAACGGTTGCGTTTTCTTTCTGCAAAACGCTGGATTGTGCCGCACAGGAAAAACCGGATGTGTGAAAGCAGCATAACACTGAGAGAAGGAAGGGAGATAAGTAGAGAGCGCGGAGTCCTGAGCAGGAACTAGATAAAGGTCTTGCAGGCAGTGTGCCGGAGCTTGTTAAATGTTATAATGATCAAATGTCATACATTTACAAGGGCTGGCTTGTGGGCCTTATCTACACAAAATGTAACTATCAAGACAAAGCCTGGGACTGTGAGTAAAGGCAGAAACAGTTTATTATTGCTTCTGTCTTCTGTTCTGCTAGATACATAGCAATCAACGACTGCTGTATAGTGTGCAGACACGTCAACACTGCCAATACTTCTGTAGCACCCAGCAATCACATGAGCACTGGGTGTCTGCTTAGCACGGCCGTTTGGGTTCTAGCAGACCCAGTGATGTGCAGCTCAGCAATGGGCATATGAATAAAAAAAAATAAATCAATATATTTTTTTTTTTTATTAATAAAAAAAATGCCTACAGAAGATAAGTTAAGGCTGCTGTAAAGCAGAGAGGCAAAAATAAAAAAATAAAAATTGGCCAGTCATTTAGGCCCTCTCAGGCCTGGACGTTAAAGGGTTAATGCAGACTCGATATTTTGATAACTTTGCACCTACAAAAAAAAATTAAAGTGCATCAGCCTATAAAATCTGGGTCGGTTCTGGTTCTGGTCACATTATCCACCTTCTATGCTGCTCATGATCATGAGGGTCAAATCACAACTTGGCTACACCATGGTGCGTCACGCTGTGCCACCATAGCCCAGAATGCCAGTTTAAAGGTTGCAAAGATGACCCATTATTTGCAGTGTGTTTTTTTTTTGTTTTTTTGTTTTTTTTAATTTGCACTTTTTTTTTTTTTTATTTTAAAGTATCGTGTTTTCAGATTATAAGACGCACTTTTCCTCCCAAAAATTAGGGATGAAAGGAAGGTTGTGCGTCTTATAATCTGAATGTAGCTTACTAGAGGGTGGGCGGAGAGGGGTCGCAGGAGGCAGGATCTGCGGTGGCAGGTGCGGGGGCTGCAGCGGCATGTGCGGGGGCTGCGGGGGCTTTTGCGGTGGCTGCGGCGGCTGGTGCGGGGGCTGCAGTAGCTGGTGCGGGGTCTGCAGGGCGGCCGGTGAGGACTTCAAATAATGCTGCCTGGAATCTGCGCATGTGCAGATGGATATCTCGGCTCAAGATCTCATCTGCACACATATGCCGCCTCTGGCCCATTGATCTCCCAGCAGTGGACTGGAGGTGGCGCTTGCGCAGATGAGACCTCTGCTTGTCATTGAGCCGATAGCTCAATCCGTGTGGACTCTGGGCACCATTTCTTTAAAGCCCTCGCCGCCGCAGCCCAAGCACCAGCACAGACAACAGTTTCTGGGACACCAACCGCCCCTGCCTCCCGTGACCCACGCTGTACCACCACTGCCGCCACCGGATTAATTTTTCTCACCCTTTCGAGCTCTGAATTTGGGTGACTCTTATAAACCGAAAAATACAGTATAATTTGTGTTCACTTGTTTTTTTTGTTTTTTTTATTTGTGCAAAAAAAATGGTACAATATTTTAACGAAACATGTAACTGTTCAACAAAGGTTAAAGACAAAAATCATTTTTGACAGCACAAAAGTGAGGAACCTTGTAAGCCATTGTGAATGACTTTGCTTTAAAAAAAGCAAAACACAATCAAAGGGATACAGCAGCCTCTAGAAGCGCTAAGATATATGCAAACATAGACTATATGAAAATCGTACTGTATTAATGCTATATAGAATATGCTTAGAAAATTGAAGGTTCTTGGCACATAAATTGGCCAATTCATATGAGCCCATCAACCACGGCAAGGTGATCATTCTTTGATGGGATATCCTAGTGTCATGCCTCTCCTGGACTAAAAGTCTACAAATAAAGAGGCAGGTAGGATCTAGCAATAATTAAAACCACCCATCTGTGATATATTTGTAGACTTTAGTCCAGGAGAGGCATAACACTAGGATATCCCATCAAAGAAAGGTCACCTTGTCGTGGTACATGGGGGCTCACAAGAATTGGCCAATTTTTGAGCTAAGAACCTTCATTTTTCTAAGTATATTCCATATGGCATTAATTCAGTTTACATTACATATATTCTGTTTGCATGTGTCTTGGCGCTTACAGAGGCTGTTGTATCCTTTTTGTTTGTGTTTTGTGTAGCTTTAGCAGCTTGAACCTGTTCACACTTGCTATATTTGGCCATGCAGTTTTTTGGTTTTTTTTTTTTGCTTTAAAAAAAAAAAAAAATTAAAAATTTTACATAATGAATCCTTGCCTTTTGTGTCATTCATTAAATGTTTTTTCCACTCCCTCGCCCTTTTTAAAATATTTTTGCAATCTAGTTTCATTAAAAATGTTGCAATCTCTTCTTTTTTAGGCTACACGTTCTACTTTAATATGTTCTTTAGACCTAAATTAGCTGAGAGGAGCTCAAAAAGACAGATAAAAGGGTTACCAAATCCCAGTCACAGTCCTATTGAGCTCACTGATGGATTCTCAGTTAAATCCTTGTGCAGCCAGCAATAGACGGTGCAGCAAAGAAGCTGTAGGAGGCAAAATTGTTAGAAATTATTTTTGCATTTCGGTTATACTATCTCAATATAAATGCATTTAAGGACAAAAGTCACCAAAGATGAATATCCCCTTTTAAGCCAAGACTAGACCATAATAGCTGATCCTGAGCTGCCAGTACTTGGTCTCACTTTCTTAATGTTGCTCAGGTCCTTACCATCTTCAATTAGATTCAGATCATCCTTAAAAAAAAAAAAAGAAAAAAAAAAAAACCCCTGAAGATTTCTGGGTCATAGAGGACACAGTCCAGTCGCCGGCCTCGCTGCCCAATGGATTTTACTTTGCCGTCACACAGAGGATTTCCTGCCCATTCCTGAAGAAGCCGCTCCCTGATTTACAGCGCTGACGTCCCGCTGCTATAAAACTCCTTGGCTGGAGCGTTTTACATCATTCTCTAGTTTTGGCACAAACGTCGGCCGCTCCTCTGCATGAAAATCTTTAAATTCAATTTACAGCTTGAGATTTTACATGTGGAAGTGATGCAGCGTGTGCGGGGCGCAGGGGGCCACCATAGTGTGGCCCTGGCAGGAGAGAGTGTGTGGGGCGCAGGAGGCCTGCATAGTATGGCCCTGGCAGGAGAGAGTGTGTGGGGCGCAGGGGGCCGCCATAGTATGGCCCTGGCAGGAGAGAGTGTGTGGGGCGCAGGAGGCCTGCATAGTATGGCCCTGGCAGGAGATAGTGTGTGGGGCGCAGGGGGCCGCCATAGTATGGCCCTGGCAGGAGAGAGTGTGTGGGGCGCAGGGGGCCGCCATAGTATGGCCCTGGCAGGAGAGAGTGTGTGGGGCGCAGGAGGCCTGCATAGTATGGCCCTGGCAGGAGAGAGTGTGTGGGGCACAGGGGGCCCCCATAGTATGGCCCTGGCAGGAGAGAGTGTGTGGGGCGCAGGGGGCCGCCATAGTGTGGCCCTAGCAGGAGAGAGTGTGTGGGGCGCAGGAGGCCGCCATAGTATGGCCCTGGCAGGAGAGAGTGTGTGGGGCGCTGGGGGCCGCCATAGTGTGGCCCTAGCAGGAGAGAGTGTGTGGGGCGCAGGAGGCCGCCATAGTATGGCCCTGGCAGGAGAGAGTGTGTGGGGCGCAGGAGGCCGCCATAGTATGGCCCTAGCAGGAGAGAGTGTGTGGGGCGCAGGAGGCCGCCATAGTATGGCCCTGGCAGGAGAGTGTGTGGGGCGCAGGAGGCCGCCATAGTATGGCCCTGGCAGGAGAGAGTGTGTGGGGCGCAGGGGGCCGCCATAGTATGGCCCTAGCAGGAGAGAATGTGTGGGGCGCAGGAGGCCGCCATAGTATGGCCCTGGCAGGAGAGAGTGTGTGGGGCGCAGGAGGCCGCCATAGTATGGCCCTAGCAGGAGAGTGTGTGTGGGGTGCAGGAGGCCTGCATAGTATGGCCCTGGCAGGAGAGAGTGTGTGGGGCGCAGGAGGCCGCCATAGTATGGCTTTGGCAGGAGAGATTGTGTGGGGCGCAGGAGGCCACCATAGTATGGCCCTGGCAGGAGAGTGTGTGGGGCGCAGGAGGCCGCCATAGTATGGCCCTAGCAGGAGAGAGTGTGTGGGGCGCAGGGGGCCGCCATAGTATGGCCCTGGCAGGAGAGAGTGTGTGTGGGGCGCAGGAGGACGCCATAGTATGGCTCTGGCAGGAGAGAGTGTGTGGGGCGCAGGAGGCCGCCATAGTATGGCCCTGGCAGGAGAGAGTGTGTGGGGCGCAGGAGGCCGCCATAGTATTGCCCTAGCAGGAGAGTGTGTGTGGGGCGCAGGAGGCCTGCATAGTATGGCCCTGGCAGGAGAGAGTGTGTGGGGCGCAGGAGGCCGCCATAGTATGGCCCTGGCAGAAGAGATTGTGTGGTGCGCAGGAGGCCACCATAGTATGGCCCTGGCAGGAGAGTGTGTGTGGGGCGCAGGAGGCCTGCATAGTATGGCCCTGGCAGGAGAGATTGTGTGGGGCGCAGGAGGCCACCATAGTATGGCCCTGGCAGGAGAGATTGTGTGGGGCGCAGGAGGCCACCATAGTATGGCCCTGGCAGGAGAGTGTGTGGGGCGCAGGAGGCCGCCATAGTATGGCCCTAGCAGGAGAGAGTGTGTGGGGCGCAGGGGGCCGCCATAGTATGGCCCTGGCAGGAGAGAGTGTGTGTGGGGCGCAGGAGGACGCCATAGTATGGCTCTGGCAGGAGAGAGTGTGTGGGGCGCTGGGGGCCGCCATAGTGTGGCCCTAGCAGGAGAGAGTGTGTGGGGCGCAGGAGGCCGCCATAGTATGGCCCTGGCAGGAGAGAGTGTGTGGGGCGCAGGAGGCCGCCATAGTATGGCCCTGGCAGGAGAGAGTGTGTGGGGCCCAGGGGGCCGCCATAGTGTGGCCCTAGCAGGAGAGAGTGTGTGGGGTGCAGGAGGCCGCCATAGTATGGCCCTGGCAGGAGAGAGTGTGTGGGGCGCTGGGGGCCGCCATAGTGTGGCCCTAGCAGGAGAGAGTGTGTGGGGCCCAGGGGGCCGCCATAGTGTGGCCCTAGCAGGAGAGAGTGTGTGGGGCGCAGGAGGCCTGCATAGTATGGCCCTGGCAGGAGAGAGTGTGTGGGGCGCAGGAGGCCACCATAGTATGGCCCTGGCAGGAGAGTGTGTGGGGCGCAGGAGGCCGCCATAGTATGGCCCTAGCAGGAGAGAGTGTGTGGGGCGCAGGGGGCCGCCATAGTATGGCCCTGGCAGGAGAGAGTGTGTGTGGGGCGCAGGAGGACGCCATAGTATGGCTCTGGCAGGAGAGAGTGTGTGGGGCGCAGGAGGCCGCCATAGTATGGCCCTGGCAGGAGAGAGTGTGTGGGGCGCAGGAGGCCGCCATAGTATGGCCCTGGCAGGAGAGAGTGTGTGGGGCCCAGGGGGCCGCCATAGTGTGGCCCTAGCAGGAGAGAGTGTGTGGGGCGCAGGAGGCCGCCATAGTATGGCCCTGGCAGGAGAGAGTGTGTGGGGCGCAGGAGGCCACCATAGTATGGCCCTGGCAGGAGAGTGTGTGGGGCGCAGGAGGCCGCCATAGTATGGCCCTAGCAGGAGAGAGTGTGTGGGGCGCAGGGGGCCGCCATAGTATGGCCCTGGCAGGAGAGAGTGTGTGTGGGGCGCAGGAGGACGCCATAGTATGGCTCTGGCAGGAGAGAGTGTGTGGGGCGCAGGAGGCCGCCATAGTATGGCCCTGGCAGGAGAGAGTGTGTGGGGCGCAGGAGGCCGCCATAGTATGGCCCTGGCAGGAGAGAGTGTGTGGGGCGCAGGAGGCCGCCATAGTATGGCCCTGGCAGGAGAGAGTGTGTGGGGCCCAGGGGGCCGCCATAGTGTGGCCCTAGCAGGAGAGAGTGTGTGGGGCGCAGGAGGCCGCCATAGTATGGCCCTGGCAGGAGAGAGTGTGTGGGGCGCAGGAGGCCGCCATAGTATGGCCCTGGCGGGAGAGATTACGGGGGGCTCACGCCATCACTCATTTCCAGGAGCCCCTGGTCTGCTGTATAACACTCGGGGGGGGGGTCTATGGATGGTCGGTCGGCCAGTCTGGTGGTCGGTTGGCTGCACTTGAGAAAATCCAGGATCAATTAGAAACCACTGACTGGATTAATAAAATATTTCACAACCTAGGGCTCAGATTTCCATTTGATCTGCAGCAATACTGCAGCCATAAGAAGAGGATTTCTATGTGTTGTGTTTTTTTTTTTTTTGTCTTTTTATCCCCCTCTCGCACTAATGACCAGACCTCCGGCAGCCGCGGCCCCCCCCTCTGCTGAGCGGCAGGATCCATCTCACAAGACGTCTTTTGCAATTAGGATCTAAGATCTGATCTCGTGCAGCATCTTCACACGACTCGTCAGCGGATTAGTCCCATCCAGTATGGCCGCCGGTGGCCCAGAACTGTCAGAGCCGCCGCGCCATCATTACGGCTGGCACCGGATTAAATGAGTGACACATTTTTAATCACTGACAGCAGAGAGCGCCAGAGAAATAATACTGGGGTCATTCTGCCGACCGATAATTGAAATCTCAGGATGAAATCAATCAGAACTGGGGGATCAAGGGGCAACTTTGACCGGAACCCTCCATGCTTTACCCTGCAGGCTGCACTCTGAGAACTTGAGAACTCTACAGTATTATAACAAATTTTAAATCACCAAGGTTTTGGGATTTCTCAACTTAGTCATTATTTAGGATAGAAAAGGGCAAACACTGATCTGCTGGATTCTGGACAGCCCCATGTAAGGCATTAAGATGAGCGGCGGTCTACCCCCTCGCCCGGTCATGGCTGCACTTGTGTCACATGGAACTTCACTTTGGGTGGAGAGCGCAGCTCTTGAGACTCCTTGTCATTCCTAAGATGTTTGTTCCCTGATATCAGCCGCTCCTCTTATATCTCTGCTGGATTGTAATAAGAGGTCACTGATATCAGCCGCTCCTCTTATATCTCTGCTGGACTGTAATAAGAGGTCACCGATATCAGCCGCTCCTCTTATATCTCTGCTGGACTGTAATAAGAGGTCACTGATATCAGCCGCTCCTCTTATATCTCTGCTGGACTGTAATAAGAGGTCACTGATATCAGCCGCTCCTCTTATATCTCTGCTGGAGTGTAATAAGAGGTCACTGATATCAGCTGCTCCTCTTATATCTCTGCTGGACTGTAATAAGAGGTCACTGATATCAGCCGCTCCTCTTATATCTCTGCTGGAGTGTAATAAGAGGTCACTGATGTCAGCCGCTCCTCTTATATCTCTGCTGGACTGTAATAAGAGGTCACTGATATCAGCTGCTCCTCTTATATCTCTGCAGGACTGTAATAAGAGGTCACTGATATCAGCCGCTCCTCTTATATCTCTACTGTACTGTAATAAGAGGTCACTGATATCGGCCGCTCCTCTTATATCTCTACTGTACTGTAATAAGAGGTCACTGATATCAGCCGCTCCTCTTATATCTCTGCCGGACTGTAATAAGAGGTCACTGATATCAGCCGCTCCTCTTCTATCTCTGCTGTACTGTAATAAGAGGTCACTGATATCAGCCGCACCTCTTATATCTCTACTGGACTGTAATAAGAGGTCACTGATATCAGCCGCTCCTCTTATATCTCTGCTGGATTGTAATAAGAGGTCACTGATATCAGCCGTTCCTCTTATATCTCTGCTGGACTGTAATAAGAGGTCACTGATATCAGCCGCTCCTCTTATATCTCTACTGTACTGTAATAAGAGGTCACTGATATCGGCCGCTCCTCTTATATCTCTACTGTACTGTAATAAGAGGTCACTGATATCAGCCGCTCCTCTTATATCTCTGCCGGACTGTAATAAGAGGTCACTGATATCAGCCGCTCCTCTTCTATCTCTGCTGTACTGTAATAAGAGGTCACTGATATCAGCCGCACCTCTTATATCTCTACTGGACTGTAATAAGAGGTCACTGATATCAGCCGCTCCTCTTATATCTCTGCTGGATTGTAATAAGAGGTCACTGATATCAGCCGCTCCTCTTATATCTCTGCCGGACTGTAATAAGAGGTCACTGATATCAGCCGCTCCTCTTCTATCTCTGCTGTACTGTAATAAGAGGTCACTGATATCAGCCGCACCTCTTATATCTCTACTGGACTGTAATAAGAGGTCACTGATATCAGCCGCTCCTCTTATATCTCTGCTGGACTGTAATGAGAGGTCACTAAGAGGAGCGGCTGATATCAGTGACCTCTTATTACAGTCCAGCTGCGGTGTATTATGCATCCAGTGTCCGGGTGTGTGGCGAGTGGGGTCCTGGCCTCTGGGGGGGGGGGCTGTGTTGGCTGTAATTACCCGCAGTGCTTAGGAGAACAGGATAACTTGGGACCCTCGGAGCTGTGTCCTGGGGGTCCTGTGCTGCTCCCGTGCGGCTGCGTTTCTTGCCTGTCTGCGGTTTCTTCTCCATGTTTTTCGGTCTTTGCTGTCACAGCCGGTCCGCACCTGCAGAGCTGAGACGAGGCCGCGGCTGCCAGCAGCTTGTGTGAACATGTCGTCTCCTGGAAGGAATCTGGAAAATGTGAGGCTCATTGTGGAAAGTGTGATGGTGCAGCCGCGGTGACTGAATGAGGCTTTTATAATGTGACAAGTATCGTTCGGCTCTGCTACATACGACACGCCAATATTTACCGATCCCTATACCGGCCCCTGATCTCCTGATAACAGCTTGCCTGGGAGCTGTATCTGATGTCACGGACGTTCTGGGCACTCCACTTCTCCAAAACCCTGATTAGCAGATTTATCTTCTACCGTAATCCACCGTTCAGGAGTCCAGGAAAGCTGGGCACTACAAGAGTGGAAATAATGGCTGCTTCTTTATAATTTGATCCAACAAAGAAGCGACGACTTGATGAAGATGAAACAAAGAAATGTTTAGAATATTTTCTTAAAGGGATGTTCCATCCATAGGATTGGCGAAAACCTGCTCCTCTCAGACATGACTGCCAGGACCTTCTCTAGCCCCCAAAATCAGGGTATGGAAATGCCCCTATTGAATGGAGCACTGGATGCTCGTGTGTAGACCACCTCTCCGACTGCACGGGGGGCACATACAAACTCCTTCCAGATGTCGTCCTTGGTGGGGTTTGAACCCAGGACCCCAGCACTGCCAAGCAGCAGTGCCAACCACTGAGCCACCTTCCTACAGTGCGAACCACTGAGCCACCTTCCTACAGTGCGAACCACTGAGCCACCTTCCTACAGTGCGAACCACTGAGCCACCTTCCTACAGTGCGAACCACTGAGCCACCTTCCTACAGTGCGAACCACTGAGCCACCTTCCTACAGTGCAAACCACTGAGCCACCTTCCTACAGTGCGAACCACTGAGCCACCTTCCAACAGTGCGAACCACTGAGCCACTTTCCAACAATGCGAACCACTGAGACATTTTCCTGCAGTGCAAACCACTGAGCCACCATGCTGCCTACTGGACAGTGATAACCAATGAGCCACCTTTCCTTCATTGCTAACCACCGAGCAACCCTTCAGTGTTAACCACTGAGCCGCCCTTTCTACAGTGCTAACCACTGAGCCACCATGCTGCCTACTGGACAGTGCAAACCACCGAACCACCCTTTCTTCATTGCTACCCACCGAGCCACCCTTTCTTCATTGCTACCCACTGAACCACCCTTTCTTCATTGCTAACCACCAAGCCGCTCTTTCTACAGTGCTAACCACAGAGCCACCATGCTGCCTACTGGACAGTGCAAACCAGTGAGCCACCCTTTCCCTCATCGCTAACCACCAAGCCACCCTTCAATGTTAACCACTGAGCCGCCCTTTCTACAGTGCGAACCACTGACTGAACAACTATTGCATTGTAACAAACCTGTGTAATTAGCAATCTGCCTTAACATTGATTTTTGACTTGTGGGTCATAGGGGAATGAGGGGAGATGGTCTCTCCATATTGACAGTTCAGGCCAGAGCATCATTGAACCACTGGTCCAAATTGTACACTGTGCATAGCCAGCTTTTGGCAGAGCAGCGCTTACAAGCTCTAGAGTAAGTGCAGTGTTATTTGCCTAAGAGACCGGTCACTGCTGATAGACTGCGGAGGTGGCTGGTAACCTAGGCGATGAGCAGTAGATGCTAAAAGAATGGAAAGGACTTTAAATAAGACGTAAGTTCCGGCGTTGATTGTTTAGAATGTTGAGCAGAATAAGTGATTTCCGTGGCTCCTCCGTCCTCTCCACACCTCGCCCGTGTCCTCTCCACACCTCGCCCGTGTCTTCTCCACACCTCGCCCGTGTCTTCTCCACACCTCGCCCGTGTCCTCTCCACACCTCGCCCGTGTCCTCTCCACACCTCGCCCGTGTCCTCTCCACACCTCGCCCGTGTCCTCTCCACACCTCGCCCGTGTCCTCTCCACACCTCGCCCGTGTCCTCTCCACACCTCGCCCGTGTCCTCTCCACACCTCGCCCGTGTCCTCTCCACACCTCGCCCGTGTCCTCTCCACACCTCGCCCGTGTCCTCTCCACACCTCGCCCGTGTCCTCTCCACACCTCGCCCGTGTCCTCTCCACACCTCGCCCGTGTCCTCTCCACACCTCGCCCGTGTCCTCTCCACACCTCGCCCGTGTCTTCTCCACACCTCGCCCGTGTCTTCTCCACACCTCGCCCGTGTCCTCTCCACACCTCGCCCGTGTCCTCTCCACACCTCGCCCGTGTCCTCTCCACACCTCGCCCGTGTCCTCTCCACACCTCGCCCGTGTCTTCTCCACACCTCGCCCGTGTCTTCTCCACACCTCGCCCGTGTCTTCTCCACACCTCGCCCGTGTCTTCTCCACACCTCGCCCCGTGTCCTCTCCACACCTTGCCCGTGTCTTCTCCACACCTCGCCCCGTGTCCTCTCCACACCTCGCCCGTGTCTTCTCCACACCTCGCCCGTGTCTTCTCCACACCTCGCCCGTGTCTTCTCCACACCTCGCCCGTGTCTTCTCCACACCTCGCCCGTGTCTTCTCCACACCTCGCCCGTGTCCTCTCCACACCTCGCCCGTGTCCTCTCCACACCTCGCCCGTGTCCTCTCCACACCTCGCCCGTGTCCTCTCCACACCTCGCCCGTGTCCTCTCCACACCTCGCCCGTGTCCTCTCCACACCTCGCCCGTGTCCTCTCCACACCTCGCCCGTGTCCTCTCCACACCTCGCCCGTGTCCTCTCCACACCTCGCCCGTGTCCTCTCCACACCTCGCCCGTGTCCTCTCCACACCTCGCCCGTGTCCTCTCCACACCTCGCCCGTGTCCTCTCCACACCTCGCCCGTGTCCTCTCCACACCTCGCCCGTGTCCTCTCCACACCTCGCCCGTGTCCTCTCCACACCTCGCCCGTGTCCTCTCCACACCTCGCCCGTGTCCTCTCCACACCTCGCCCGTGTCCTCTCCACACCTCGCCCGTGTCCTCTCCACACCTCGCCCGTGTCCTCTCCACACCTCGCCCGTGTCCTCTCCACACCTCGCCCGTGTCCTCTCCACACCTCGCCCGTGTCCTCTCCACACCTCGCCCGTGTCCTCTCCACACCTCGCCCGTGTCCTCTCCACACCTCGCCCGTGTCCTCTCCACACCTCGCCCGTGTCCTCTCCACACCTCGCCCGTGTCCTCTCCACACCTCGCCCGTGTCCTCTCCACACCTCGCCCGTGTCCTCTCCACACCTCGCCCGTGTCCTCTCCACACCTCGCCCGTGTCCTCTCCACACCTCGCCCGTGTCCTCTCCACACCTCGCCCGTGTCCTCTCCACACCTCGCCCGTGTCCTCTCCACACCTCGCCCGTGTCCTCTCCACACCTCGCCCGTGTCCTCTCCACACCTCGCCCGTGTCCTCTCCACACCTCGCCCGTGTCCTCTCCACACCTCGCCCGTGTCCTCTCCACACCTCGCCCGTGTCCTCTCCACACCTCGCCCGTGTCCTCTCCACACCTCGCCCGTGTCCTCTCCACACCTCGCCCGTGTCCTCTCCACACCTCGCCCCGTGTCCTCTCCACACCTCGCCCCGTGTCCTCTCCACACCTCGCCCCGTGTCCTCTCCACACCTCGCCCCGTGTCCTCTCCACACCTCGCCCCGTGTCCTCTCCACACCTCGCCCCGTGTCCTCTCCACACCTCGCCCGTGTCCTCTCCACACCTCGCCCGTGTCTTCTCCACACCTCGCCCGTGTCTTCTCCACACCTCGCCCGTGTCTTCTCCACACCTCGCCCGTGTCTTCTCCACACCTCGCCCGTGTCTTCTCCACACCTCGCCCGTGTCTTCTCCACACCTCGCCCGTGTCCTCTTCACACCTCGCCCCGTGTCCTCTTCACACCTCGCCCGTGTCTTCTCCACACCTCGCCCCGTGTCCTCTTCACACCTCGCCCCGTGTCCTCTTCACACCTCGCCCCGTGTCCTCTCCACACCTCGCCCCGTGTCCTCTCCACACCTCGCCCCGTGTCCTCTTCACACCTCGCCCCGTGTCCTCTCCACACCTCGCCCCGTGTCCTCTTCACACCTCGCCCCGTGTCCTCTCCACACCTCGCCCCGTGTCCTCTCCACACCTCGCCCGTGTCCTCTTCACACCTCGCCCCGTGTCCTCTCCACACCTCGCCCGTGTCCTCTTCACACCTCGCCCCGTGTCCTCTCCACACCTCGCCCCGTGTCCTCTCCACACCTCGCCCCGTGTCCTCTCCACACCTCGCCCCGTGTCCTCTCCACACCTCGCCCCGTGTCTTCTCCACACCTCGCCCCGTGTCCTCTCCACACCTCGCCCCGTGTCCTCTCCACACCTCGCCCCGTGTCCTCTCCACACCTCGCCCCGTGTCCTCTCCACACCTCGCCCCGTGTCCTCTCCACACCTCGCCCGTATCCTCAGGATCTGCCGCTCTCACCTGTGTCTCTCCTTACAAATTGTAATATCTTTTCTTTCTTAAACATTTCCCCTCGGGGAGAGTTTTATTTCTTTATTTTATTTTTCCTTCCTTCTGTATTTCTTGGCGGAGATCCATATTTTCCCTGTGACTGTTTTTTGTGATAATGGCGGTGCGCGCCCTGCAGGAGACGTGGACGGGGGGAGACGTGGACCGGGTCCTGCTGGAAGGAAAGAACTTGTTGGAGTGTTCGGAGCGGCTGTAACACAGAGCTGCTTGTTTACACGGCTCCGCAGCCGCTGCCAGCCGGGATACGTGAGGCTCCGAACACAGGGAGGCCATTGACTCCTCGCTGGAAATGTTAGAAGCCTTTCTCTTCTCCTCCTTGCACCGCGCCCTCTGTGGTTCTTTACCTACAGAACAGCGACTGCAAAAGGTCACACTGTGAGAAGGTTAAAGGGTCCAACATACAAACCCCGTACACAGGAGCAGTATTATAGCAGTTATATTCTTTAACATAGGGGGCAGTATTATAGTAGTTATATTCTTATATATAGGAGGCAGTATTATAGTAGTTATATTCTTGTACATAGGGGGCAGTATTATAGTAGTTATATTCTTGTACATAGGGGGGCAGTATTATAGTAGTTATATTCTTGTACATAGGGGGCAGTATTATAGTACTTATATTCTTGTACATAGGAGCAGTATTATAGTAGTTATATTCTTGTACATAGGGGGGCAGTATTATAGTAGTTATATTCTTGTACATAGGGGGCAGTATTATAGTACTTATATTCTTGTACATAGGAGCAGTATTATAGTAGTTATATTCTTGTACATAGGGGGCTGTATTATAGTGGTTATATTCTTGTACATAGGGGCAGTATTATAGTAGTTCTATTCTATTCTTGTACATAGGGGCAGTATTATAGTAGTTATATTTTTGTACACATGGGCAGTATTATAGTAGTTATATTCTTGTACAATAGGGGCAGTATTATAGTAGTTATATTCTTGTACATAGGGGCAGTATTATAGTAGTTATATTCTTGTACATAGGGGCAGTATTATAGTAGTTATATTCTTGTACATAGGAGCAGTATTATAGTGGTTATATTCTTGTACATAGAGGCAGTATTATAGTAGTTATATTCTTCTATATAGAAGGTAGTATTATAGTAGTTATATTCCTGTACATGGGGAGTCAGTATTATAGTAGCTATATTCTTGTACATAGGGGGCAGTATTATAGTAGTTATATTTTTGTACATAGGGGCAGTATTATAGTAGTTATATTCTTGTACATAGGGGGCAGTATTCTCCAGCTTGTGTGTGCAGGGTTTCCCCTGTTGGATACTTGTCTTCCCGTCTCCGTCTTTGGGTTTTGTGTACTGTGCTCTCCCCAATCCTATATATCCTCCTCCGTTCTCTTATACAATGGGTTATTAGTGACAATCTTCTTGCTTTTCTGTGCGGTTTTCAGTCTTTTTTTCCTGGCAGAGAGATCATTAAATGCTATGGAGATCGGCGGGTTCATATCCAGTGTGGCGGTGAACGGCCGCGCTCTCTGCTGCTTTATCGCCACATTACTACCAGCATTAAATACAACGCTGCGGTCGCTCCCTCATTGTTTGGACGGGGATGACACTTGCACAGGAGCAGAGCGCGGCGGATCTTCTCCACGTTTTCTCCGGGGGGCTCCTCTACATTTTCATTGATATCCCCTCCTCCCCGCTTTGTGGAGCCCTTTGACGTCCTCGTGTTGCATTTGACGGCTTCCTCTCGTGTTGAAATGAACGCTCCGATGTTTAGTGCTATATACACAGCAGCATGGCGGCTCTAATGAGCGTTTGCCACTACAACCTGTAAACTCCTTGAGTTGTCACTCTTCTTTCCCAGGCTCCTGATGGACGGGCTGTCTATAGTGGTGCAGTGTGAGGCACAGATCGCCCTTTAACGAGCTGATTCACCATTTTTAATGACCTATTAGCAGCAGTGGTGACAATTTTCTGGCCTCGTCATCCATATTAAGTAAAACCCATTGGGTCCAATCTACAAAAACTCGTGTACTGAGCTTCTCCTGTGTGCGGAGCCACAAACCCTCCACATTTAATTGTCCTGACCTAACGAGCTTCAGAACACTTTGCTTCTTGGTGACGACACTGGGTAGAAGCCATCACCATGGAGAGGCCGCTACTGTGTAATCCATCACCATGGAGAGGCCGCTACTGTGTAATCCATCACCATGGAGATGCCGCTCCTGTGGAATCCATCACCATGGAGATGCCGCTCCTGTGTAATCCATCACCATGGAGATGCCGCTCCTGTGTAATCCATCACCATGGAGATGCCGCTCCTGTGGAATCCATCACCATGGAGATGCCGCTCCTGTGGAATCCATCACCATGGAGATGCCGCTCCTGTGGAATCCATCACCATGGAGATGCCGCTCCTGTGTAATCCATCACCATGGAGATGCCGCTACTGTGGAATCCATTACCATGGAGATACCGCTACTGTGTAATCCATCACCATGGAGATGCCGCTACTGTGGAATCCATCACCATGGAGAGGCCGCTACTGTGTAATCCATCACCATGGAGATGCCGCTCCTGTGGAATCCATCACCATGGAGATGCCGCTCCTGTGGAATCCATCACCATGGAGATGCCGCTCCTGTGGAATCCATCACCATGGAGATGCCGCTCCTGTGGAATCCATCACCATGGAGATGCCGCTACTGTGTAATCCATCACCATGGAGATGCCGCTACTGTGGAATCCATCACCATGGAGATGCCGCTACTGTGTAATCCATCACCATGGAGATGCCGCTACTGTGTAATCCATCAACATGGAGATGCCGCTCCTGTGGAATCCATCACCATGGAGATGCCGCTCCTGTGGAATCCATCACCATGGAGATGCTGCTCCTGTGGAATCGTCAGGCTGCCATCTTAGGCTGCTTTCACATCTCCGGTTTTTGCTATGCGGCACAATCCGGCACTTTGCAGGAAAAACACAACCATTTTTTTTTTTTTTTTTTGCTGCCGGTTGCGTTTTTCCTGCTTAGACTTTAATTAGTGTCGCATTGTGCCGCATGGCCTTGCGTTCGGTCCGGTTTTTGCAGATTTAGCCGATGCGGCGGGCGGATGGAACGTTGCCTGGCACGTTTTTTTGTGCGGCAAAAAAAAGCGCATCGCGCCGCATCCGGCCTATGCGGCGCTTTTCTCAATGCATCCCTATGGATGCCGAATGCGGCGCGATGCGGCAAAAACCGCATCCGGCCGCCGCATGCGGTTTTTGCCACTGCGCATACTCAGTAGCATGCCATAAGCGGCAAAAACCGTACGGGCCGCATGTAACAAAACTTATGCAAAGGATGCGGTGTTTTCGCCGCATCCGTTGCATAGGTTTCACAGCCGGATTGAGCCGCACGGCTCAAACCGGATGTGTGAAAGCAGCCTTACACTCTCAAATCCGAGAAAAGTGGAAAGACTTGTGCCGATATGTGGAGAACCCGCCATGGCCGCGTCCTGCCCGCCGCACATATTACCGCAGATTATCCCAGTGTTATGCCTCCGTATTCTTCATATTTTTGTGCCAATATTTTGATTCTATTTTCTGCACTTTGTCGCGTTTTTAAATCATTTTATCTCCTTCTCAATGAACGAAGCGCAAAAAGTGTCCAAATGCAAAGTGTCATGCACAACAATTTTGGTGGTTAATTGGAGTCAAAGTTCTGCTCTGTTTAATTTAGTAAATATCCCCCGTTACTTTGCAACTTTTAGCATTATTGTTTTCTTTTTATTACAGCTTGTAGTATAAAGAATGGAGGTGATCTTTTGTCTTTAATTTTTTTTTAAAAAAATTCTTGTGCTATTTATTTATTTTATTTTAAATCTTTTGCTATTTTTTTTAATTTAATATTTTATTTTTTGTATTAAATTTTCTGCTATGTAATGTTTTTTGTGCTTTTTTTTTAATTTAATTTTATTTCAAATCTTGTGCTATATTTTTTTTTTAATTTTTTTTATAATCTTTATTTTAAATCTTGTGCTATTTATTGTGGGATTTTTTTTAAATTTTATTTATTGCAGCCTGTAGTGTAAATAATGGAAGTGATCTTTTTTTTTTTTCAATTTAAATTTTATTTTATTTTTTATTTTAGTTATTTTAAATCTTGTGCTATTTATTTTTTTTTTTTCAATTTGTGTTTTTATTTTAAATCTTGTGCTATTTTTTTTGTTTTTAATATTTAATCTTTAATGCATTTTTTGTTATTTTGAATCTTGTTTAAAATCTGAATTGATTTTTATTTGTTTTTTTTTATTTTTTTTTTTTGCTCATTCTGGTAAAAAAAAAAAAAAATCTTGTAAAATTTGCACAAAAATTCCAGTTCATAAGATCACTTTAGGGGGAAATGGGTATTGACTTGTAAAGCGCCATTGAATAAATGGCGCTATAATAATATAATAATAATTATTATAATAATTCTATATATATTATATAATATATATATTATATAATATATAATATATATTATATAATAATTATAATAATATAATAATAATAATTATTATTATTATTATTATTATTATTATTAATAATGATAATTGAACACGTTACAATTTTTTGTCATTTCTCATTATTACACACATTACTCCATCTATGGCTTGATTTCTTTGCCGGTTTGGATTGGATGGGTTGTTACCGACATCTAGTGAGAAATTCATGTGACTAGTATTTTTAGAAATAGATTTACTTAGAAAATTGGTGACATGTTCAATACTTATTTCACCATCTGTACATTTGCACAAAAAAATGCTTTTTTTTTTTTTTTTTTTTTTTTTTTTTTATAAATTTTAGAGGTGAGAAATCGGCCAAAAATGTATGGAAACTCCAAATTCCAACCACAATGTAAAAAAATAACAGCCAAATATATGTAACTGGGCGGCACGGTGGCTCAGTGGTTAGCACTTCAGTCTTGTGGTGGCTCAGTGGTTAGCACTGCAGTCTTGCAGTGCTGGGGTCCTGGATTCAAATCCCACCAAGGACAACATCTACAAAGAGTCTGTATGATCTCCCCGTGTTTGCGTGGGCTTCCTCCGGGTACACCGGTTTCCTCCCACACTCCAAAGACCTACAGATAGGGAATTTAGATTGTGAGCCCCAATGGGGACAGTGTTCCTGATGTATGTAAAGCGCTGCGGAATATATTAGCGCTATATAAAAATAAATATAAAGATTAAAATTAAAAATCTATATAAAGATTATTTATTTATTAACAAGCATTTAATAGGGAGTAAATTGGGAAAAAAGGGGGAAAAATTTGACAACCATTGCATGGATGAGTCTTGTCTTAATGATTCCCATTTCTTACAATGGAGCGCTATACTTGGCCCCCATTCTTTACACTGCAGGCTACACCGAGAGAACAAAGCGAGGATAATATAATGTTTTTTCTTTTTATAAAGGTTCTCGACCTTTTCTAGGGGATGAAACAAGAGTTTTGTTTCCAGTGCAATTACCCTTAAAGTCGCAGGTGACAGGTTACTTGACAGGATGTCTCAGGAGACGGCGGCGTGGCATCCTTATTCCTGACATTTTGAGCCGGGAGAGTCGCCCCCGAGGATGTACATGTCAGCGCCAATGAGATCGCGTGTGCTCAGAGACTTGGAGGAGGACACACTATTGCTGATGTTAGCGGAATCATTGCTGCTCTCGTTTGCCCATTGGTCCCCATGGGATATAATTAAGCGCTCGGCATTTGCCGGCCATCGGGATCTATGCGCTTCGCTCCCCGCGCTCAGCATTTACGAGACGCGCGTCGCCCTGTACGTTGTGGAGGGTCAGTCTGCAGCATTGTGGCTCAGGGAAATTTATAATAAATGTTTTGATTTCAAAAAGGTTATTTAGTAATTAACTTGTATCCTCCGTCCACAAGATACATTGTCAGTGTGTAACCGCGGATCACTGGTACAAGAGCTCCAAAGTTCTGAGTGCAGCGGTACTGAGCATGTGCGACCACTCGCACGAGAACATTGGGATCCCAGCAGTCGGATCCTCAATTATCATATATTTGTTTTATAGGACAGCCCCTTTAATATTTACTGTTTCATTCACGGTCATATATACTGCTTTATTAATATGTAAATATTTTTTTAAAACTACCTTTGTACCTTAGTGTATGTATATAGTAGTATAATAAGCTGATTACTTTCAATATTTATATATCTTAAATGCAATCAGACAATTGCATTGAAAACCTCCATGCTTTACACTGCAGGTAGCATCCAGAACTAGAGAATAATAAACCAAATATAAAGCAAATCCTGATTTCCTTAGGATCTGGTTCTGGTCTTACGAGACGACCACTTGCAATTTATCTGTCTTGTATAAACACTGGATATTCAGGTATTGCTCCTCCATGTCCTCTGCTAGTAAGACCGGAGATATGGCGGCCGGGCTCTTATTTATTACATATGACGGTGACTGAGAAGGAGCACATATCAATGAAGATCCAGGACTGGCACTTGGTTCCAGCACAGATCCTGCATTGGTGGGGGGGAAGGGGCTGATCCTACATTGGGGGGTGAGGGGCGCTGATCCTACATTGGGGGGTGAGGGGCGCTGATCCTACATTGGGGGGGGGAGGGGCGCTGATCCTACATTGGGGGGTGAGGGGCGCTGATCCTACATTGGGGGGTGAGGGGCGCTGCTCCTACATTGGGGGGTGAGGGGCGCTGATCCTACATTGGGGTGTGAGTGGCGCTGATCCTACATTGGGGTGTGAGGGGCGCTGATCCTACATTGGGGGGTGAGGGGCGCTGATCCTACATTGGGGGGTGAGGGGCGCTGATCCTACATGGGGGGGAGGGGCGCTGATACTACATTGGGGGGGAGGGGCGCTGATCCTACATTGGGGGGTGAGGGGCGCTGATCCTACATTGGGGGGTGGGGGGGCTGATCCTGCATTGGGGGGAGGGGCGCTGATCCTACATTGGGGGAAGGGGCGCTGATCCTACATTGTGGGGGGAGGGGCGCTGATCCTACATGTGGGAGGAGGGGCGCTGATCCTACATTGGGGGGAGGGGCGCTGATCCTACATTGGGGGGGAGGGGCGCTGATCCTACATTGGGGGGGAGGGGCGCTGATCCTACATTGGGGGGAGGGGCGCTGATCCTACATTGGGGGGAGGGGCGCTGATCCTACATTGGGGGGGGGAGGGGCGCTGATCCTACATTGGGGGGGGGAGAGGTGCTGATCCTACATTGGGGGGTGAGGGGCGCTGATCCTACATTGGGGGGGAGGGGCGCTGATCCTACATTGGGGGGGAGGGGCGCTGATACTACATTGGGGGGGAGGGGCGCTGATCCTACATTGGGGGGGGAGAGGCGCTGATCCTACATTGGGGGGTGAGGGGCGCTGATCCTGCATTGGGGGGAGGGGCGCTGATCCTGCATTGGGGGGGAGGGGCGCTGATCCTACATTGGGGGAAGGGGCGCTGATCCTACATTGTGGGGGGAGGGGTGCTGATCCTACATGTGGGGGGAGGGGTGCTGATCCTACATGTGGGGAGGAGGGGCGCTGATCCTACATTGGGGAGGAGGGGCGCTGATCCTACATTGGGGGGAGGGGCGCTGATCCTACATTTGGGGGGGGAGGGGCGCTGATCCTACATTGGGGGGGGGGAGGGGCGCTGATCCTACATTGGGGGGTGAGGGGCGCTGATCCTGCATTGGGGGGATGCTAATCTTGCATTGGGGGGCGCCAATCTTGCATCGGGGACGCAGGAGCGTTACATTCCTTTTCTTTTGACCCAAGAGATTAAAATCTTTTGTAAAATATGTAACTGTAAATCTCAGGCTTGGCTTTGCCTCTGAAGATCACAGCAAAAATCTCTTTTTATAGTGACAGCATCAAAGGAGGATGGGCAGAGCGCGGCAGGAGGGGCAGGCGGCCCCCCGACATTGTGCTAGTTGATGATTGCAATATTGGTGCTGGTTACTCTCCGGCTCCTATGGTCCAGGCTGCTAATTGTGACAGGGTTGGTTCTGCGGGGTCTCGCTGGAAGCCTTGCGGCTCGTTTCCTCACACGCTGCCATTTTTCCTTTGTACCCTACTGGCTTTGAGCACTTTTCTGATTAGACCATAACAGGACCGGGAAGTGCAGCTTCTGGATCAGAAAAGACGAGATACTGGGGGGGCAGCACAGAGGGAGAGCGCGGGGGATGGAACAGACGTCTAAGGGGGTTTTTTTTTTTTTGTCAGTTTAGCACTGAGGTGATACATTTGTGGCATCTTTACATATATCCAGAGCTGTTTACTAGATCACCTACTCGCAGGACAGTCCCATAGATAATAGTCGCAGTGCACATGCATTGCAGAACCCTAGTCCTGGGGTCAGCGGGGGTCCCATTGGTCGGACCCCATCAGAAAGCGATAAGTAATGTGATACTTTACAATGTTGAGAATAAACCCTTTTGAGCAAAGAAATGCTCTTCAATCATGACCACTAGGGGGAGCTCTGTTTTCAGATTTATACAGCCACCACTAGGGGGAGCTCTGTGGTCAGATTCATACAGCCACCACTAGCAGGAGCTCTGTGGTCAGATTTATACAGCCACCACTAGGGGGAGCTCTGTGGTCAGATTCATACAGCCACCACTAGCAGGAGCTCTGTGGTCAGATTCATACAGCCACCACTAGGGGGAGCTCTGTGGTCAGATTCATACAGCCACCACTAGGAGGAGCTCTGTGGTCAGATTCATACAGCCACCACTAGGGGGAGCTCTGTGGTCAGATTCATACAACCACCACTTGGGGGAGCGCTGTGTTCAGATTCATAGAGCCACCACTAGGAGGAGCTCTGTGGTCAGATTCATAGAGCCACCACTAGGAGGAGCTCTGTGGTCAGATTCATACAGCCACCACTAGCAGGAGCTCTGTGGTCAGATTCATACAGCCACCACTAGGGGAGCGCTGTGTTCAGATTTATACAACCACCACTAGGGGGAGCTCTGTGGTCAGATTCATACAGCCACCACTAGGAGGAGCTCTGTGGTCAGATTCATACAGCCACCACTAGGAGGAGGTCTGTGGTGAGATTCATACAGCCACCACTAGGGGGAGTGCTGTGTTCAGATTCATACAGCCACCACTAGGGGGAGCTCTGTGGTCAGATTTATACAACCACCACTAGGAGGAGCTCTGTGGTCAGATTCATACAGCCACCACTAGGGGGAGCTCTGTGGTCAGATTCATACAGCCACCACTAGGGGGAGCTCTGTGGTCAGATTCATACAGCCACCACTAGGGGGAGCTCTGTGGTCAGATTCATACAGCCACCACTAGGGGGAGCTCTGTGGTCAGATTCATACAGCCACCACTAGGGGGAGCTCTGTGGTCAGATTCATACAGCCACCACTAGGGGGAGCTCTGTGGTCAGATTCATACAGCCACCACTAGGAGGGGCTCTGTGGTCAGGTTTATACAGCTACCACTAGGAGGAGCTCTTTGTATGCACATTTAGATTGCCTCTGTTGGAGGGAGTTCAGTCTAATCAGTTATTCAGCCACCACTAGATGGAGCTTGTTGCATACACATTTATACAGCCACCACTAGAGGGAGCTCCATGTATAAACATTTATACCACCACCACTAGAAGCTCCTTGTATGCACATTTATACTGCCACCACTAGGGGGAGCTCCTATTTATCCAGCCATTACTAGAGGGAGGTTCTTCTGTGCAGTCACTACTATGGGCATTTCATGGAAAATAGATTCTTACGGCCACTCAATGGGGATGGCCAAGTATTTACATGTATACTGCTCCCACTAAACACAGAATTGTGTCATGTAACTTACTGGTTAAGAGAAGCAGGGATTTTGGAGCCCAGCATCAGAAAAAGCCATTAAAACCGTTACAAACGCTCCTGTCATACCATTAGGATGAGCTCACTGACAGATTTTAAGTTAACTCATTCTGCAGCCATGAATAAAAATTGCAAAACAAAGGCTGTAGAAGGGTATGGGTGCAAAACGTTGCATGCATTTAGATAAAAACAAGAAACAAAGTATAAAAATTGTGATTTATTGAATTGCACAGAAGGAGGAGTGAAGTTCACAGCTGTAATTTCCGATGGAAGGAGTGAATGCCGGAGTCTGCGCCGGTGACCGCGCTTCCTGGTGAGAGTCATCAATCTTTGCTGGAAGAGGCAATTCCTTCCCATGTAGCCGGACTCACTTGGTGGGACACCGGAGGGAGGGCTGAAATATTGATTTCTTTTTATAGACCGCTGCTGTCATTGTGACGGCTCCAGGTTCACGGCACGAGACCTCGCACTCCACAAGATTGGATGGTAAAAGCAATGTTTGCCCCCGAGCCCTAAATACATTCCTGTACGGAGCAGGTGGATGAGACCCTCCACTGCCAGGTACAAGGCGGCTGTTTTGCTAATCCGGTCACATGGGGGAGGGAAACTATTCCAAAACAAAGGCTATACCTATATACTGGGTGTGATCTGTTCATATAATATTCTGTATATATACACTGCACAGTACCACTCCTCCTGTCCTGTATACTGGGTGTAATCCTCAGTATCTGTATTATTCTGTATATATACACTGCACAGTCGCACTTCTCCTGTCCTGTATACTGGGTGTAATCCTCAGTATCTGTATTTTTCTGTATATATACACTGCACAGTACCACTTCTCCTGTCCTGTATACTGGGTGTAATCCTCAGTATCTGTATTATTCTGTATATATACGCTGCACAGTACCACTTCTCCTGTCCTGTATACTGGGTGTATCCTCAGTATCTGTATTATTCTGTATATATACACTGCACAGTACCACTTCTCCTGTCCTGTATACTGGGTGTAATCCTCAGTACCTGTATTATTCTGTATATATACACTGCACAGTACCACTTTTCCTGTCCTGTATACTGGGTGTATCCTCAGTATCTGTATTATTCTGTATATATACACTGCACAGTACCACTCCTCCTGTCCTGTATACTGGGTGTAATCCTCAGTATCTGTATTATTCTGTATATATACACTGCACAGTACCACTTCTCCTGTCCTGTATACTGGGTGTAATCCTCAGTATCTGTATTATTCTGTATATATACACTGCACAGTACCACTTCTCCTGTCCTGTATACTGGGTGTAATCCTCAGTACCTGTATTATTCTGTATATATATACTGCACAGTACCACTTCTCCTGTCCTGTATACTGGGTGTAATCCTCAGTATCTGTATTATTCTGTATATATACACTGCACAGTGCCACTTCTCCTGTCCTGTATACTGGGTGTAATCCTCAGTATCTGTATTATTCTGTATATATACACTGCACAGTACCACTTCTCCTGTCCTGTATACTGGGTGTAATCCTCAGTATCTGTATTATTCTGTATATATACACTGCACAGTACCACTTCTCCTGTCCTGTATACTGGGTGTAATCCTCAGTATGTGTTATTCTGTATATATACACTGCACAGTACCACTTCTCCTGTCCTGTATACTGGGTGTAATCCTCAGTATCTGTATTATTCTGTATATATACACTGCACAGTACCACTCCTCCTGTCCTGTATACTGGGTGTAATCCTCAGTATCTGTATTATTCTGTATATATACACTGCACAGTACCACTTCTCCTGTCCTGTATACTGGGTGTAATCCTCAGTATCTGTATTATTCTGTATATATACACTGCACAGTGCCACTTCTCCTGTCCTGTATACTGGGTGTAATCCTCAGTATCTGTATTATTCTGTATATATACACTGCACAGTACCACTTCTCCTGTCCTGTATACTGGGTGTAATCCTCAGTATCTGTATTATCCTGTATATATACACTGCACAGTACCACTTCTCCTGTCCTGTATACTGGGTGTAATCCTCAGTATCTGTGTTATTCTGTATATATACACTGCACAGTACCACTTCTCCTGTCCTGTATACTGGGTGTAATCCTCAGTATCTGTATTATTCTGTATATATACCCTGCACAGTACCACTTCTCCTGTCCTGTATACTGGGTGTAATCCTCAGTATCTGTATTATTCTGTATATATACACTGCACAGTACCGCTTGTCACATGGGTTTGATGCGCTGATACATTGTATAAATCCCGGCCGGTTGAGATTGTAATAAAGACACTGGGGCGACCCCGGGGCCTCCTCTGTATAAATAATGTCCAGGCGGATCGTTCTTGTCATGGATTTAATGAGGCTTCTTTTATTAACCTTCTGTTTTTTTCCTCAGTTCATTTTGGCTTACACTACAGATAATAAAAGTATACGGCTTTATTATAAGAGTGGGCGCCCCCCCCCCCTGATTACCGTGCACAACACTGTTAAATTCCCAGCATACGGCCGACACCGACGGCTACAAACACTTAACATTCTCCCGACGTAGAGAAGCCATTAATAAAAGCTCCCACTTTATATCAAATCCAATTTATATTCTCCTTAAATAACTTCTCTAATAAAAAAAAATAAATTTAGTTTTAAAACTAATAAAGCCGCGGATTATTACGTCGTCTGTTTGTTTTATGAAATGAAGTTTTACAGAAAAGAAAGTGTAAATTCTGTCACCGTGCGACCGGATGAGGCTGGAAATTACCTGTAGGAAAGTCTGAAACGCCAGAGATTCCGGAACATCGGGAAAATAGCGGAGTCCGGGAAAAGATGAAGGAGGTTCTGTCTGCTTTATAGCACCGTACACAAAGTAGTAGTTATATTCTTGTACATAGGGGCAGTATTATAGTAGTTATATTCTTGTACATAGGGGCAGTATTATAGTAGTTATTTTCTTGTATATAGGGGCAGTATTATAGTAGTTATATTCCTGTACATAGGGGCAGTATTATAGTAGTTATATTCTTGCACATAGGGGGCAGTATTATAGTAGTTATATTCTTGTATATAGGAGCAGTATTATAGTAGTTATACTCTTGTATATAGGGGGCAGTACTATAGTAGTTATATTCTTGTATATAGGGGGCAGTACTATAGTAGTTATATTCTTGTATATAGGGGGCAGTATTATAGTAGATATATTCTTGTATATAGGGGGCAGTACTATAGTAGTTATATTCTTGTATATAGGGGGCAGTATTATAGTAGATATATTCTTGTATATAGGGGGCAGTACTATAGTAGTTATATTCTTGTATATAGGGGGCAGTATTATAGTAGATATATTCTTGTATATAGGGGGCAGTACTATAGTAGTTATATTCTTGTATATAGGGGGCAGTATTATAGTAGTTATATTCTTGTATATAGGGGGCAGTACTATAGTAGTTATATTCTTGTATATAGGGGGCAGTATTATAGTAGATATATTCTTGTACATAGGGGCAGTATTATAGTAGGTATATTCCTGTACATAGGGGCAGTATTATAGTAGTTATATTCTTGCACATAGGGGGCAGTATTATAGTAGTTATATTCTTGTATATAGGAGCAGTATTATAGTAGTTATATTCTTGTATATAGGGGGCAGTACTATAGTAGTTATATTCTTGTATATAGGGGGCAGTATTATAGTAGATATATTCTTGTACATAGGGGCAGTATTATAGTATTTATATTCTTGCACATAGGATCAGTATTATAGTAGTTATATTCTTGTACATAGGAGCAGTATTATAGTAGTTATATTCTTGTATATAGGGGCAGTATTATAGTAGTTATATTCTTGTACATAGGAGCAGTATTATAGGAGTTATATTCTTGTACATAGGGGGCAGTATTATAGTAGTTATATTCTTGTACATAGGAGCAGTATTATAGTAGTTATATTCTTGTACATAGGGGCAGTATTATAGTAGTTGTATTGTGGTATATAGGGGTGGTATTATGATAAATATTTTCTATATGCTGGAGGGAAACTTATTTGTATTTAGTGCTTATGTTATTGAGATTTTCCAGACCAGCCTACTTGTTTAATAGTTATTTTACAGATTGATTTTGCCGTATGTGTCAGTATTGGATTAGTAATTATGGGCACTAGATGAATGTGTTCTAGATGCTGTTGGTGGAGACATTTTCAGCTGCTGTCACCGGACTCTGTATCCGCTGCTCGGAGTGTTATAGACTCTGCTGTAATATTATGTATCTGGCCTGTCATTTCTCCGGTGCTTTTTCCTGGCAGGAGGACAGGATGCATCTGAGGAGTCTCTGGAGGGGGTCGTAACCTTTTATTTGTAGGAAACAGCTGAGGAAATGTGCTCATCAATGAAATGTCATCACGGGGGGGGGGGGGACGAGATAAAGCGCCGTCATTCCCGGCGCAGGACCTTCATCAGCTGAAGGTGAATCTGCAATCATTACCGGCCTTCAGATGGAAAACGTTCTGGAATTCTTTCTGTATGATATTAATTATCTGTCCTGCAAGGTTTACTTTCCAGACTTAAATAATAGCGCCATGTTTGGTGTCCTCATCGGTACAAAGTAGCGCATAGTCATCCTTTCTCGGCTGGCGCTAAGGTGCCATTATTTTTGGCACTTTTCGTGATCTCTGATGTTGCGCGAGACTTAGTCATTAGATCACGTGACTGTAACGCTCGCGGCCAGAGTGGGGTTAGTGGACCTACTGGACCACAGGGGGGACCCGGACTCACCCTTTAGTAGGAGGGGCTTAACTAAGCGCCTACCTTGAGTAGTACTCCAGGTACTACTGCCATGGCAGTGATCGGGACTGTTGCAGCTGACTTCCAGGACAGATGGCAGACTCTGGTATAGGCGGGTTTACTGAGTCAGGCTGGATAGGCAGGTACAGATAGGAGCTGTGGGCACAGTAGGGCTAGACAGGTATGGGAAGGCATATACAGGTGACGGACAGAGGGCTAACTGGATAGGAGCTCAGGAACCTGACAGCTAGCTAGCAGACTGGTATACTAACTAACTGAGGTAGTTCCGCAGGCACCTTCCCTAAAGGGAGAGTGCCTTTAAATACACAGCCTATGGCTGAGAGGCATTTCCGGGAAATGGCGCGCCGTCCTTTTAAAAGGAGAGCTGTTATGCACATGCGCGCCCTATGCACACTCCCGGGAGCCCTGGGTGGCGTGCACAGGCCCCGGAAGGAGAAGGAGGCAGCAGCACACATGGGTGGCTGGGGGAGGATGTGACGCCGGCGTGATGAGCAAGTCGGCGTGTTTCCAGCAATGCCAGCTCTACAGTGACGATATGAGGTCATGGGATCCTTATCATTGCACTCTGCACCGAAGATTGCGGCATTTGAGGAAGTTCACGCTTCCCTAATTTTACTGCAACGGAGTACGGACGTGACCCGTAATGGTTGGAAATTGTTTTGCTCTTCTCCAGCCCCAATTTCTTAGCAGTAAGGTTTTTTGTAATACGTTTTTTTTGTCCTTTAAGTACCGTATTTTTCTGATTTATAAGACACACTTTTACTCCCAAAAATTTGGGAGGAAAATGAGGGGTGCGTCTTTAAATCCAAATGTAGCTTACCAGGGGGTGGTGGAGAGGGGTCACAGGAGGCAGGGCAATGCTGTGCTGCTCTGTGCGGCGGGCAGCGAGGCACGGGCCATTCTGAAGATGACGGCGGTAAGGACTTTCAAACAATGGCGCCCAGAGTCGTCGCGTGCGCAGATGGAGCTACTGGCTCAAGCTCTTATTTGCGCATGCACCGACTCCGGCCGCCATTTCTTTTCAGCTCTTACAGCCGACATCTTCAGAATGAAAAGTAGACAAGGCACTCCCAAAATGCTTTGCATGAAAATTTATTTATGTGCTTTATAACATTTTCAGTCCTATTTGGACCTTCATCAGTAGCACATACGTATGCGTATGTGCTACTGATGAAGGTCCAAATAGGACCGAAAACGTTATAAAGCACATAAATACATTTTCATGCAAAGCATTTTGGGAGTGCCTTGTCTACTTTTCACTTTATGGCTTTGGAACCTAAAGTGCACCCCAATATCTTGTTGACACACTGACAGGAGGTGCCATCCCTTTCCTACCGACATCTTCAGAATGGCCAGTGCCTCACCGCTCGCAGCAAGCCCCGGCACAGAGCGGCGCCTTCTTCCCCCAGCACAGAGCGGCGCCTTCTTCCCCCAGCACAGAGCGGCGCCTTCTTCCCCCAGCACAGAGCGGCGCCTTCTTCCCCCAGCACAGAGCAGCGCCGGCTGCCCCCAGCACAGAGCGGCGCCTTTTGCCCCGGCAAAGCGCCACAACATGCAGTGAGTGTCCAGGCCCCCCTCTGCACCGCCCCTGCCTCGTGTGACCCCCCCCCCACCCTTCCCCCGCCCATTCCACCACTGCTGCTACCCCCCTTCCCGGTAAGATACCACCGGATTATAAAATAGACCCCATTTTATATTTATTTTTTATCTCTAAATTTGGGGTGTGTCTTATAATCCGGTGCGTCTTATAAAACAAAAAATACGGTATTTCTAAAAGTAGAAAAACACGGCTGCTTTTTTTCCAGTTCAGTTTCAATCCCTTCAATGGAGTTATGTTGCAGTACCAGGTACGACCTTTGGTCCAGGATGGCGCTGCTACTGAAAGAAAGCATCCGTGTTCTTCCAGTGGGTATTACTTGACATGGGGGCGGTGCGAGTGTCTTATTTTTGTTGTCTACATCCAATATACAATAGGTGGAGGCCGTGGTGGGAAGCGCAGTCATTAGCAGCCGCAGTAAGATCTGCTCATAGCTGCCAATCTAGGATGAACCAACACGGCAGAAGGGCAGCCAAAGGCTGTTGTGTTCTGTGCTGCGCCTGACCCGGTGTGTAAAGCGATCCCATCCTTCCTGTGCGCTGTGCCTTCCTGCTAATTACCGTGCCCTCCTGCCCCCTGCGCCACACTAGATTGCTAATTCCTTCTCTATGAGACGGATGATTCTAATCACAGGCGCTGGTGAGACGTTTCCTGCTCCTCGCCTTCCGTCAGCAGGTAGTGCAGGATCATTACCTCCTGGTACTTGGGGGTTTGGTGGGCTCACAGCGACCTACATGTACAAAGTGCCACATCCTGTTCAGCCCCCTCCCTTCTGTTTGCCAATTAAAGCATTTCCCTGACAAAACTATAAAATATTCTTTCAGGTTTCCAAGGAGTTCATCTTCCTTTTTTCCACAAACTGTAGATCAGATCTATTTAATAGCTGAAAGGCTACTGTTTCCTGCAGGAGCCCTGCCCCTCAGATCTAGGAGGTCATCACTGTCATTATCCTCCCCTCGGCTAAGCTCTGCCCCGACCATAAGATTGGTTTTCTGTAGAATTTACAAATTGTGCTTGAATTTAAAATGTTGCCAATTTTTATTTTAATTTTTTCATCCTTTAAAGGATTTGTCACCGGGTTATAAGTGTCCAGCTTTTTTGCTCCTATTTTATTCCCGCTGTACCCCTGAGTATTCCGCTTTTTGTTTTTTTGAAAATCTGCCATATGGTTCTAGAGATATGGGTGTATATAGTGCTATTATTTAAGAAGGTGTGGCTCACTGGATCCTCAGGGGCGTGACTTTCATCGTATCTGCATAATTAACATTAACCACGCCCCTTTGTAAAGGCCGTAAAATACGGCATCAAATAAAAAGCCCCGTATCTCTGGAATTGTATGGCGGATTTTAAAGAAACAAAAAGCGGAATAACCAGGGGAGCAGTGGAAATAAGATGAGCACAAAAAATGGCCACTTTTCATCCGATAACAGCACTTCTTTAAGCGCCATGTTTAGTGTTCTTTTATGCGCTGCATTCATAGCGGTTTTTTTTTTGTTTTTTTATTCCCCCCCCATCTCCCACTAAGATATCATGGAAAGTGCTGTAAAAACAGAATTCCTCCCAATCACTCATAATATTGTGTTTTATACTCTATTCACATCCAAAGCTGCGTTCACACTTAGTTTCCCCTTACCTCCCTGTATGCCAGTGATGAAGGTTGTTGTGTAAAGTTGCCGTGTTGTGAAGTAGATCTGTGCTCCAGTTACATCAAGAGCTGCATTCATCAAACTGGGATGTCCCAGAAAATAATGGCTGCTTTTTTCCAGAATCCTTGTGCCTGGTATTGCAGCACTGCTCCTTTTGAAGTGAATGGGGCTGAGAAGGTGAAGTATTCTGTGTCGTACAGGAATAATGCAGCGCGGGCTTTTGTGTGTAATTATACAGCGTCAGCGGAAAGGCCTCTGTAAGGGCGCAGCGTGAGAGCAGACGAGCCGGCGAGGTGAAAGTCATTAGGATATCATGCATTTTTGATGAAGGGACAGAGCAGCTCTTTATATTCCAAAGAATAGATTGCAGTATGTTCCTGAAACCTGTGTACAGAGGAGCTTTGTGCACGAGCCGCCGCCGCCAGCAGAAGGTGCACGAGCCGCCGCCGCCAGCAGACCGTGCACGAGCTGCCGCCGCCAGCAGACCGTGCACGAGCTGCCGCCGCCAGCAGACCGTGCACGAGCTGCCGCCAGCAGACCGTGCACGAGCCGCCGCCAGCAGACCGTGCACGAGCCGCCGCCAGCAGACCGTGCACGAGCCGCCGCCAGCAGACCGTGCACGAGCCGCCGCCAGCAGACCGTGCACGAGCCGCCGCCAGCAGACCGTGCACGAGCCGCCGCCAGCAGACCGTGCACGAGCCGCCGCCGCCGCCAGCAGACGGTGCACGAGCCGCCGCCGCCAGCAGACGGTGCACGAGCCGCCGCCGCCAGCAGACGGTGCACGAGCCGCCGCCGCCAGCAGACGGTGCACGAGCCGCCGCCGCCAGCAGACGGTGCACGAGCCGCCGCCGGCAGCAGACCGGGTTTTGCTAGCGGGATTTTTTGGCGGCGGCTGTGCTGTCTGCTGCTGGCGGATTATGCACCGCCACAAAATCCGGCTCGCAAAACCCTGAAAAATACCCTAAGGAATTTCTGCTTGGGAACAAAATACATTTATTTGGGGTCTCTTCACACGTCCAGTTGTTTCCTGTTTGGATCAATTTTGTGATCATAAAAACTGACCTAAAATCCTGGACTCGTCAATAACGGAAAGTTCTCGGCTCTTCTACTTCCTCGTGCCGAAACCCCAACATTATGGAACACTAAAGATAAAGTCATTACAACATTTCTTACAGCCGTGACCGTTTCCCTTTAAGCTTTGTAGGGGGAAAATTGCAGATTCTCGATTTCCGGAGTTTTTGTCCTTGTGGCCTCTCTTTTATATCTGTTTAGTGATCGGTGCCATGTTGTGCGCTACATGTTTTTGGCTTTCCGGATGTTACCCGTGTCTGAGACCTTCAGAGCATCCATAAAATAGTAATATATTAGTATGGAGGGCTCTTTTTTTTCTTCTGTCATCCTTTTAATTTCCTCTTACATCACTTTTTTTCCAGTGCAATTACGGAATTACCGCTGACGTTTCTGGTGCGTCTGGAGTGAAGCGATGGACTGTCTGTAATATTGGTGCAAGGCGTGGGGCTTATAGGAGAAACAGAACTGCCGGATCAGACGTCTCGGGCAGTGGAGTCTGTGACCACCGAGACACAAGGGAACACAGTGGTGCTAGAGATGCAAAACAATGGGGCAGATTTATAAAGATGGGCGTTATATATGTCGGGACGAAAGAATAACTTATAAATTGCACCAGATTTACTAAATTTAGAGCAGGTTCATTTTTTTTTGCATATCTGATTAGTGGAGCATCTCCACTGATTAGCTTTATGTACAATCACAGCTAATCATTGTGTAGTTGCTGCTCCTGTGGACTGTAGATCAGATCCTATTGAATAGACTGAGACCTGAGCTGCAGTAATAATGGACATAGTGCACATAATGGCCACTATGCGGTGTATGGAGCTGTATGGTTTGACGCCTGCGCCCTCCTGTTGGTTAGCCGCCTGCGCCCTCCTGTTGGTTAGCCGCCTGCGCCCTCCTGTTGGTTAGCCGCCTGCGCCCTCCTGTTGGTTAGCCGCCTGCGCCCTCCTGTTGGTTAGCCGACTGCGCCCTCCTGTTGGTTAGCCGACTGCGCCCTCCTGTTGGTTAGCCGACTGCGCCCTCCTGTTGGTTAGCCGACTGCGCCCTCCTGTTGGTTAGCCGACTGCGCCCTCCTGTTGGTTAGCCGACTGCGCCCTCCTGTTGGTTAGCCGACTGCGCCCTCCTGTTGGTTAGCCGACTGCGCCCTCCTGTTGGTTAGCCGACTGCGCCCTCCTGTTGGTTAGCCGACTGCGCCCTCCTGTTGGTTAGCCGACTGCGCCCTCCTGTGGGTTAGCCGACTGCGCCCTCCTGTGGGTTAGCCGACTGCGCCCTCCTGTGGGTTAGCCGACTGCGCCCTCTGTGGGTTAGCCGCCTGCGCCCTCTGTGGGTTAGCCGTCTGCGCCCTCCTGTGGGGTTTGGACCCCCTGCGCCCTCCTGTTGGCTTTTGACTCCTGCGCGACCTCCTGTGGGGTTTGGACCCCCTGCGCCCTTCTGTTGGCTTTTGACTCCTGCGCGCACTCCTTTGGGGTTTGGACCCCCTGCGCCCTCCTGTTGGCTTTTGTCCCCTGCGTGCCCTCCGGTGGGGTTTGGACCCCCTGCGCCCTCCTGTGGGTTAGCCGACTGCGCCCTCCTGTGGGTTAGCCGCCTGCGCCCTCTGTGGGTTAGCCGCCTGCGCCCTCTGTGGGTTAGCCGTCTGCGCCCTCCTGTGGGGTTTGGACCCCCTGCGCCCTCCTGTTGGCTTTTGTCCCCTGCGTGCCCTCCGGTGGGGTTTGGACCCCCTGCGCCCTTCTGTTGGCTTTTGACTCCTGTGCGCCCTCCAATTATGAAGCTCTAAAGACGAGCCAGGTGTGACTTTTTGGCAGCCCCTTCACCAGAATCCAGTTTGTACATGCAGCTCTGGAAGCGACTAGTGTAAAATACACACGTCTGGTGCATGTTGAGAAATTTAGATTTTTGGATCCAAATGTTTCATCATAAATTTCATATGAAGCTTTATAAAAATAAATTTTGTTATCAGTTTGACATCCAAGGATGAGGCGTTTTTTTCTGCGCTCCCAGATTACCCCCCCCCCTTGGGTCTTGTCGCCCCGGGGAGCTCATTATTAGAGACGAACAAAGCGACAAACTGCTCCTGATCTCTGATTTCAAAGGGAATGAGATTGGTGGCGTTCCTGCTCCGGCTGCGGAGACGTCACCGCTGACCCTCCCCCAATTACCGCTGCACCCCTCTCCTTGGCTGCACAGGAGTTTTGGAAATCTACAAAGCATTAGGCTGGATGGAGAAGCCGCCGCGTCAGAAGAGGTTTTAATGGGTCTGACATTCAGCAGCAAAGATGAAAACTGTGTAGTTATAGAAACGCGTCAGTCCGGCCAGAGTGAGATCCTCCTGAGCCTGCGAGAGATGACGGGTCCCGGGAGTGACGTGCGCTGCACACCGAGAGTATACATGGGGGCGATGGATCCAAAGAGGAACTTCTCAGAATGCAATTGCCGAATATAGAAATCACTCGCATTGTGTGAGGATTAGTAATTTATAGTGCAGCTGCAGAGCGCAAACGTGCCTGCCTATGCAGAGAAGTGGGGGCCGGTTGGGTGACTGCCTATGCAGAGCGGGGCTGGTTGGGTGACTGCCTATGTGAGCGGGAGCCAGTTGAGTAACTGTCTATGCAGAGGAGCAGGGGCCGATTGAGTGACTGCTTATGCAGAGGAGATTGGATGGGCTGGTTTAGTGGCTGCCTATGCAGAGGGAGGGCATGGGCCAGTTCAGTGACTGCCCATGCAGAGAGGGGTAGGTTCATTGGCTGCCTATGCAGAGGAGATTGGATGGGCCGGCTCAGTGTCTACCTGTGTAAAGAGGGGATGGGCTAGTTGAGTGGCTGCATATTCAGAGGAGCGGGGCTGGTTGGGTGACTGCCTATGCGAGCGTGGGCCAGTTGAGTAACTGCCTATGCAGAAGAGCAGGGGCCGGTTGAGTAACTGCCTATGCAGAAGAGCAGGGGCCGGTTGAGTAACTGCCTATGCAGAAGAGCGGGGGCCGGTTGAGTGACTGCCTATGCAGAGGAGATTCGATGGGCTGGTTTAGTGGCTGCCTATGCAGAGGAGAGGGGATGGGCCAGTTCAATGGCTGCCTATGCAGAAAGGGGTAGGTTCATTGGCTGCCTATGCGGAGGAGATTGGATGGGCCGGTTCAGTGGCTGCCTATACAGAGGAGTGGGGTGGGTGGAGACACTTTGTCCAGATAGCTACACGTTCTGTGCATTCTCCAATGAGGGTGCTACATAATGACCTCAGGGTGCTATAAGCCTTTGAAGTGTCGGTGGGCAGGAGGACTACAGGTCCCAGCATGTTTGTATTCTTGGCTGTTTCTGTAAGGTTGTGAGTTGGGTTTCTCTCCGGCTGCACCGTGTACATATATTTAGTATATTGCCTTCTGCCATGTGATATTTTAGCTTTTGCTCTTTTTCCTCCAGTTTTGGAGCAGTTTTCGCCGCCTTTTGAGCCTGAAGTGTCAGTGTTTCCCCGGTGCTTTGATTGGCAGCATGTCGGGGGAAGATGACAACTTCTCCGAGGCGTTCTCTGATCTTGCGTCCCAAACAGTCACGCACAGCGTGGCGCCCGGCATGGGGCAGCGCGAGATCCATCAGAATATTGACATCTCTGACAAGCGGCACGAAGCCAAGACGCGGCTCCGCACCTCCTCACCACTCCTGGTAAGGTTACACAATGTCGAGGAACTGGAAATAAATCTTCAGAAGCAGAGTCCTTGAAGAAGCAAACCAACATGTAGAAGGCGGCCATTCGTCTCCCCGTCTAACGTAATGGTTTTCTATCAATCCGCTTGGAATTGGTATTGGATGGCTGTGTTTGGTGACCGTATGACGGAGAGGCCATGTCCAGTGTCTGTACTGCTGGCCGGTGAGATATTGCCTCATTTATTTCCAGCATCTAGTAGCTTTGTGATTGCAGCGCTTGATGTATACAAAAAGACTGATTGCACTCCCAAAATGTAGTCTGAACTGGTGCAAAACTGGAGAAGACATAGAATAGCAAAGACATAAAAGAGAAAATGAACAGCTGCACTCTGAAATGCTAAAGCATGCAAACAATAAATGTAAGAATATAGGTATGCATTACTGCTAAAGGAAATCTAGGAAAGATTGAGATGTTTAGCATACAAAAATGGCCATTTCTATATCTGCCCAGTCGCCGCGTCAAGGCATCTCTCGTACACTGGGAACCTACACTGAACTGAAGCCTCTCACTGGGTCACAAACCTCCATGTGTACGGGCGAGTAGGAACCTGCTACTAGAGAATAAAATCACCTGTTTGTGCACCCCTCCCCCATTAATCAGAGGGCATGACTCTATAATCTAGACAAAAAGACTGATGGCACTCCTAATATGCTGTCTGAACAGGTGCAAAACTGAGCATGACATCACAAAAGAGAGTGCCGTCAGGCTCCATACACATGGAGGTTTGCAACCCAGAGAGAGGCTTCAGTTCAGTGTAGTTTCCCAGTAATATGAGATTGCCTTGATGTGGCTACTGGGCAGGTTATCTCATATATGGGGAACCTACACTGAACTGAAGCCTCTTTTTGGGTTGCAAACCTCCATGTGTATGAATCATTGAATGCATGCTTTAGCTTTTCAGAGTGCAGCTGTCTCTTCTTCTTTTTTATTTTTTATTTTTTTGTTGTTGTTATTACAGCTCTTGATGTGACTGGAGCCCTTGGTGGTGCTGCATCCGTGTCCACCACAGACCTTGCGATCAGCATTCCCTTCTTGGACCATTTCCTATACGTTTTTTTTTTTTGCAAAGTGTTACATGGTAACCAGCGTAGCGAGCAGATTTTCTGTGTCCCGTGTGTTTAATTACCTTGACTTTACAATGGCAAAACCTGCAGACTCCACCAAGGGGATCAACTGGAGGCCCCAAATCCGGCACAATCCAATATACGCCATAAAAACACATGGACCCGGCTGTGCCGCGGTGTCTCATCCACCGTAGTTGCTGCGCCCGCCTGGCACCTTGTGTAGTGCATGATTTCTCCTTTTTTTTTTTTTTAATGAGACTCACACGAGGATAATTGTGACCTTATAAAGTTTCACTATTCCTGTTCTAATTGAATCTGGTGATTCCTAGATAAATATGGCAGAATATGGGACTGTGATCTATGGTGTTCTGGATTGTCCTATGATTCTGTGCCTGACAGATGGCCCAGAATTTAGATGATCCGATGGTCCCACTGCGGGCGCCAACATTCACAGACCTGAGTACGGACGGACCGCGGGTCTCCTGACCTGAGCCTCATATACTCCTAATCCTGTGCAGAGTTTAAATCACGAGAGCCTCGATCATCCTAAACATTGAGGTCCTTACTGGAACCTTAGATATCGGACACGTGAAACCAGATGTGTACTGGTAAACAGTAGGGTAGCTGGCACGGATCCCTCATCAGTTTGTGCCTTCAGGCATCTCTGCCGGCGCGGCAAAGCTCTCCGACTCCTTCTGACTTCCCTAATGGCCAAAACGTGGCCGCACCCCCAAGACCTCCCGACTGGCGCCATCCCTCATCCTCAGAGCTGCAGACAACAAACCAAAGGGGGAACGCACCCCAATCTGCACCGCAAGAAATCCTGACGCAAGCAGGTGGTAGTGTTC